>NC_064283.1:37692825-38040481 GCF_019186545.1 Solanum stenotomum
CAGAAGTAATTTCAAATACAGTTAATGCGTGCTGCCATAAGCTTGCCCTTATTTTCACTGCTTAGACTTTCCAAACTAGACTCTAGGATCACTATTGGACTTTATTGGCTTGTAACGTAGGCTCAGGGTCAGGTGTACATTTGGGTACTGCGTAGTGACTTTCTGCCCTCTTTGACATTACATTAGGCGTTTAAGCTCTTTTTGCCCTATTTTTGTCATACTATCGCTTTACCTTCTTTCCCTTACTTTTCTCCAACCACGGATGTGACTTTAGACTTTGTAGCTCATTTAACTTTAATTTTATTTTTCTTTTAGCTTTCAACAAGTCACATCCTTTCCTCACGTTTTCTATTCTTCTTTTTTTTCTTTTTCTTTTCCATCACTCTTTTCATACCCCATTTTCTTTCAGTTCCCTCTTTCATAGCCACCCTCAACTTACGGATTTTCTGTTAGTTGAGGTGCACAATACCCGATGTCGGGTCAGGGCCAAGATTGAAGTTACTTTTTACATTAGCCACCCTCAACTTAGGCTTTTGGCCTAAGTCAAAGTGCACATGTCCAAGGAGGGATCGGGGCCAACATAGTAGATTATGGGAAGGTGAGTTCGGGGTTTAGAAAGGAATGGTTTACTTTTAGGCTCAAAATTGGATCAAAGGGAGCAGTTATTTTATTTGGTTGGATCCTTCCTTTAGGCAATTTGTGGACTTTTCAGAACAATGGCCTATAATCACTTCTTAACCTCTAGAATGAATTGTCTTAGCAGGACTAACCGGGCAAGTTCTAGTTTTACACAAAACCATTTGAACACTCAACAATTCTCACCCACTCTTGGCACATAGTTTCATTATCAGATTATCACATTCCCCAGTACAATTTTCAGCTCTAGTCATGTCATCTAGTTGATTGTTACTATGTCATACTCAGAGCTAACACAATCAACTAATCTTAGCCTACAACTTCTAGCATACATCCCAAAATCTGACGGGTATCATTTTTCATAAGCCATCATGCTTCTTTTAGTATCATGCTTCTGCACATACAATCCTAAGACATGCCGGTTCAACAAAAATTAAGCAGTCCCTTGGAGAAAAAGAACACAGGCAAGAAAACCCCAAGCGAGGATTCATGAGTTGGGTTATTCAGATTTCACCCTACCACTCACAATCCATTTACCCAACCCCTAACAAAATAGATGCAGTTGTCCCCACTACATACAAAAACATTAAAAGAAAATGGATTGGGTGAAGCAAACCTATGGCGCAAAGCGCCGGCGAATCATCAATAAACAGGGGGGTCCGATTTCCCGGAACCCGCTGGAACAACAGTGGGGGCACCCTCAGTAGTGCCCACATCAGCAATCATAGCACCCTCAGTAATGCTCTTTATCAATCTCTCTGCACCATCTGTGGTGCTCACCACGTCCCTCAAAACAGGTTGGGCCGCTACAACTAGGGTAGAGCTCGATGCCCCTGCAACTCTCTCACGCACTCTTTGCTAGCGGAGCTCTTCGCCTACAATCGAGGCCCTCATTGCCTTCTTCTCCTGCCTACACTGTCTCATGAGAGCTTTCTCCTCCTTAGTGCGATGAGATCGGTGCCGTTTGCCTTTGGCATGTGTAGGGGCAAGTTCCTCCTCGGCGGTCCTACTGAATAGAGCATCTAGCACTGTATCATCAGCCAGTGCTGTAGGTACAGCTTGAGGCTCAACTGAAGGTGCAGCAAGGATGGCATCAACGTCAGTCCGGAGGCTGGCTAAGTCAGCCTGCAAAGCAGAGAGATCTATGGTCGGGGCTGATCGCTCGAGAACTCGCAGTTCAAAGGCATCAAGGCGCTTATTAACGGCCTGGACCTTGCGGTCCATCATCCCCTCCATCCTGCGCTCCATTTTGGCCTCGGACTCGGCTATCGACTTTTGCATCCACGGCTGGATGTGATGCAGCAGGGTGGCCATCTGCGCTTCTAACTTATGTACTCTGGCCAATGGGACAACAGTAGCTCCTAACTGCGGTGTGGATCGAGAAGAGCTCGGAGCCATACTAGCTGTCTGAGATAAGGAGCCTGGGACAGTGTCGGTGTGATCGGGGATACTGAGGTCATCGCCCTGTGTCTGCCCCACTGTGTCTGCAAGATTGGCACCCAAAGGAGGTACCTCAAACTAAGGCTCTCTGCGAGGTACTCCCACATTTGCCTCATCTCGAATAAGGTCGATGTCCAATACCCCTATAGGGTGGACTAACTTGTCGCAATGCCAGATCAGCACTCCAGAGTCCCTGCACAAATGAAAAATTAGACAAGGGAAGGGGTAGGTTGTGGAGGTCCTGAATGCCCTCTTGTGAATCTCTGCCAGCAACATGCGAGCAAAGTTAATCTCAACTCCTGCTACCAATGCCGCAACCATGACCACTCTGTCCCACGTGACTTGATTGTCAGCTTTTGTCAGCGACACTCTGTTATGCACCAGCAGCCAGAAGAACTTGGCCACAAAATTTAGTGTGGCCTTCCGGATGCCCAACCGTGGAGCAGTGACCCATTCCGCACGCTCGCCATCTGCAGTAATGTACCTGGCCAACCATAGTAGAACAGCCTCTCGCTGCTCAGCATTCCTCTGGAAAGCGCCACTCCACACGATGTCCCATCTGTAGTCAAACTCAGCTGTGTTGAGAGACCAAGAGTGACCCGTGGTAGGACCATAGAGAAAGCCTCTGATCGTGGCAGGTGATATGTCCACTGGGCACCCTCGAACCAAAGTGGAAGTGAGCGGAGCCTGAGCTAGGGGCTTTGACCGCTTGGAAATGGAACCGCGAGAGAGTGGCAGCATAGGAAGCATAGAACTCCCGCACAATCTCCTCGCTATACGTCCCTGGGTCTCGAGCCATCCAGTCACACTTGTGAAGGTTGAACAGCCGGTGAATGTCTGGAACAGTATGCAAGCTCCCCGTAAGGACTCTGCACTCCTCTGTAATTAGTCGGGTCATCTTCTGTTTGTCGTTGACCATCTTAGCATCCCAAAAAATTTGCCATTCGCCCTCTACACACCACCTATTTAGCTCGCCGGCTACAGGAGTGGGGTCATCATTCTGTGGTGCAGGTATGGACTCCGAGCTAGTTGCCTTATCAGACGAGGCTACTTGGTCATTCTCTCCAGACCCTGTGGATGATTTGGCATTGGACCTTGCAGCATGGGCAGACTCAGATCGTGAAGAGTGGGCATACTCGGAGCCTGAAGCATGGGCAGACTTAGACCCGGACATAGACCCCTCTGAACTAGAAGCTGCCCCAGTTGGTGACCCGATCAGTGTGTGCTCCTCATCAGACTAGGAGACAGTGACTACGTCGGGAAGCACCTTCCGGGGGGTGCCTCTGGTGCCTCGAGGTGCGGCGCGAGAAGTCCTAGGGTTGAGAGGCACATATGTTAGATCAGTGTCGGTTTCTGTGTCCTCATCAATTAACCGAAAACTAGGGGCCACAGATTTTGATTTGCCTGTTTTTTAGTAGGTGACCAGCTTCTTGGGTGCCATTGTACATTGCGGGAGCGATATTAGTGCCTAAGACTAACCAAAACGATACTCAGACAAAGTGGAAAAAACTATAAACGAACAGAAACAAAGTCCCAAAAAAATTTCAGATAGATGCTACAGTGGTCATCCACGGAGGAGACCTACGGTCCGTAGACTGATCTACGGTCCGTGGATATCTTCTGTGGATCAGGGCACCAACAATATAAGTTGCAGATGAAAACCACGGATGTGCAGAACGGTCCATGGATTAATCTACGGACCGTAGTCCACGTCCATGGTTTCGCACTTGGTAGTATTTTTGTATGCATCCAGTGACGAACTTCATCTACGGTCCGTAGATGGATCTACGTTCCGTAGACGAGGTATCGTGGATGCCAACTGTGCCAGATTTCAGCCATATTTTTCTTGATCAATTATATTTGGCCTTATATTTCAACATTAACGAAGCCTCATCATGCATTTCAACATTCAACTATGCTAGTTCTTCATTTTTAGGATTCCGACTGATCATTTTACCAAACAATTTAGACAAGTTTTGGAACCCTAAGTCGAAACTTACATGTAGACTTACAATCACATACAATAAGGTTACACAATCACTATCTATCGTTCCATGGGCATTGTAATTTTAATGTGTATCATGCAATTTCATCTACAATTACCCAAGGTCAAGATCCCACTCCCGGCTTTCGATATTCAATCTATGAATCGAAATTCAAAGTGAGGGGAAAGTCTATTACCTTACAAGCAACGAGGAGTGGGGTGATGGCGTGACGACACGAATCTTAGCAAGACCAAGAAATCACCGCTTCGCTACTGATCAAACACCGAACCTTTCTTGTGGAATATGGAATGGGTTGTAATTGAAATGGAAGGGAATTTGGGAATTTATGGAAAAGATGATAGTATGGGGGAGTTATGGAGTGATTTAGGGAGGTTATGGGATGGAGGAAACGGTTTTGGGTGTAATAGAGGGAATTGGGATGGTTTAAAACATGGGGATTTTTAAATAGGGGGGTCCGGGTCGGGTCAGACAGCCTTAGGGTTTGGACTCACAAGACCCCGTCTACGGTCCGTGAGTCAATCTACGGTCCGTAGATTAGGACCGTAGATCACTATCACACTTAGAAAAATATAGACTTACCTGGGATCTACGAACACCATTTACGGTTCATTGATGAATCGACGGACCGTCGATGGGGTCCGTAGACCTCTGCACCATACCATTTTGCTGCAAATTTTTCGTGGTGTACCTGCACATGTAGCACCCAATAGGCTATTATTTTTTTACATTTTCTGGACACTTTTTAGATACGGACCCTATACTAATTCTAGCCAACACTAAGAACTAAAACGTTGAAACACCTACCTAAATTGATACAAAGACGCAAGTAATCAGAGAAAACTAAACTACTAAACGGAAAACAGAACCCTATCGTTGGCTAGACTGTACATCTTGGGTTGCCTACCAAGCAGCGCTTGATTTAACGTTGCGGCATGACGCAACTGTCTTGATTACTCAGACTTCATCAAGATTGTAGGCCTCAATCACTTCTTGCACCGTTTCAGCATTTCCCAGATAGATCTTGATCATTTGCCCATTCACCACGAACCTTGTTCCATCCCTATTTTCAAGCTCAACCGCTCCATGCGAGAGCATTTTTGTGAGTAAAAATGGCCCGGTCCACTTGAACTTGAGTTTGCCTGGAAACAGGCGCAACCTAGAGTTGAATAACAGCACAAGATCACCGACCACAAATTCTCGTTTTTCAATTCTTTGATCATGATACTTCTTCATCTTCTCTTTGTACAAGGCTGAACTTTCATAAGCTTTTAGGTGAAACTCATCAAGCATATTCAAGTCATTCATCCTTTGGTTAGATGCAGCGCCCCAATCCAAATTTAACTTCTTCATTGCCCACATGGCCTTATGCTCTAGCTCTACCGGTAAATGACAAGAATTCCCAAATACAAGTTGGTAAGGAGACATACCTATGGGGGTCTTGTATGTAGTGCGATATGCCCATAGAGCATCATCAAGCTTCCTTGACCAATCTGTTCTATTAGTATTCACAGTCTTTGCCAATATCTGTTTGATCTCTTTGTTGGATACTTCAACTTGACCGCTAGTCTGTGGGTGGTAAGGAGTGGCTACATTGTAACGGACACCATATTTCTCAAGTAGTACCTTGAACAGCTTATTACAAAAGTGAGAACCTCCATCACTAATAATGTCCCTCGATGTACCAAATCTGGAGAAGATATTCTTTCTCAAGAATGCAGTGACACTTTTACCTTCATTGTTGGAGAGTGCAACTGCTTCCACCCACTTTGATACATAATCAACCGCAACAAGAATGTTCTTCATCCCATATGAACTCACAAATGGACCCATAAAATCAATGCCCCATACATCAAACAACTCTATTACTAATATAGGATTCATTGGGAGCTCTTGCCTCTTTGAAATCCCTCCTTCTCTTTGGCAACGATCACAAGACTTGGCGAAATCATGAGCATCTTGGTGGATTGTAGGCCAGTAGTATCCACTTTGCAAAATCTTATGTGCAGTCCGAATACCACTTTGATGCCCACCAATAGGTGATGAATGGCATGCTTCGAGTACACTCAACATCTCAACCTCAGGCACACAACGACGAATAATCTCATCAGCACAACTACGATACAAGTAAGGCTCATCCCAAAAAATCTCTTCACATCATGCATAAACTTTCTCCTTTGGTGAAAAGACAAATCGGGGGGCACAATATTGCTTGCCAAATAATTAGAAAAGTCTGCGAACCAAGGAATCAAATCATGAGAAGCAGCCAATACCTATTCATCTGGAAAAGAATCATTAATTTCAGCCCTATCTCCAAGCTTCAGCATAGCCTCTTCCTCTAATCTGGACAAGTGATCGGCAACTTGATTTTCGGTCCCCTTTCTATCTTTTACTACAAAATCAAACTATTGCAACAACAACACCCATCTAATCAATCTTGGTTTTGCATCCTTTTTTGCCATCAAGTACCTCAATGCAGAATGGTCAGTATGCACTATGACCTTAGTACCAAACAAGTAGGATCAAAATTTCTCGAATGCGAAAACCATTGCAAAAAGTTCTTGTTCGGTCACAGTATAGTTCTTCTGTGCCTCATTTAGAGCTTTGTTAGCATAGTAAATAGGGTGACGAATTTTCTCACGCCTTTGTCCCAATACTACACCAAGCGCCAATCCACTTGCATCGCACATTACCTAAAACGGTTGTCCCCAATCCAGTGAAATAATGATTGGTGTTGTAACCAACTTTTTCTTCAACTCTCCGAATGCTCTAAGGCAGTCATCATCAAAATAGAACTTACACTCCTTCTCGAGCAGTTTGCACAACGGATGTGCAATTTTGGAGAAATCTTTGATGAATCTCCTATAAAAACCTACATGCCCAAGAAAATTTCTAGCACCTTTTACAGAGATGGGTGGTGGAAGCTTTTCTATTACCTCAACTTTAGCTCTNNCACCTTTTACAGAGATGGGTGGTGGAAGCTTTTCTATTACCTCAACTTTAGCTCTATCAACCTCAATACCTTTCTCTGAAATTCGATGACCCAACACTATACCTTCTTTCACCATGAAATGACATTTCTCCCAATTTAGCACCAAGTTGCAGTCTTCACACCTTTTAAGCACCTCGGCCAGATGATCTAGACAATGATCAAAAGAATCACCTACAACTGAAAAATCATCCATGAACACTTCAATAGTGTCCTCCACCATATCAGAAAATATCAACATCATACACCGCTGGAAGGTTGCGGAGCATTGCACAACCCGAATGGCATCCCTTTGAAAGCAAAAGTCCCATATGGGCAAGTGAAGGTGGTCTTCTCTTGATCTTTTAGAGCTATAGAAATTTGATTGTAGCCCGAATACCTATCCAGAAAACAATACCAACCCTTTCCTGCAAGTCTATCCAACATATGGTCCATGAATGGCATGGGAAAGTGGTCATTTTCAGTCCATGCATTCAACTTCCGATAATCCATACAAACTCTCCATCCCGTTACGGGCCTCATTGGAACAATCTCATTTCTTTCATTTGGAACCACAGTCATACCTCCTTTTTTAGGCACACACTGCATAGGACATACCCAACTACTATCTGCAATGGGATAAATAACTCCTGTATCCACCACTTGATGATCTCCTTTTTAACTACCTCTTGCATAGGTGGATTTAATCTTCTCTGGTGCTCAATACTGGGCTTATGATCCGGCATGAGTTGGATTTTGTGGGAACAAGTACCGGGGGGATCCTGATAATATCTGCAATAGTCCACCCAATAGCTCGCTTGAACCTCTTTAACACTGCCACTAAGCACTCTACTTGCCTTGAATTCAAATATGCTGCAATGATGACTGGCAAAGTATTCTCTTCGCCCAAGGATACATACCTCAAGTGTGGTAGTAGAGCCTTAAGCTCCAATTTTGGTGCCTCCACAATAGATGGTCTTGTGGGTGGGGACTCGCGATTCTTCATGTCTAACTCATACTTCTTTGGTTTGGACCGGTATTCGCACTTGTCGAGTGCGACTACCAACTCATCATACTCTTCAATACCATCACTGTCGAAATTCATCATAACTGCTGCTAGTGCCTCAATACCTAGTCACTCTTCAATTTACACTTCTGACCCACTCTCCACTCTGTAAGATATAGCAGATACTGTTTGGAGCTCACCATTCTGCTTCATGGACCTACAGATATTGAAAGTTGTTTCTTCATTATTCAGTCTGAACTTCTTCTGCCCCTTTTCCATATCAACCAACGCACGCCCTGTGGCAAGAAATGGTCTCCTAAGGATGATGGGAACCTCACAGTCAAGAATCAAAAAATCCGCTGAAAAGATGAAAGATTCTACTTTCACTAGCACGTCTTGGAGTACACCAATGGGCCTCTTCACCGTTCGATCGGCCATTAGTAACCGCATTGCAGTGGGCTTTGGGTCCCCTAGACCCAACTTCTTGTAAATAGACAAGGGCATGAGGTTGATGCTAGCACCCAGATCACACAATGCCTTAGCAAAGTGTAACAACCCTATAGTACATGGGATCGTGAAAGCACCAGGGTCTTCCTTCTTCTGCACCAGAGATCTTGTAGCAATAGCGCTACAATGCTGCAATCTATCATCATCTTCAAAACTCACAGACCTTTTCTTTGTCACCATATCTTTCATAAACTTGGCATACCCAAGCATTTGCTCCAAGGCTTCTATCAAAGGGACATTGATAGAAAGCTGCTTCAACATAGTAATAAACTTACGGTAGTTACCATCTTCATTCTTCTTCACTAACCTCTGTGGGAAAGGTGGTGGAGGCCTAGGTATGGGGACCACTTTCTGAGATATCTCCGCTTCTTGCTCTATCGCGGTCTCAGACTCTTCTCTAACTTCCACCACAGCATCTTCTTTTCTAATCTCAATATCCACCACAGACGGCATAGGTGGATCTATGGTTTTCTTACCCCCTCGCGTAGTAATTGTCATACAATGACCATCATTCTTTGGATTATGGATGGTGTTGCTAGGAAGAGTGCCAGGTTGACGCGGGTTCACTGTAGTAGACAACTGAGTCATCTGCTGCTCTAGATGCTTTATTGACACTGCATGGGCATCAACCTTTTGACCAATACCAGACAAGTCATTTCTCATCTCCTTTACATTCTCATCAGTTGCATCAAACCTTCTCATCATTTTCTGCATCATATCTTCAATACGCGCCATATTACCTCCAGCTTCCCTAGCACCAGATTCCCAATTTTGAGGGGGAACATAAGGTTCAACCCGATCGTTTTTGTTGCCATAGTTGTTCTTGTTGTAGTTGTTGTCGTGGTTGAAGTTCCCATCCCGGACATAGTGACCCTCTCGGTTGTATTTTTCATTGTTCCGACCTTGGTTCCCTTGACCTTGGCGCCAATTTTCCGTGTTGGATCCTTGGGCATTTGGTCGGAAACCCCCCGTCTGATCATTCACTGCATAAATGTCCTCTTCATAGTAACACTCCTCAACTGGTGGTGGAGTTCTAGTTAAGTAATTCACAGCATTTACCTTTTCTGCTCCTCCGCTCACATGCTTCAATACCAACCCTAACTCCGGGCCATCTCCTCCGAATATTATCTACAGAGTTGACAGCTGTATTATGAACGGCAAATGTGTTTCTCCCAGTATCTAACCTCCTAGTGCTCCATGCTTTGTTATTGCGAGAGATCATCTCTAACTTTTCAGCAATATGTGCATATGTACAATCACCATATGAACCTCCAGCAATAGTGTCTAGGACAGCTTTATTGTTATCATCCTGTCCTCAATAGAAATATTCCTTTAGCGACTCATCATCAATACAGTGATTTGGAACACCTCTTACGAATGCAGTGAATCTGTCTCAAGAGCTGCTCATAGACTCTCCAGGTAATGCTACAAAATTGTTGACCTTATCTTTGTGATTTAGCTTCTTGGACATTGGATAGTACTTCGCTCGGAACACGTCTGCTAGTTGGTCCCATGTAAATATTGAGTTATAAGAAAGCTCAGTGAACCATACTACAGCGTCGCCTGTCAGTGACAGAGGGAACACTCATAATCCAATGACATCCAAATCCAGGTCTGGTCTACCTACACAGCTTTTTCAAACCACCCTTAGCTTGGCTAGGTGAGCATGTGGATCCTCCGATGGCGATCCTGAGAATAAGTCTCTTGTTGTAAGCATCTGCATCAAACTACTAGTCACCACAAATGTGTGCCCTGGAGGTAAAGGGGGTAAGACAATAGGTCCATCAGAGTTTTCCATATTCATGTTGCCCCGATAGTTGTCATGTTGTCGTGGGCCTAGTGCATCTTCCGCCCTCAGTGCATCTCCCAATCAATTTTCAGCTGGAACCTGGTTGTCCCCACCAACTACCCTCTGCTGTTGTAACTCAACTGCGTCATCAAGATTTCCTCCGATAGGATCAATTGGATCTCTTTGATTGTTCATTCTTTACAAGGTTCACCCTGGCTCCGTGTACTTGGCATACACTGGAGTCAGAACCTGAGAGGGACAAAAACAAAGAGAAAAAGTAAAATTAGGAAATATTTGACTAACATTCAATAATGTAGTTAAAATAAATCTAAAAGCCAACTTCCCCGGCAGCGGCGCCAAAATTTGATACGCTCACATTACACCTCCCTTCAGAAGTATAAGCGATCGTTATCAAGTAAAGAACCCAGCTTGTAGGTTGGGGTCGATCCCACGAGGAAAATGATTTAGACTTTACTTTAACCAACAATTATATTCAATTAGTCAAATTACTTCCAGAAACAGGTAATAAAAAGGGGGGGGTTTGTTTGTGTGAAACAAATAGTAAAAATATAATAAGTAATCAGTAATCAAAACTCAACTTTGGTTGTTATCAAGATAAGAGAAATAACTAGGGTATACGTGTTCCCCACAAGCTCATAACGCAGTAATCCTAATAACAACAATCCTTTCCTAGTGTATTACATGCAAAGTGATAAGTTAGGTATCTCTAAATCCTTGGTCCGGCATCTAGAGAATTTCACCTCACACCTTGGTCCGGCTACGTGTGTATAATTTACTAACCCTTACCTTTACCTCATATTAGACATCATAATCGATGGTTGCCTTAGTTATTACTTCGCACCAATCGACACTAGCCTATTAGATAGTATCACACTAAATCTATGTTGATAATTCTTTTCTTGTTGATTACCTCCTTGGTCCGGCAAGTAGCAACAAGGCGAGTTCTAACACGTGCACTCGTTAAAAAGACTTCTAAACAAAAGAATTATCAATGCATGCAAAACACTATTCCAGAATTGCTTATTTACTATTCATACTTTGTTAATCGCTCATGGTTCCCACAACCCTAGTTGTGGATTTAGTTACCCATATTAGCAAGAACACAATTCATAGTTTTAGATGAAGGAATTATGAACTTACGTAAAGAGAATAATAAACCTAGAAATTTAACTTGAATTGCAAAGCCAAAATCTTCAAAACGAATTTAGGAAATCAATAATTGCTAGAGTTGCAAATTAATCTCCAAAGTCACAAAGTAAAACTAGAATAATAATGTCTAACCCCCAAAAACGAGGTTTACATGCCCTATTTATAAAAAAAAATCCTAAATTAAAAGGGAAACAATTTAAGGAAAGTTTGTTCAGGTACGCGTCTTCATTCCACGAGACTGACTTACGGACCGTCGATGGATCTACGGTCCGTAAGTCCCTTCCGTTAGCCAGGACTTAGAAAATATTTCAGCTTCCAAAAATTAGCTTCTCCGAAGCAAACGACGGACTTGCAGTACGGATCGTAGATCGATCTACTGTACGTCAATCCCCTCCGTGGCTTCGCACTTGGAATCTTCAAAAATCAGGTACTGGAACCCTCGCAGTCTCATTCTACGGATCGATCAGTACGGTCCGTAGATTAATCTACGGACCGTCAATGGCCACCGTGGTTCCACACTTGGTCAGATTCCCTTGATTTGTCATCCATACCTTGCCTGCTGATCTACGATCATCACCTACGGACCGTCAATGGACCTACGGTCCGTAGATCACCTCCGTGAATACCCTTTTTCTGCATTTTTCTCAGTTGTCTCTATACTTCTGCGCCTGAACATCTTTCCTACAAAATACAATAAAAACGCATAAAAACCAATACAAAAAGGCCCTAGACACACACAACTTGTAAGTGAAATGTATTAGAGATGCCGTAAACTCACGGTATATCAATATTTACCACTAATATTAACTTAGAATAATTTATACCTGATGCATTGAGGATGTTCTAATGACTCAAATAAATAGACCATTTTAGTAATCCTATTTATTAATCATAATTCTCAATTCATATATTGCAATATATATTATCATATGTATAAAGTCTAAAGAATTTTCAACGATTTCAAATAAATAAATCACTTAAGTAATAACTATTTATTAATCACAAAATTCTTAATTTATACAAACTGATATATATGTAATGAGTAATATGCTCAAATAATTACTAACAACAAAATTAATCCAATTGACCTGAATATTACTATCACCGCCACTTAATAAGCTTTGGAGTCAACAATTAGTCAAGAACAAATATTATAAAGTAAAACAAAAACTTCACAATCAATTTAATGATAATTTGTCATCAACAACCTCTATGATTCCCTTTCTTATCAAGCTTTGCAAATTTGATGCCAAGGGAAACCTTGAATTTACCAAACAGGTGTGGTAATGTCTTGATGCTATCTCAAACTGACTGGTCTACGCATGATTCAAGGATTAATAAGAAACAACCCTCAAAAAATTGCAACTAGCCACCGATAAAAAAAATAAAAATCAATTACATGTGCAGAAGTTCATACTTCCATTTAAAAATTTCATGGAACTTTAACTTTTCCTTTAACTGATGAATTTTTTTCAATTTGGGTTCCATTATTTTAAAAATAAAGGACATCAAATAATCAATAGCACAAGTGTTTATTGTTGCTATCTATTTCCACATGAAAGTGAAAAACTTCCACCAACACATTTTGCCATCTTAATCATCTCACAATTAAGATCGTATGAACTTTAGCAAACGAATCAAAACACTAAAAGTTCCATCAAATTCATTCTTTTTGCAAAAAATTTTTACCAACCACAAATGATACATACAACTGCACATACATATATTTTAAGTTATCTATAAAGATGTAAGTATCACTCTGATACCAATTGTTGGAAAACTATATGCATAGCGGAAGCATACCCGAATCATATTGCTTACATGAGTAATACACAACACATAGTTTATACTAGACAATATAGAATCATTTTAGATCACATAAAATTTCTAAAATTTAATTCAAGAATTACCTCTTGAAGCGTGAGCAAATACCTTTAAGCGAATCCACAAGCTAGAACCTTCAAGCAAATCCACAAGCTAGTCCACAAAGTGGACGGCAGTTCTGCGGTCTTCTACAGTGATCCCAAATTCACTTTCGAACATTCTCATTAACTGGGTGGGCAAGTATCGTATAGAAAACTTATTTCTTTTAAGGGTTAGAAGAATCTCTATTTATAGAGATTTCTTCCTTGTCCAAGGGGGAGAGGGAACACCATGTCTTTCTTAGAATAGAAAAAGACATGTACTTCTCCCTTTCCTTGGAATAGAAAAAGACACATACTTCTTCATTTCCTTAAAATAGAGAAAGACACACACTTCTCCCTTTTTCCCATTAAAATAGATTCTGAATTCTAGTTAAATATGTCAGGGTAGGGACCACATAATTAATTAGTGAGACTTCCTATTATGGAAATAATTCTAAATAATTAATTTAAATTATTCTCACCATAATAATTACAAATCATTCCACTAGAAATTCATAATTGCACTCCTCTATTTATATTTTAAAATTCCCCATTAAACACATGTAATTTCCCATGTTAAGATTACATATACTAATCGATAAATTAAATTACTGACGAATTTAATTCAATGATCAATTTCCTTTAGAACACTGCTTAGCTTATTTTATGTGTCAGATTCAAAAATTCAGTTGCAAGGTTTGACACGATGAAAACTTATAAGCTTCTCAAAAAGGCATATCATCAATCTCTGTATCGAGACATGAATTCCGTCAACTAACTTATTATTTCACCAATATATATTATCATCATCCAAGCTACCAGGTATATTGATCCATCTAAGAATCTCACATTTTAATAAATCAAAATGATAATTAACATATACATATCATAATAGTTATATCAGGATTAAGAATATAAGTACATTTAATAGTTTAGAGAATATGCTTTTGTCAATTAGTCTAAAGAAACTATCTCTACTTGGACCCGTTAAATACAAACAAAATTCTCTAGCACAAGAAGTTGGAACTATACCATTCCCATAATCAAGATAAAATACATATAATCTTGTGCTACAATCATACTGATGGAATGTCCAATTCCCATTTTAGATTGAGAACAAAACAACTTTATACTTATAAGAACTGGTGATTTAATCCTCTGTGTATAAGCTAAAATTCTATACACTTAATTGTTTCCTATATAAGTAAATAGACAGTATAAACAAATATATGATCCATTAAAAATAAATAAAAAATTATTCTATAATAAATACTACATCTATACATATGGTTAATAGTATATATCCGAACAGAACCTTCTCACTCATCTTGATTTCTCCTGTAATATCACAAATTTCCCGAGGAATAAAGATAAGTGCAACACCATATCAACCATGTTCTTTTCGGAGGTTCGGTTTTATGTGCCCTTTTGATTGTATTCACTTTTTGGATATTGATTTACACGGTAGGGGTCTTATCCAAACTGCCCGCTCAAACCCCCTGCCACTACAAGGCACCTTAAAAAAAAAATGAAAAGCTCATACATTTTAGAAAGCTAAACGTCAACGGAAAATAAAACATAACACAAAATAGCTAAAAGGGAATCGAACAAATAAATTTAAGAATCCATTTAGCATGTAATATTTTTCTTTAAGAAGCTTAGATATCCGAAAGAACTTAATTTATTTATCATATAAGAGACAAAAAACAATTCTTCCATTTATAAGCAAATAACTAGCAGTTGAACTCATATTATTAAATAATCAGAGAGTGAATTTTTTGGGGGTGCGGAATTCGTCATGCTTTTAGGTATAGAAGATTTTATCATAATATTTTTTTTCAAGGGTATTAATCTGATTATTTCTTTTATATTTTCTAGAATATATTCTATATATTGTATATCTTGGGTTCTTTGATATATTTCTATATTTTCTTTTCATAGGTCTCCTAATAATGTTATATTTTCAATAGTTGTTTTCCAATATTGGAGGTATTCGTAGTTTATCATTAGTCTGAGTATTCTAATTCTAGATCGCTAATATCAATTCGTTCTAGGTCTATATCTATTTCATCTATTTCATACCAGGTTTGGGTCGCTAGTTCTAATTCTTCAAAGTTAAATACTTTATCCCAGGTATGTAGCGATATTGATGTTCCGTTGTTTAATCAATAATTCCCTCATATCATATGCACAATAAATATTATTCATATTAGATTACTATAAACTAGATTATTTTCAACCATGCTTTCTCGTCACTACTAACACCGTACTTTCAAAGGTACTTTCTTCCTAAATAGTGTCTCGACTTTGTTTACTCCCCTCACAGCTTTTCTTGCCTACGGTTTCAACCTTTGGATGGCATAGTTCTGAAAGTTTTTCCTCTTTTTTTTCCCATGTTAGCAAACTAGAAACATGTTTCAAATAATTCTAGTATATAATAACTAATATAAACTTATTTTATCATGCTATGATTAGCTACGCATAATCATAAATAGATATACCTATTTTTCTATGAGTGTAATTTCTATTGTGTTTTTATCCATATCTTAGATTGGAAACTTGATATTTTATTAAAATATTTTTGTTTACAAAGAGGCTTGCTTTCCGTCGAGAAAGTCTTGCATTAGCTGTGCCTAATGGCTCTCTATTTATACAAGTAGAGATGCCTCTACTTACTTTGCATCTGTCCTATACTATTTCTACATCTGTCCTATAATATTTC
This sequence comes from Solanum stenotomum, assembly GCF_019186545.1. Taxonomy (NCBI): domain Eukaryota; kingdom Viridiplantae; phylum Streptophyta; class Magnoliopsida; order Solanales; family Solanaceae; genus Solanum; species Solanum stenotomum. The sequence goes on from NC_064283.1 coordinate 37,708,971, forward strand.
TACTTTTCATTTATCCACACACTACTTTACTTTAATAATGCACACCTACCACTTTACACTTGTCTACTAATAATGCATACTAATAATGTATTACCTACCACTTTACTAATAATGCACACCTACCACTTTACACTTGTCTTAACTTAATTTACATATTCCTACTCCACTAACTTATTTTTACAATAAGACAAACAACTTTAATTTATCTTGTCATCTTCTGTCAATCTTGCTTCTTATCTTGTCTGATGACTCTTTATTCTAGCTGGACAGCTGGAATTACGTTTATCTTCTCCATAACACTTTGAATATTGGTGATCTGGGTATCTGTGTCCAATAGTCTTGCAATATTTTTTCATTATCTCTGGTGAAATAAAATTCTTCCGTATCACTCTTGTAGTTGGTTGTTGTTCTGGTTTTAATAAGCATAGTATCCATTGTCGTATTTCTTCCATATCTGCTTCTCTAATTTCTCTGGAATTTGAATATATCATAGTTTGCTCTCTTGCATAATAGCTCCATACTGAATTTCCATTTAAATAATTGGTTGTTAATTCGTTTAAAAATAGTAGTTATTCCAATAATCCGCTTTCTGGCATAAAATTCTGGTATCTCTACTTTTTGTATCTCGTCTTGTCATTCTATTTTTTTTTGGTATTATCATTTCCCTGGTTAATCCGATTTTTATAACTTCTATGATAGGTTTAATTTCATCATACAATATTTCTGCTGGTGCTGAATAGAACTTTATATAAAAGAGTGTTCCTTTAGTTATCCTTTTATAATGCATAAATGCCTTGTGTAACTCTGGTATTGTTGATATCTCATCTCCTGTTTGGGTATATACGGTATTTAATAGTCCATAGTTGTAGCAAGTTCCTACTAGATTGGTACTTGTTCCCGGTTGTGCAATCAGCTTATTATATCCCTGTAGATTTTGTGTAATATAATCTTCATGGGGTTTTTTTATATTTTTGAATCTTGGATTCTGATTCAGAAAAGTCTGTATTTTATGGATGTTTTCTATGTAGGCTCTGGTTATATGATTATAAGTCTTTTTGTTTTGTCATAGGCTTTCTTTATATGTATTTAGCTGAGGTGGTATGAATAATGGATCTTTTTGGTTTTTTGGCATAAACGGTTTTTTGAATATTTTATTCATATTAGTATTAACATATCTGGTTTTTTCTTCTCTTGTTGCAGATGTGCTTCCTGTAGCTGCATGTAACAAATCATTATGGGTTTTTAGGTGTTTTCCAACGTCACCTTGTAGCTCTGGATTTTTATGTCTTTTGATCGACTTAGCTCCGCATTTTTATAGTCATGCTGCTGACTTTTTAATTGTTGTAGTTCTTTGTCAATATTTTCTATTCTTGTGCAAAGTAAGTTCATAGCTTTGAGTATTTCTTCTATAGTATTTTCTTTTTCACTCTGTGTAGCTTTGTCTTGAGATGTAATCTGCAATAACATTCCTGTTAGTACATATTATTTCTATTGTAAATGTAAAATTTAATATATTTAATACTAGTCTTCGTATCTCTTTGGTCGTTACTGAATCTTGTACCTTTCTTGTTATCCACCATTTTACCTGCGTATTATCTGTTCTTACAATAAATTTGTTATATACAATGTATGGTTCAAAAGCTAATAAACATTTATATATTAAATATAATTATTTTTTATTTATTTGCCATTTTATTTCGGGATTTGTACATGTTCCTGAATAATATCTGCAATGGTGTTCTACTTTTTCCTTATTATATCTATAGTTTAATACTCCTCTGTAGTTCATTTCACTTGCATTTGATTCTACTATATAGGTGAATTTTTTATTTTCATCTGGAAAGCATAGTTTAGGTAATTTTTTACATAATGATTTTATTTTTCGTATTTGTTCTTGATCTTTATTATCAAAATGATATTCTACATCTTTCTTAAATTTTTTATGCAATGGTCTTAAATTTTCTGCTAAATTAGATATGTATTCTCTTACTTGATTTACTAATCCTAGAAACGATTGTAATTTCTTTTTTGTATCTATTTGTTCTTCGGAATTTATTGTTTTTTGTACTATATGTGTTTACATTTTTATACCATTTTTGTCTATTTGTATTCCTAAGAATTCTATTTGCTTTTTCATTATGTCTGCTTTCTTTTTACTTAGGCTTATACCTGAGTATTCTATGATATGTATAATTTTTTCTAATAACCTTATATGTTCATCTTGTGTTTTGAATATAATAATATATCATCAATGTATACTTTACAATTTTCTAGTTGTTTAAAGTAGTTATCCATAAAGTGTTGATATCTACCTAGTGCATTTTTATATCCAAATGGTAATACATCCCATTCATAGAATCCTTGTGGTACTGTAAATGCTGTAAGTTTTTTAGATTCTTCTTCTAACTTTAAGTGGTAAAATCCTGATTTGCAGTCAAATTTTCTAAAATAATTATACCCTTGTATTTATCTTATTTTTAATATTTTATTTGGTATTGGATAATTGTAAGTTTAAGTTTTTGCATTTAAATTTCTATAGTCAATAACCATTCTACTTTTTCCTCTTTTTTATTCACTATGTTTATTTACAATAAATGTTGAGCTTGTATGCTTACTATTGCTTTCTTGTATATATCCTTTTTCTAGTAATTCATTTATATGTATCTTGAATTCGGTTAAATCATTAAAATTAAATTTTAATGGTGTTTGGGTTATTATACTATTATTATCAATTAGCTCAATTTTTACTTTTGTTTTATGTTTCTCCCATCCTTGTAAAGGATCATCACTATATAATAATTCTAACTTATCTTGGATTATTTTTACTTTATCTATAGAGAATATAATTAATTCTATTTTAGGGTCTTCTTCTCTTATATTTTCTAATTTTTGTGTAATTTTTTCACTACCTTTTATCCATTCTGTTGTTTTTCGTTTTTTGTTATTCACTCTTTTTGCTCCTATTTTTTGTTTACATGGTGTTGTGAACCACCAGTGTGTTTTTTGTAATTATATGTGGGTATAATTTTTCTAAAAATGGCATTCCTAATAGCATATCTTTTGTGGTCAATTCAAAGTTATGTACTTCTTCTATAGTTAATATCCTATCTCATATTTGTATTTTTATATTTTTTGCTTATATGTGATTATGCTTCCTTCATTATTAAATCTTGTTACTACTATCGGTGTTTTTAATTTTTCCCATTTATCTTCTGGTAAGCAATTGTATTTACATAAGTTAGCTTTTGCTCCTGTGTCTATCATTGGTGTATAATATCTGTTGTAATATCCTTCTATTATTATTTTTGCAAGTATATATATTTTCATGTTTTTATCATAAGAAAGTTCTTTTTATTATTATCTTCTTATTATTGTAATTTATTGTTAATTGTTTGTCTTCTAAATTATATGGTTTTACTTGTTCTAACCATTTTATTCCTAAAATGATATTTTTATCTCCTTGATATACTTTAAACTTTATTACTATTGGTACTCCTCCAATGATTATTTCCTTTTTTGTAGTTTCTTCGGTATATATTAATGTCTTTGGTAGTTCAGGGCATAATTGTTCAGTAGTAATTATTTCATCTTCTGTTACTAATTCTCTTGTAATATAGTTTTCTTCTTGTCCTGTATTTATTAATATTAGATATTTTTGTTGCTCCATTACTCCCGTTATGTAATAATGATATGGTTTTATTTCTTCTTCTATTGATTTTTGTGGAGTTTTATCTATTCTTCTTGAGGTTCTCATTTTTGATGATATTTGGGGTATTTCATAGTTTATTCTTTTTGATGTGCTTAATCTTTCTTTTACTATTTTTAAATCTTCTTCTATGTCATTCTCATTATAACTATAGTCATTATTATCTATGACTGTAACTATTCTCTCAAAAGGATTTTCTATTTTTATTTTATTTATTTTATTTTTTGTTGTTATCTTATGTTTTGTTGTTAAAACATACAAGTTTTTACATCTAGCTGTAAATATTTTACTTGTTGGAGCTAGTTCTATCCCTGACATTTTTCAATATAATACTAGTGATTTATCTATATTCCTGTCATTTATTGCTACTGAGTAGTTAGCACTTATTATGAATATAATTTTTTGGTATATGAGGATACATTTTACTGCACTTATTATACTTTTTTCTATAGGTTGTATAATTCTATCATCTGCTAAGTATATTTCTATGGGTGTATTTATTCCTTCTCTAAAACATGTTTTTATTAATATCTCTGTTCCTCCTAAATGTACATATTTAATTGAATTGTTAGCCTTAATATCTTGTATTTCTTTATTGATTATTCGTTTGTTTATTATTGGTATTTTAGTATTTCCTTTGGTGTATTTGCAATCTATGATATGCTTTCTTTGACTTACTACATAATATTCTTCTTTTTGTCGTTTAAACCAATTTCTTATTGTTGGTATTTCGAATATTTTTTCTACGCGTAGGTCTAATTCTTTTCCTTTTATTTGTTCAAATATATTATTATCAAATATTATTTTTTGCTCTGTCGATTCTTCATCTTGATATTTTTCTTTAGTTATTATTTGTATATCTCTTTCAGTCATTGATATAGTATTCATTATCTGATTCTATTACTGAATTATTTTCCATTTCGTCTGTTTCGTTTTCTGATAATTCATATATACTATCTTCACTTTTTAAATCATAATCTACGTACTCTATTTGTGTATATTTTTCATTGTCTACCAGTATTTCTGATATTTGTTTTTTCTTTGGATTTTTAGGTAATGTACAATTTTTAGCTATATGTCCTAATTTTCCACAATTATAACAAGTACATTCTGTTATTTTTTTCTTTGGTCTATATGGTCTTTTAGGTTTTTAGTTTTTTACATAGTATCTTCTTCTTGGTTTTTTATATTTATATTTTGATCTGTATTTTTTATTATATTTCTTTTTATAGTATCTGTTTGTACAACCGAATTGGGGTGCTGTTTTATTTTTGCAACATGCTAAGTTTTTTACCAATATTTTTTCCATTTTTATTTCTTCTTTATGTTTTTCAAATAGTTCTATAAACCATCGTTGTAAGAAATTTATTCTAGTTCCCAAGGTATCTGTTAATACTGCTTCATTCCAACTTTTTATTACTTTTGAATTAAAAGGTTCTGATAATTTTGTAAAATATAATTTTCTTATTTCTTTACTTTCTTCTATGCTATATGTTCCTTTATAATAGTATTCTCTAAATGCACATGTATATTCATTTATATAACACATGTTACATATTGTTAATTTTGTCATTAGATTCCGGTTTATGATTTTTTCTTTATTTTGTTCTTCTACTTCTGTTGTCATACTACTAAATTCGTTTCTTATAACTACTTCGTATTTATATAATATTTCCATAATTGTAGTAGCTATTTCACCATCAAAATTTTTATTACTTCTTAAAGTTTTTAAACTTTCATCTGATAAATTTTGTAGCCATAATTTTACTGTTCTTATAAGTGTTCTTTCTATATATCCTGGTGTTTCTGTCACTCCTATTTTGTTATCTATTAATTGTTTTGATATATATCCCATCCATAATTGGATTGTTTTATTTATATCTACTACACAGTCTAAATCCAAAATATGTTGTTCAGTTATTAGTTTAGGTGTCCATTTTTTATTTAATCTTTTATCCCACATAGTTTTTTCTCTATCATATTATCCATAGTTTGCATTATAGTATCTTGGATTTTTTACTCCTGATGTACTTGGTTTTTCATCCATGTCTACGTCTCCTGTATTTACTTCTAAATTCTTTGTATCTATGTTTGCTAAAAGTTCTGTATATGTTTCGCTATTTCTGAATGTTATTCTTCTAGATCATCATTATTTATTTCATCAATTCCTATTTCAGGTAGATTATCTTGGTTTTCTTCTTTTTCTTCTAATTGTAATTTTTCTTTAAATTTATTTATCTCATTTGTTGATTTTGTTTTTTGTTCTTTTTATTTTTGTTTAATTTCATACATTTCTTTCAATATTGTCAGTTCTTTTTCTAGTTCTATTATTTTAGTATTTTTTACTTCTTCTAATTGTTGTACTTCCTTTTTTGCTTGTTGTTTTATTTTTTCAATTTCCGTTTTTCTATCTATTTCTTCATTTTCTTTTGTTATTCTTATCATAGCAGTTAAACTATCTTTTAATTTTACTGTTTCTTTTTCTAACATTAAACTTAGATTGTCACCTATTTTCTTATATCTTCTTCCTATATTAGAAAATATTATCTTTATTTTTAGTCCGTCATAGTTTTCATATGTTTTTTCATCTATTGCGTATTCTTCTTTATTCATTTATAAATTGTGTTGTAGTTTATATTCTAAGTTTTCTATTTGTATTTGTAGATATAAAATAGTTTTTCTCTGTATTACTATAAATTTTTTTACAAATTCCTGCAAATATATTACTGTTAAGTCTATTTTGTCTATGTCTCAATTCTTGTCTTTTTGCTATAATTATTTCAGTAAGTTTTTGTCTATATTCGTTATTCTCGTTATTCATTGTATCTTTAAATATTGAATATATTTATATTTTATTTTAGATATATTATCTATTAATTGATCTAATTTATAGTTATTATTTTTTGTGATATTGAGTTGTTTATATTCTGGATATATTTTGTTTAATTTTCTTCTTATTTTTCTTATTTTTCTACCAATTTTCTTCTTTTTATCCATAGCTCTGATACCATTTTTCGGGGTGCGGAATTCATCATGCTTTTAGGTATAGAAGGCTTTATCATAATATTCTTTTTTCGGGGGTATTAATCTGATTATTTCTTTTATATTTTCTAGAATATATTCTATATATTGTATATCTTGGGTTCTTTGATATATGGATTGTTTTATTTAGAAGATGTAATGAGTGAAGAGACATATTTAACTATCACAATAGTGTGAGATGTGTCAAAATTGATTCTTGGCTATATGTACTAAAAAAATTCAAAACTTAAGTGAACAAATCAACCCAGAAAATCCAAATTCCAAACAAGTCAAATGTATTTAAAGCAACGAGGTTAGTGATTTCATAAAACTTACCTTGCCGAGATGGAGAACGAAATGCTAAACACTAAGATAAATTAAAGTAGAATAAAAAAGGAGTTCACCTGATTTTCAAGAATTGTAGTGGTTGATGTCAATTGGTATTCAAATTCTTTGATTAATGCAAAAAAAAATAAAAAATTTGGCAATCGAAATTTCGCCTATTTAAGAATTGAATGGCTGATTTTGTGGTGATAGTGGGTTAGTTGAGGAGTTGGAAAATTAAGGGGGCAAGAATGCCGCCCATTTTTCCTAAGACCATCTCCAACCCACCGCTATTTTACTCTCCATTCTCTATATTTGGAGAGTAAAATAGAGAATGGGCACTCCAACCCACTTCCAAATCACCCTCTATTCTTCAAATTTAGAGAGTTGAATAGTAGTTCTCCAAATTTGGAGAACTACTATTCACACTCTCTATTTCACTTTTTCATTATTTTATAATTATTTCTATTACTTTCTAATTAACATATTATTTTACATATAATTCCATTAATTAAATATATAATATTCATAATTCTTTTTTAAATGTAATATAATATTTTTTAAAAAAATATTATTTAATATATACTATTTTAATTTCAAATTAATAGTATTTTAATTTTTTTCTAATTTTCTTGAATAATAAAATTTTATTTTATTATTAATTTTCATTATAAAGAATACGCAAAATTAAAATGGCAAGATGAAAAAATTTAATTTTAAAAATATAATGGATGATATGATAATTTAAATACAAGATAACAATACAATACATAACATAATAATTTAAATACAAGATAACAATACAATATAATACATAACGTAATAATTTAAATACAAGATAAAATACAATACATGACATAATAATTAATTGATCACAACAATAATTTAGAAATCCGGTAGGTCGTTTCCAGATTTAGCACTATTCAGAAAAAAAATTAGGATATGATTCTGAGAATTGTTGCGATTGTGGTTGTAACTGCGGTTGTGATTGTCGATTTCTTTTTTCAAGTATTCGTTGTTGTTCTCGTTGCAAGTAATCACGAACATTTGGATTACTAATAGTTTCTAAATTTTTCATTAAAATTTTAGTTTCGTCTCGGACTCCGATGATTGCAAAGTAGAGCCTTGTCCTTGAACTTTTTGCAAACATGTTTTGCAATTATTGCAGGACCGTCACGTTTTTGGAGAAAGGACACTACATGATATAATGACTACATGTATTATACGGCAAAACATGATAATTGAGGATGAACGTGATCTCAATGCACCAATTCAAGATGCCGTAGAGGCTCCAACTCCAACTATAGAAATGGTGGTAGATGAAAATCTCCCGTTTGAACAATTTTTAGCTAGACGTAAAAAAATTAAGGACAAAAATACTCATTTTGAACTCCGTAATGAATTAATAGAGCATTTATGGGAGCAACGTAATAATTTTGAAAATTGAGTGTTTATATAATTGTATGTCACTTTTATTTGAATTTGTCCCCTAATTAATGTATTATATTATATTTTCTTGCAATTTATGTTATTTAAAAATTTAGAATAAAATATAATTTCATATCACATTAAAAATTATATAAAGTAATTATTTGGGGAAAAAGAAATAAAAGATTTATAATATGAAATAAGAAAATAAGAATGAAATAGAAATAATAATATAATATTGAGGAGAGAGAAAAAGATTCTTTTTTAGAGAGTAAAAATAGAGAATTGGGTTGGAGTTGATTGTCTGAAAAAAATAGAGAACTCTATATTTGGAGAGTAAAATAGAGGATTGGGTTGGAGATGCCTTAATAGATAGTCTTGATTATTGGGTATTTGTTTATATTTATTTAATGAGCAAAATAATATTTAAACTATCAGTTTTTTAGTTTCACACATTAATTATTCATTATTCTATTTATTTAATTAAATTATTATTTAATTTATTCAAGCATACCTCAATAATTAATTGTTGGGAGTCAAAGCTAGTTAATATTTGATATTTATATAAATTATATGTATTTCTTTTCCAAATTTTTGTATTATTATATTATAATTTCAAAAACTTACACAAGAAAATAATAAAATAAAAGTTCCATGGGGCTTATTGTCGGTATTTTCATATTTTAATTCATTTTTTTATATTAGCATGAATAAGTTGAGCATAAACAATGTAAAGTCATAAAAAATATTTCGAAAATAACATAAGCACGAAATAATACAATCCAAATATCCCAATGATATGGTGATATGAGTCTATAATACCTAAGCGAAAGTAAATACAAGAGTTCAACACCACATTATTTAGGAATAGGAAGAAAACTAAATAAAAAGTAGAGTCAAAAGTTCAATTTTGTAGATCGGTCCATAGCTCACTCCAAAATTTTAAATAACAGAATTATCATTTTCATCGTATTCAGTTTATACATACATTCAAATATGTACATATTGATGGATTATGAAGGTGAGTATGACGTCATGTGAAAGCTTACAATTACAAATAATATGGTTGATAAATTAGACAACACATAAAACTATACTAAAAGACATAATATTATTATATGATATGACCAATTGACCTACATAATTAAAAACTAATAAATAGACATTAAAATTGTAGTGAGTAAAAATCTCCCTATTAACAAACCTCTTTAAACGACTACATTCGGATGTTATCGTGTTATGATATGAGAATAGGGATCTTCAATTTATAAATCTCCAAACATTTGCTTTAAGGAAAGAATAAACCAAATATGGTAGAAAATTATATTTTCCTTTAAAAAACAGTTCAAGTATTTATGGTAATACTTTGACTTTTCTTTAAGGAAAAAAATAAACTTTAAATAACGAAAGAAAATCAGGGCAAAATCCTAACACCACATTATTTAGGAATAGGTAGAAAACTAAATATAAAGTAGAGTCAAAAGTTCAATTTTGCAGATCAGTCCATAGCTCACTCCAAAATTTTAAATAACAGTATTATCATTTTCATCATATTCAGTTTATACACACATTCAAATATGTATATACAAGTACAGCAAGTGTTGTATGAATACAAAAATAAAGCATATCTAGTAAGTATAATTGATGGAAATCATCGAAATAATGACGACGTTAGGGTGTTGAAAACACTCGTGTGAGTATTAACCTGAAATAAGTCTCTCCTCATATAAATAATCACTGAATAAAGACGCTATAACTCAATAAATCAATCCTAATTTTCAGAATCAACATATAAAAACAAAATATAATTTACAATGTCATGTTCAACAAAGTCATATAAGAATGAAATACAATAATCATGCATATATAACTAGTATACACATTAACTCCACAGTGGTGTTCAATTAGCAATGACCCATGAAAGACCCACGAAGTTCATAGACCTGTCTGTAATCATTTTCATTGGGCTAACATCACTCTATCTGAATCCATAAGCAATGTGAAGCTCATCTGCATTATACCAAAAATTTCATATCACATCTAAATAACTCTATATATGGACTCGTTGAAATTCTCAAATCACTGATTAAAGATTCTCTATACACATTATTGATTGTTGTTAATTCTTATCTTTAATAAACATCACAACTTTAGTGTTCGAATGTAACACCTCTTAGCCCAAAGAGGGAGGCCTAGCAAATATCAGAACTACCAGGTGTCACCCACGAGGGCCAACTACACCTCGTAGATGGGCCTCGTGGTTGGATATCCTGGAAACACTGCTTGAGGCAGAACCACGACCAAGACCCACGCCCCGTGGATGGGTCCACTGCCCGTGGTTTGGGTTCCATAGGTCCAGACCCCCCAAATGCCAAACTCTCTGAACTCAACCACGATTGACCAGGACGGACCGTAGGTCGAACCACGGTCCATCAATCATGGTCTCGTGGGTGGAGTCTGGACAATTATTTTACGGAATTATAGGTCTTTTCTGATTTTAATTAAATTGAAGTGTTGTCATTTTTCCTAGACCTAGACCACCTATAAAAGGATTTTTAGACCCCTAAAGTCACTCAATTAAGTCATTCTCTCAATTCCCAAAAGAAAATTCAAATCCCCTCTCATATATTCTCTCTCTAGAAGTAGGAAGAAGAAGAAGATTGAAGCTAGGTCAAGATCAAGTATCCCAATGTTAAAGCTTTTGTGGGATTTGTGACTAAGGTATGATGACTTTTCATCCATGGGATCCTTCCTCCCATGGAGTCCCCTTGAATTTCCCCAATTCTAGCTAGGGTTTCTTCCAATGTTGTGGGTTATGTTGAATGTTGATCCAATTGAGTGGATTATGATTTTTTACGATTAAATTGATAGAATTACATATTTTTGGGATGAAATTACATGTGTCAATGCCTATTCCATGATTTGACCTAGAATTGATATAATTGGGTTGATGCCATGAAAGGAAACTTTGTGGGTTTAGGCTTGTCCTTATAGGATTGATGAAACATGATTAGAATTGCTTGAGAATGAGGCTTAGATGTTGATCATAAGGTCTAGGGCTTTGAGAGTAAAGCTTATGATGTGAATTGTTAGTAATTGATGTTATTGTTGAGGGATGGATACTTCCCACATGAATTGCTTACTTATGAATGTGAAAGTTTTAATCACATAAATGATTCTAGGTTGAAAGGATTGCTCACCTAAAATGAATCTAGACTAAAATGCTAAAGGAATGATTAGGCTTGAGGTGACTACCCTTGACCTCTATGTTGAAGGATATGTGGTGATTTCCCATACTCCTTAGAATTAAACAAGAGGTGAGTCCCCACATTTTTACTATTATGAATGGACATGAAGGTGAGTACCCATGTTCCCTATTAAATGATGTGGAGGTAAGTACCCGCATCATATGATGAGATTGTGGAGGCGAGTACCCGCGATCTAAAAGTAAGTAAGGCAAGAGGTGAATACCCATTAGCCTTTATGAACTAGGCATTGAGGCGAATCTCCATGTCTTTAAAAGTAAGTATGACTAATGTGATTATGTTATGAAGTTGATTGACTTGGAGTGTTTCTAGACATGCCTTCCATGATGTAAGCTTGACTAGAGGCGGATGACCTAAGTCTAGGCTAAGGATAAGTGAGGTTACTTGAGGGAGTATTCCTCTTTCATTGTGATGCTTATTATGTCTTGATTATGCTTATGTCTTGTGTCTTATGTTGACTAATGATTATGTTATGTTGTTTATACTAGTCATCGTATTTAGTACTTGATTAACGCATACTCTTTCCTACATTCTTATCAAATGTAGGCTCCGGCGACATAGACTCTCACACTCGTGGCTAGCTTCGTTGTTGATCAAGGTAGTGAAGATTTGGTGGGTCCTAATTGTGTTCGAGGATGTGATCACTCTATTCTCTTATGCCTTTAATTTTATGTCTTGGACTATTGTATGGGCTGCGTCCCGAGACTTTATTCATGTTTTTCTAGATGGTTTGAGACTATGGTATTAGACTTCCGTTCGTTTTATAAAAGACTTTGATTGTATTAAAAAGTTTTAAATTCCCGCACCTTTTATATTACTTTATGTTATGATATGCTAAGTGGCTTGTATGAGGCCTCTCGGGATCTTATACGCCTTGTTACATCTAGAGAGTACCCCTAGGTCGTGACATCGAATCACACCCGATATCCTTACGACCCATCAATGTCATCTAATGAAGTCTCAAAACATTATATGAGACTATAGGAACTTTCAAACCTCGATTCAAAGACCATTAATCTTAAATATTGACTTTGGTTAACTGTTAAATTTTCAACTTCTAATTTTTTGTTGAGATAGTTAAGGGTTACTTAGACTTTGTTTCAAATCATGATTTGTAATTCGATAAATTTGACATCAAATATTTGTTTGGATATGCATACGGGTGGCAAATATTTAATTTGGATTTGATCTGATTGAATTGAGCTAAAATGGATTGGATTACAATTCCCCATATAAATATGGGTCAATATGGATTTGATTAAATATAATTTGGGTGAAATGGTTTTAACCCATTTTAATTTTCTAGACAAAAAATATTAAATCAAAATTAAATTGTTAATACCCAATCCATATCACCCCACTCCACTCCAAAATAATATTTCTTTTAAAAGTTAATTTTTCAATACAATTCTTTTTTCTTAAGAAAAATTCTACCCCATACTCCATCTGACCATCTGCACCCCACTCCCACCTCACCTTACCTCACCCAACCCCCGCCTCCACCACCCTCAAATTCTTAAAAGTATTTGCCTACCCTTACGCACACCCCGTCCCCCTACTCTTCCACCACACTAATTTTCTTAAAATGATTAAAATATTTTTTTACTCCCCCATCCATACCCGCTACCCCCACCCCACCCTAAATTATTAATTAAAAAAAAGAAAAAAAGAAGAAAAAAAATTAAAAAATGTTAATTTTTTTCACCCCCATTTCCACCCTAGCCCCATTCGAACACCCCTACCCCAACCCACCCACAATTATTTAAAAGAAAAAAATAATTTTTTTAAAAAAAAGTTAAAAAAATTTCACACTACACCCCCACCCACCCACCCACCCCACCTTCACCTTACCCACAACCCCAATATTTTAAAAAATAAAATAAGAAAATCAAATAAAGTTAACCGACAATTCACTTTCAACCCCATGACTCAATCTACTTTAAGCTTATATGAGTACAAAATCATGTGTACCCAGTATATCTCATAGACTGACAATGAAGAAGTAATGACAAGGGTATATAAGAAAATATTCTTTTAATTTTACAAGTCCAGATTATACTTATCAACCAAGGTTTCATCAATAGGGATAATCAAAATGTCACATAATGTCCAGCATCAATAAAGCATATATTCAAACAAGAATGAAAGATGTATTGAGATGCAATGCAATGCGCCACTATGAAATGATATGCCTTAAATGCCAAATAATCTCTCAACTGTATATACATAATACTCCTTGGAAATACATCGAGAGTTCATGACCCATGGGGGACTCGTGAGGCCCATACATTGACACAGACAATTTCCACATCTTGTGCGGACTATCTCAATGTACTATCATAAAATGAAACAATGTCCAATACAGACGACCTCAACGTGCCCAACTTGTAATCATAACATCTCACAATCTCCAGCACAGACGATCTCCACGTGCCTAACTTATACTCAATCTCATGTCAATGCATATACACAATATGATTTCAATAAAATGGGATGATGATGCATCTCAATCAATCAAATATCGGTATGATATATAATTACCTAAACTATCACAATATACAGTTCAATTAAGAAACACAATCACACAAAACAAATCAAGTCAATAATACATCAGCTAATTCCCATATGTTTTGGTATTCTCGGATTACAATCCGTCATTCTATAGTAATAAGCTTTCCCTTTATAACACTGGTACTCGCACCAATGGCCGTCACACCATTGGTACGAGACCCCATCTTTCGCCCTTTCCCATTTTCTATTCCATTTTTAATCTTTAATTAGAAAACATCCCTCAACAAAGTTTAGGAAGTCTTAAAAGACCTTGAATGCTGAACACGTATCAAGAATCCTCAAGATCTTGCATTTCCCTTTCACAAAGCTTAAAGTGTTCCAAATCTATCAAATATGCTCGTATTATTCATAAGTAAGCAAATCTTTAGACACCCATATTGCTTTATTTCTAGCCTAGACACAAAATTCACCCTAATCTATAATTAAATTCATAAAACATGGTGCCAACTAATATGCCAAGTCTCATATTCCTAAATTTAAAGCCTAGGGTTAAGTCTCAACTCTTTCAAATATCATAAATCAAATGATCTTCATATAAGTTAATACACCTAAGAGTTAATTACCTATCTCAATATATTAAAACTTGAATCATAATGTGATATTTAAAATAAATTAAAAATCACAACTCACTGTTTGCGAAACTAGTTGCTCGCGGTGAAAACAAATTGCAGAACTAACATGTTTGTAATGTCCCAGTCTATGTGCATTATTCCACCCAGTAGTATGTCATAATCATCAGCCAATAATTACCCTATAATCACCTTGTCCCTAGGTTGAAAAGACTTTAGACAACAAGAGAATACCAAATCCTAACTTTTTAATTTCTTATCTCTCTTCTTCTTCTTAGTTTTTCAACCCATCGACATATTAATATAAATAAAAACAATAATGTGACATCTAGGCCCTACCCATATACTAAAACGTAAAGATTGAGACATTAATTCTGGTATTGGTTTGTTGCCCGTTGCTGCGATATCCTCCTTGGGAGGTTTTTATCTTTATTTTTTACTCTCTCTCAAAAAACGTAATAATCTAAAGTAATAGGGTATCAATCAAATTATGGAATTGACCTACTAACCTTCAACTAAATTAATAATATAAAATTTCCCGCTAATGAAATAATCATAATCAAAAGAATAGTTCAAAATGCTCATTCAAAATTTTATAGAAAAGGTCTTTTATAAAAGAAAGAGTTCTAGCTCAAAATTACCTAACAGATCATTACATCATCTATCACTGAAACAAGCATTCGTTCTTGAACGATAAAATAATAGGAAGTACATGAACGCTCAAAAAGTATGGAACATCCAGTCTGTAAGTCATAATTGTACTCCCTAGTAGCCTCTTTAACCAGATGATGCTTCCATTGAACCATGACTGAAATAATTCCTTTCGACCCCAACTTCCAAATTTGCCTATTCAATATGGTTATCGCTCCTCCTCAAAAGTCAAATTCTGATCAAGTAACCTCAAATCCCATTGAATCTCATGAGCACCGATCTGATGATACTTCTTCAACATCAAAATATAAAACACAAGGGAAACACCCGATAAGAAATATGTCAATCCAACTCGTAAGCCAGTCTCACCTATACGCTCAAAAATCTTGAAACAACCAATATACCCCGGGTTCAACTTACCCTTCTTTCCAAATCTCGTCACACCAATCATGGGTGGAATATCAAATAAAGCCCACTCTCCAACCATGAACTCTAAATCACGAACCTTTTGATCTGCATGACTCTTTCACCTACTCTGAGCCATGAGAAGCTTATCCTGAATCAACTTGACCTTGTCCAAGGACTCCCTCAACAAATTTGTACCCCACGGCCTAACCTCAAATGCATCAAATCGACTAATTGGAGATAAACATCTCATACCATACATGCCTTGAATAGTGTCACCTCTATGCTCAAACGGTAATTGTTATTATATGCAAACTCCGTTAAGGCATAAATTGATCACAATCACCACCAAAGTCGATAAGACATGCCTGCAAGAATTGATAACACTTAACTACACTTCATCCAATTCCAAGTGTAGGCGGTCACAATCAAGTATAAACCCAATGAAGAGTTAGGGTCAATCCCATAGGGAGTGATATGGTAGAGAATTGAATCACGAAGTGAAAGGAGTGTTCTAGTCGGTTATAGGAATATATATTTTCAAAACAATTAAATTAAATTGTAGGGGTTTGACAACTAGTAACAATTGGGGGGATTAGATTGACAATTATCAACTACGAAAATAGGCGAGTAATCAAGTAGAGAGGGATCCTTGGGGATGTGATCGATTAACCGCCAATTTTGCTATATGTGTGATTATTATTTACTAAACGGCGTTGAATCTTAGTGGATAGGCTAGGCTTTAAGTGTAACCGCTATTTTTTAATCAACCATTATGAATCATGCAATTTTTGTTGAACCTCGACAAACCCATCAAATAAAGAACATCCCAGAACCTCAATTAATCTACACTCTCGAGCTAGATTGGTAGGATTGAATTTAGATCAACTTTTTCAAGTTGAAACCACAATAACCCAATAACTACAATCTTCAATTGATAACTTTAATTCTAAAACCTCTTTCTCAAGCAAGCATAGGATACTAAGCTAGAACTGCATTTGCAACTATAATTCATAAGTGAAAACTCATCTATCAATTGAACCCACTTCAAATCAATAATGAAATCAGTAAATACTAACACCCATAAGCTAATTGAGATAATTAATCACATATTCACACCCCAATGAATGGAAGTTTTAGCAAACATTATAAAAAGCAAGAAAATGTGATCAAATATGTTCTCCATCAGTTTGGGTAACAAATTGAAGGTTTTCACAATGCTCAAAATTTGTTCAAAATTGAAACCCAACTCTAAATTTCTACTCAAAACTCCAAAAATAGTGTTAGGGATCAAAAACCCAATGTAGGAACTCTCAAACACTCGAAAAGTTTGCTCAAAATTTTGGAACTCCTGAAACTCTTTCAAAAATCGCATTTATACTTTCCCAGATTTTTGGTTTGGAGCCATTCGGTGGAATTAGTCGAGCATCGCCGACCAGGATGACGATGTGCCAAATGTCCCTTTCCACCGCCTTCTTGGCTAGACTCTTCACCATTCCTCTTCTGTAACTTTAGGCAATCATGATCTTCATCGCCGATCAATCGACGTTTCACCGAAATGCCATTTCCATAACCGAGTTGGCTTTTTCCCAGAGCTAGCACGTTGTAACTCTAGGCCAGCTGAAGGGCCACCTGGTGAGTCACCGAGTGGTCTTGGTGATCGTCAGCCTTGCTTTTCTTCAACTATTTCATCTTTTCCGCTCCTTTTTGCCTGGTAATGTCCTTGCCTTGCTCTTTTGCCTTCATAGCTGCAAATTAGCATTTAAACATCAATTTAGAGCATAAAATAGGCATTTAGGACACTAAAACTCTAGATTTTAGCCCTAAATGAGTCAAAATCCCTGACTCAGCAACACCCCCAACTTAAACTTTTTCTTGTCCTCAAGTGAAACACAAGATCAATCTGTTCAACAGAGATGTCAACAAATAGTGCTGCTCAAGACTTAACATTAATGCACACAAGAGGTTCAAACTACCCATGCAATGTTAATTGTGCACTACAAGTTTCAAATTGTGACTAGACAACATCAAATAGAACTCAAGCTCACAATGCTTGCTTCAAATTCAAGTCCAGGCTCAACAAAAGTATTCAAATATCCTCACACCAATAATGATTTCATGCTCTCACAAGGCTCATCAAAATTTCAAAATTAAAGAATAAAAAACAACTCTCACACTTTTAAAGATAAATACATGCATGACTCTACCCATAGGCTTGCCCGTATTTTCCAATCAATTTGACTTTTAGCTCACTCAAATCAGAAAGGTCTTTCATGGCTTGTAACGGGACTGAGGGTAAAGGTATGATCATTTTGGCTTAGTGACTTCTACCTTCATGAAGCATGGCCTGCATTTCACTTTTTCTTTTTTTTTTTCAATCTTTTTGATTTTTCACAATCCACCCTGTGTTCTTTTAAGCATGACTTATTGGACACCCCATTTCTTTTCTCCAATGTACAAACTATATTTCAATAATTCTTTTCTTTTTCGATCTTTTTCTTCTTTCACTTTTCTTCTCTTTTTTTTTTTATATGGAGGGGTTCCATCCTTTTTAACATGATTTCTCAAGGGCGAATTTCCCAAACTTCTTGACTTTCCTCCCTTTTTGACCACACCCCAACTTAGGCTTTTGGCTGAAGTTGGCTTATTCAAAAGGACCAATGCTCCATGAAGCTTTTAGGTGGGACAGGAAGAGGTTAAATGTGTTGACGTTTCATCCAGAGAAAGGGATAGGCTCAAACGGTGCCAAACCATGTTCACACTCTCACAAGGTGGTCACAAAGAGGTATAATAGCAATTTTGGTTCTCTTTTCACAACCTGTGCGTAAGATCATCTCTATCATTCACCTACATTAGTCGATTGGACTAACGGGGCAAGTTCTAGGTATTATCACACACACATTTCAAGATAACTTCACTACACATGGAATTCAACACAATCATCAAACAAGCCTCTACAATTTAGTTTGCATGCAATGATCATCACAATATTCATTTTAACAACCGACCAGTCATAATGAGATGCTCAGATTACACATATGACTTATGCAACTCAAATTTTCCACATTAGAATTTCACACACATATAGTTCAATCAAGAGCACTATTCAAGTCATTGGGTATTGATCGCAACCTCAAATTTGGAAGAGAACAACCACATTCCCAAACATCAAGTGGTGGAAAAGTTTTTAAATTTTGGTCAAAAACAACACATTCAAATTAAAACCAAAAACTCATAGTCACAAAAAGTAAACATTCACAACAGGCTATCAAAAATAAATTATCCACACAAACAACCCAACTGAGGCAGGTATGAAGATACCTCACCACGCCAACAAAACATACAATTGTCCTCAAATGCAAAATAAATAAAAAGTCTAACCAGAAAACTAAAAAGGAGTAAAAATCCCCCTGTCAAGCAAAGCCGACAGTAAAATCTGTATATCACTGACTCCCTAAAACTGGGCATCAGTGCCCGGTTCAACTATATCATTTCCTCCATTGGAGCCCACCATTGATGTATCCCTAAGATACGCCTCCAAAGTTCTATGTACCATTGCCCCCTCAAGGCTCTCTAAATCATCATACTCTGTTGTATCTCATGTTCCAAGCTCCTCATCATCTGTCTCGGGAGCCTCTGACTCGGCATCATCATCACCCCTTGCAGCATCTCCGGTCGTACTAGGCGGATGGATCTCAGGAATGGTTGGAAACTTAGTGCTCGAGAACTCGGGAAGGTTCACCGTGCTGAATAACATAGAAAGATCTCTGGATTTTAGTTCATCCACATCACGCCTCAACCCAACAATATCAGCCTTTAAGGCCGTCACATCTTCAGACTAACTGTTACCATGCTTAAAAAGCCCCACTCACAGTGAGGAAATCCAAAGCCAAGCTATGTGCATCAATCAGCGCTCGGTGCTCCCTCAACTCAGCCCTGATAGGATGTAAGGCAGTGCAAATGGGCCTCTCAATCATCCCAGGTACAATAGCCTCTAATCAGGAGGCATGTACATCAGCAGATTGGGCCAGATGGCCCATCTTGTACAAAATAGCCTGGTCAAGGGGGGTCGAGAAGTTGTGGCAACAAGCAGTAGAAGAACTGGGAGTAGCAAAAAGGGCAACAGTAGAAGTAGGGGGTGCAGTAATCAAAATGCCAGGGGGTACCTGAAGGCTCACCGGCCTGAGTAAAAGGGCTTGTGTCTGTTTGTAACATCTCCACATCAACAACCGAGGAAGTAGCCATCGGTGCAGCTCTCTTCCCCTCGGCCTCATCTCTAGTGTACTTGGCCTCTATCCTCCGGATGTCAGTAGAGGAAGTCGGAGTCACTTCCACATCTGTCTTCTCTATCAATGGAACCCTAGCACGCCGGCACAACTCTAGGATCATTGACTCTGCTTGGCCCTCATGGCCATCTCCTGCTTCATAATCAGGACGAGATTTAGTCTATCCCGATCAATGATACAGCCCAACAATAAAGCCTTTGGATGCTTGAGTATGTATTCATTCTGTGATGTGAACCGAAACAAAAAACAAGCAGCCACGTTTAAATCCTTCTTCTCTATCGGGACTCCGACCTCAATCCATAGTGGTGTGATAACTGAAATCAAAGAGACAGCCAACCTATCAGATCATCTAGGGCCTTCTTCTGTATTTGATCCACCTAAAAGTCAATCACATTCATCATTCATCCTAGCAATTCATTGACGGCGGTGCTATAGTGTTTAACTTTCAAGCCTCTTACCATGAAAAAATCAACAGGTGTAAAAGAACTGACCTTCTTCTTCCCCTTAGGCACCAACTTTCCGTACTCCGCATAAAATTCACGAACCCAAGAAGGAATGTAGGAGCCTCGGGGCTTGGTGAAAATCCTAAACTGGAGGAACTTGATAGTGTGCCACACTTCTGGGTACCTGTCTACTACTCCGTCTATAAACAATCATTTCTCTTCTAGAATGGTCCTCTACCCGGAAGCTTTCAATTTGTTTAGTGATCAAGGTGGGGTTGCCTGATCTGGTGGCACCAGAGGTACCTGCTCTACTACATGTGGTGGAGGTGAAAGAGGTGTAGGAGGCACTCAGATCCTAGGTGGGTCATAGAGTACCTTAGAGTGCAGTTCCACTCTCCTTTTCTGTAAAGCCTTATTGTCCTCTAGCTCAGACATGGAGACTGGCAATCTATCCCTGAAGTTGCCCTCACTTTTTGACTCTAAAGTAGTAAGGTGGGTGGCGTAGATGCCCATGCTGACAGAGCCCTTAGGGTTTGGTTCCACAGGACCTTTTCCTTTACCTTTCCCCCTGTTGGAGGAAGTTTCGCTTTAGTAGCCCGTCCGGGTGCAACACCCTCATTTATCACAATGCCCCATGCACTCTTAGAGGGTGGTTGATTCCTTCCTGGTCCCTTTGGTCTAGCCATACCTATAAACAACATCGACTAAATCAATACGTTAGAAACAATTCACAAAATTATCAGAGTTTAAAATATGTGCAGGAAAACTCGCCGAGTTATTCGGCGAGCCAAGTTGGGCTCACCGAATGTTCCAGAATAAAAATTCTCAGGATTCAGCACAAGTCGGCGATGTCCAAGGCCCTTTCGACAAATTGCAGACATCACTCTGTCACGACCCAAGGGTACCCCTTAGACGTAACATGGCGCACTTGACCCAGGGGTACCCCTTAGTTCATTACCAATCTTGTTCAATTGAGATATAGCCTTAACCGACATGACAACATATGAGCTATCACATGATCTCTCATGGTGTTACCCACACCATCGAGGGTTGGTCCACTTGCCTAAGGTAGGACCAGTTTTTTAGCTTAGTCGGATCCACTAGCTAACTTACCTATGGGGCATGTAGTTATGGGATGTGGAGATTGCTACTAGAAACCCAAACTCCACTAGGTGAGGCTTCCATCTCATGGGACACACTCGAGGAAATCCGTACTCCTCTAGCTGAGGGATCCCACGTGGGAATTCTAAACTAAACTAGGTGGGAACCTCCATGAAAGCCCAAACTCAACTAGGTGGGAACCTCCATCTCATTTCAATATCCACTCGTTGCTAGGCATAAATCCCACAAGATAATCACTAAGTCTCTACTTTTACTCAAGCCCTTCAACCCTAGAACTATTACTATGTGAGAAGTCTTTCATGTTAAGTTCATCTTCATACTTAGTATCATGTCTAGAATACTACAATAGACAAGGATGTCTTTATGACCTAGTTGATCCTATCACTTCCTACCATTTATGATTCATAAGATGATCTAGGTAGGTAAAGGTCTCGTAACACAATTTTATTCTTTAGCTTTTGATTCATATGTAGATTTTACTCTCAAAGCCTTAGAATCTATAGTTAATCCTTTTAGCTTCATTATAAATCCCTAGTGATCAACACCCATAACTATGAGCCTTTATTCTCAAGGACTCTATATCATAGAATCATATTATGACCTAAATTACAAGACATTCAATCACATATTTTGATACTAGGTGCTTCTAGCCACAATTCCTCATAACCGTTCAATTCTAACTTTACAAGTCAATATCAATCATACATCTTAGAGTCTAGTTCAATTCATTATTATGTGTTCCTAACCTTGAACAATTACTACTTATGACACTTATTCTAGAATATTACTCATGAACCTTCAATTTCACCTCTAATGGCATCAACCCACAAAGCATCACATTCATCAATTTAGACAAGGGTTTACATAGAAATAACATGAATTCATCATAATATCACTAAATAAAGCTAAATCAATCATAATTAGGAATTATCCACTAGTTTGGAATCATACCCACATCCTACCCACAATGTAAGAAGAGCCCTAGTTTGAATTGGGTTTTTGATCCACAATTGGGGGATTTATAAGGGGGCTCTATGGGTGGAAGAACCCATAGATGATAAGCTAAAGATACCTTTAATAAAAGCCCTAATGAAAGCTTTCAACGATGGACTTCGTTCTTGACCTAAGCTTCAAGCTCTATCTTCTTCTTCAATGGTTTTCTAGAGAGAGAAATATTTGAGTGGAAAGGATTTTGGGGTTTTGATTTGGGTCTTGTGTAAAGTGACTTAAAATGGGAGGCTAATGACTTAAAATACCTTAAATAGGTGAATAAAACCCATATAAAATGACCCCACTAATTAAGTAAACGAATTGGAGTTTACTTAACTACCCCTCACTTGGCAGCCCCCGTCTAGGGTCACGCCCAAACTCACGAGCCATCAAGGGCACCCCGGCGTGTGGTAGCGCCCGTGGTCCCTTGACCAGTGGCTCCCCTCAATTGCGAGGCAAACAAAATTCTAAAGCATGGCCATGAGTTTTCCCACGAGCCGTGGTCATAACCACTGGCAATGAAGTGGCTCGTGGTCCTTAGGCAGTAGTTATGCCTTTGGACCTTTGCTCCCAACATTCTAAGGGGTCTTCATGGACCCCTTCAGGGACCATGGTCAAGACCAATGGTCGTGAACCTTAGGCAGTAGCTTGCCAATGTTGGCAACCTTGGCCATTTTGCTTAGGCTTGCCCTTTTGCCTTGGCACTTGCCCTTCCCATGCTCAACAAAACTATAAATGGTCTTCTAAGTTATGAGGTCTAACATGTACCTTGACGTTTAACTACTAAACCGCTCATTCCAAGCACGTAAAGTCTCACCTATGACTATAATTCTCAACATCACACTCTAGAACCCTAGCTTTTGGCTCTAGTTTAGTCTACTTATTTCCGGGGCGCTACAATATCTCCCCCTTGGGAACATTCATTCTCGAATGATGATTCTAAACACTTCTTATAGGAAACGACTCAAGACTAGCATCCCAACAACATTTAACATATCTAAAGCACATAAATAAGGAGGAAAACTTCAATTCCCACCATACCTATTCAATGCAACAAAAAGGAAGTAGGAACTTCATCAAACAACCCATTTATGCATGACATTCTCCTAACTAGTCATATTAAAGGAGAAACTACCATCTCCTAATCATATCATGCTCAACATACTCTCATGGAGCCCATATGAAATTTACTCTAAAAAAACATTCATTTCAAGGAGGAATCTTTCAACTGCAAAACTAAAGCATGCTCATCATTCTTCTCATGAAGTCTACATGCAACTTGACTCACATGCACTACAACATGAGGCAAAACAATGCATAAAAGTAATTTTTAATAAGACCTAAACATCTTCATGAACATGCACATAAGGAAAACATGGAGACACATAAACACAATAACCTTTATTAGTTAGGAACACTATTTCCCCCTTGGAAGTAAGCCTACAAAAACTCTTCTAAACATCATGTATACTAAAATAACTTCAAAGTTTGACATAATAAGTCACAAAAGACAAGAAATATGGAGATCTACTAAAACATGAAACCCATACTGGAAGGGACATGAGGAGATCATTCTTGATCTTCTCTAGAATGGAGAACTTAGGACCTATGCTTGGCATTGGGATTTGGGGCCCTAAGAGAAGCTTGCTTGGCCTCTCTCCCTTTAGACCTAAGGATAGTACAATCTCTCTTCTTGTGACCCTCATCACCACAACCATAACACCCCTCTTTTCCAGCTAGACACTCACCATAATGCTTTCTTCCACACTTGGAGCAAGTAGGCTTAAGCAACACGGATTCACTATTACTCCCTCTTAAGGGATTAGGTTTAGACACCCTCTCTTGGTTGGAAGGTTTTTGCTGGGTCCTAGGTTGACCATATCCATCTGATCTAGCATTGGAAAAATCCCCATCATCAGTCCTAACCCTTTTTACCTCTGTATTCCCTTGCTTGAGCTTTTGTTTCTCAATTTGTTTGGCATGCCCCATAAGACGTGAAATATTCATACTTGGGATAAGCATTGCTGAATGACATTCATTGACTACCAAGTGGGATACCCCTATAACAAATTTGTTCATCTTGGCCCTAGAGTCTGCCACTAAGGTTAGAACAAACTTAGACAATTGGGTGAACTTAAGGCTGTACTCCTTCACACTCATACCCCATTGGCGAAAGTTGATTAATTCTTGCATATTTTATTCCCTCAACTCTAGGGGAAAGAACCTATCAAGGAAGACTAACTTGAACAATCCCTTATCTACTGGGCCCGCTCTTACGAGTTTCTCATCCTTCCATTACTCATACCAAACTTGAGCCACATCCTTCAATTGGTAGGCCACTAGCTCCGTCTTCTTGTGTGGAGACACTCATATAGCATCAAGCACCTTAAACATTTCATCACTAAACCCTTGTGGGTCTTCATCCACTTTGGAGCCATATAACATATGGGGATTCATTCTTGTGAAATCCCTAATCCTTGAAGAAGTTGTACTTGCATTGGGGTCCACATGAGCTCTAGCATCCCTAGTGACTTGAGTTGTTAAAACATGAGTCACTGTTTGGAGAGCCGCCCTTATCTCCACATTCATCATAACCCCCTCATCATTAGGAACTTGAGGAGGAGCTTGTGGTGTAACTTGGAGAGGAACCTCTTGCCCCTTATCACCTTCCTTATTTATCCTAGCATTAGCCCTAGTATTTTCCATAACCTGAAAAATCATAAGGCAAATATTAGAAGAAGGACCTCCTAGAGCTAAACTTCTATGACACGACTTAACGAATGAATAAGTGATATATCCTAATCATCCAATAGCCTCCTATTCATAAAATGTGGCGTGCTTCACATTTATGAACAAGACTCTACTAGATGTGGTTTGAGACAATCCTAGAACCATTCTAAGCCTTGTGCTCAGATTACCAAGTTTGTCACGACCCAGGGGTACTCCCTAGATGTAACATGGCGCACTTGACCCCAAATGGGGTCGCATACAATCCCTTAGCATATCTTGAACATAAGATAATAGAAAATATGAGAAAATTCAAAACTTCTGTGAACCATACAATCGAAAACATTTCGTAAGCAAGCGGAAGTCTTTACTAACTCTTTGTCTCAAACTATCTATTAAACTCTCGAATAAAAGTCATTGGGACGCAGCCCATACAAAGACTAAAACAAAAAGAAAAGACATAAGGAAATAAAGGGTTAGTCCTCGAAGCTATGAGGACTCACCAATTCTTCAACTCTTCTAGCTCCTTAGGAAACTTAGCCTCCAAAGCAACTCAATCTCTGAAACCTTAAATTTGTTTAGAATGTAGGCAATAAGCATTAGTACAAAATGTACCAAGTATGAAAGCTAGTACAACATCATAAGAACATCTCAAAATGGTTAGTCAACATAAGACATAAGCATTAGAGATAATAACATAATCATAGCATAATTATCATAGTCATCGCATAATCTTCAACATAAGCATCATACAAATATAAGTCAACTTAAGAAATAGTTAATGAGCATAGGAGATAAATCATAATCATAATAAGCCAAGTCTTCATCATAGGTATCACATAAGCATAATTGACTCTTGGTCATTTTTACCATAATAGCACCATTCTCAAGTAACCTTAAAAGCATACAACTGCAAAGCATGAATAACATCCCATAATACAACCCAAGCCAAGTATCCCTTTTTGGTCATCTTCATCATAGTCTATATACATGGTTTAAGTATAGAAATTTTTCTACCATAAGGGCACTATACATCTAAGTAACTTCAAGGCACACTTGTGCAATGCATGAAAGGCATCCAATAATACACTTCACACTAAGCAAAACCTTGAAGTCATCCTAGTCATATTCACCCTCCTTTGGTATAACTACTGGCTTACTTCATGTAGAAAAGGGAACTATCACCTTTAGTCAACCATATCTTGGAAGGCATCTATAGCAACAATTCATCAAGCATAGGTCATGTAAGAGAACACTCATAAGGTAACCTTAAGTCATACTTGTGCAAGACATGAGTAACATCCCATACTACTACTCATACTATGTACTTCTTTAGGTCATCATACTCATGTTACTTAATTAGGGACTAGCCCTATTTTTAAAGCATTGGGACTCTAGGAGATACTTTACTAAGTTTGTTTTGAACCCTAAGAGATACTACACTAGGTACATCTTAGTTCATAATGTTGGAACTCTAGGAAATGCTACTTAAAGCACAATCTTGGTTCAATTAGTTTGATCCCTATGAGATGCTTCTTCAAGCACAATCTTAGACCATTACTTGCATTGGACTCTAGGAGATGCGACCTTATGCATAATCTTAGCCCATGAGGTTTGAACTCTAGGATATGTTACATTGAGCACAATCTTAGTTCATTACCAATCTTGTTCAATTGAGATATAGCCTTAACCGACATGACAACTTATGAGCTATCACATGATCTCTCATGGTGTCACCCACACCATTAAGTGTTGGTCCACTTGCCTAAGGCACGACCGGTTTGTTAGCTTAGTCGGATCCACTAGCTAACTTTCCTATGGGGCATGTAGTTATGGGATGTGGAGATTGCTACTAGAAACCCAAACTCCACTAGGTGAGGCTTCCATCTCATGGGACACACTTGGGGAAATCCGTACTCTTCTAGCTGAGAGATCCCACGTGGGAATTCCAAACTAAACTAGGTGGGAACCTCCATGAATGACCAAACTCAACTAGGTGGGAACCTCCATAAAAGACCAAACTTAACTAGGTGGGAACCTCCTTCTCATGTCAATATCCACTCGGTGCTAGGCATAAATCCCACAAGATAATCATTAAGTCTCTACTTTGACTCAAGTTTATGGAAAGATGTCCTTGACAACCAATCCATGATAATACCCATTTTAGACTATGTGTGAGAAACTATCACCATCAATGACCTAGGTATAAAGGCTCTCTAGCCTTTGGTTCAATTAGGTAAGAGAAGCTCTTCAACCCTAGAACTATTACTATGTGAGAAGTCTATACTTAGTATCATGTCTAGAATACTACAATAGACAAGGATGTCTTTATGACCTAAGTGATCCTATCACTTCCTACCATTTATGATTCATAAGATGATCTAGGTAGGTAAAGGTCTCGTAACACAATTTTATTCTTTAGCTTTTGATTCATATGTAGATTTTACTCTCAAAGCCTTAGAATCTATAGTTAATCCTTTTAGCTTCACTATAAATCCCTAGTGATCAACACTCACATCTATGAGCCTCTATTCTCAAGGACTCTACATCATAGAAACATATTATGAACCTAAATTACAAGACATTCAATCACATTCTTTGATACTAGGTGCTTCTAGCCACAATTCCTCATAACGGTTCAATTCCAACTTTACAAGTCAATATCAATCATACATCTTAGAGTCTAGTTCAATTCATTATTATGTATTCCTAACCTTGAACACTTACTACTTATGACACTGATTCTAGAAGATTACTCATGAACCTTCAATTTCACCTCTAATGGCATCAACCCACAAAACATCACACTCATCAATTTAGACGAGGGTTTACATAGAAATCACATGAATTCATCATAATATCACTAAATAAAGCTAAATCAATCATAATTAGGAATTATCCACTGGTTTGGAATCATACCCACATCCTACCCACAATGTAAGAAGAGCCCTAGTTTGAATTGGGTTTTTGAACCACAATTGGGGGATTTCTAAGGGGTCTCTACGGGTGGAAGAACCCATTGATGATAAGCTAAACATACCTTTAATTAAAGACCTAATGAAGGCTTTCAATAATGGACTTGTTCTTGACCCAAGGTTCAAGCTCTATCTTCTTTTTCAATGGTTTTCTAGAGAGAGAAATATTTGAGTGGAGAGGAGTTTGGGGTTTTGATTTGGGTCTTATGTAAAGTGAATTAAAATGGGAGGCTAATGACTTAAAATACCTTAAATAGGTGAATAAAACCCGTATAAAATGACCCCATTAATTAAGTAAATGAATTGGTGTTTACTTAACTATCCCTCACTTGGCTGCCCGCGTCCAGGGTCATGCCCAAGCTCATGAGCCGTCAAGGGCACCACAGCCCGTGGTGGTGCACATGGTCCCTTGACCAGTGGGTCCTCTCAATTGCCAAGCTCACAAAATTCTAAGGTATGACCAGGAGCCTTCCCACGATCCATGGTCATGACTACTGGTTTTGAAGTGGCGCATGGTCTTTAGGCAATAGCTATGCCTTTGGACCGTGGCTCCCAACATTCTAAGGTGTCTTCACGGACCCCTTCACGGACCGTGGTCAAGATCACTGGTCGTGAAGATGGTCATGAACCCTTAGGTAGTAGCTTGCCAAGGTTGGGCAGCCTTGACCCTTTTGCTTAGGCTTGCCTTTTTGCCGTGGCACTTGCCCTTCCCAATCTCAACCAAACTCTAAATGGTCTTCTAAGCTATGAGGTCTAAAACATACTTTTACATTCAACTACTAAACCCCTCATTCCAAGCATGTAAAGTCTTATTTACGACTCTAATTCTCAACATCACACTCTAGAAGCCTAGATTTTGGCTCTAGTTTAGTCTACTCATTTCTGGGGCATTACACATTCGGTGAACTAGATGTAGCTCACTGAATGTTACAAAATATTTTCTAAAATTTGCGCTAAAAAAGGGCGATCCAAAGGACACTCAACGAGTCATCGAGTGAACTCAGTGTGTTCAGGAATATCGCCAAATCTTACAGAATTATTTCAACCAAATTGGAGAATAAAAAGGTGATCCAAGAGTCATCGGGAGAACTGCCGAACAATTCAATGAACTCGACTAAGCTCGCCGAAAGGTCCTTCGTGCAATATATAGACCCCGACCTCCAATTTCTAACCCAAAACCCATGAGATTGAAATTAGCATCTATTCTACACAATTAAGCCTAGACCCA
The DNA here is from genome assembly GCF_019186545.1 of Solanum stenotomum. Classification (NCBI taxonomy): domain Eukaryota; kingdom Viridiplantae; phylum Streptophyta; class Magnoliopsida; order Solanales; family Solanaceae; genus Solanum; species Solanum stenotomum. Next base: position 37,738,683 of record NC_064283.1, read on the forward strand.
TACCACTAATGACTTCGTGGTACTCAGACTTCCCCCGATTTGTCCAAAATTGACCAATCCATATCTTTTGCCCTTAAGAATGACATCACCCGCTCTATCATTCGGCAAAATCAGTTGATTGGTGCAATTGGGGTTTCCTCAGACTTCACCCACATAAGACCCAACAAACTAACAAATCAAACCCACAATTTTAATCATTCAACACATACATGATTCAACAGTTATAGGCCAAAATACTCATAAACGAAGTACATCAAGGGCACAAAATAACGCAAATCATTCATGCAATTAAGATCACAGAGATGAATCACTAAGATACAATCATGCCTTTGGAAACTACAAAAAATTAAAGCGAGGTTCAGATCACCGACCACAAGATTAGATAAATTAGTGCTGGGCTAGAGATACGATAAGAAAAAATGCACGAAATCCCCCTGAGCAATTGATCCCCATGCAAAAACGACGATAACAAAAATCTAAAATATGATTGTGAAAGTGCAAAGGTCGAAAAATATGAAATGAGGGAAGTATTTGAATTTAAAAACGGTTCAAGCCTTTATGACCCTTCAATTCGCGCACCAATCGGCGACGCCCACTTATGTTGCCGACCATTCGCGATGCCGCCGAATGGCTCTTTTGTCCGCTGAGTTTTATAGAACACCAGCCTTTAGGTTGGTCAAAACGGCGGTACAGATCGGGCTCTCCGACCTATTTGGCGAGTCACCGATTGGTACCTGGGCTCACCTAATTGCTCCTCTTCCCAAAAATTCAAATTTTCAACCTACACATCTAACACTCGTTATCTAAACAACAAAAATAAAAGTTTAAACTTGGGTTGCCTCCCAAGAAGTGCCTTATTTAACATCGTGGCATGACGAAGATGTGTCTTTCACAATTCATTCTTTGGATTAACCATGGTATCACTTGGTAATCCTTCTTTTGGTTTTGGGTTCAAATGGGTCAAGATTTGACCCATTTATGTTTCCATCTACTTAATTGATACCGGATGTGAAGCAACTGTTTGGTTCAGAGATGAGACATCATCTTTCATTTACTTTAGTACTTCGTCCGACCATTCCACTTTGTTGAGAATGTGTGCAAGCATATCTTCAGTGGCGAAATTTTCAGCATCAACCCTTTGCTCTTTTAGCTTTTGATGATCATGGAGAGGTACATATCTCTCTTTGTCACTATCCCTCTCTCTCCAATTTGTACTAAGGTCATGCCATTCCCTATCACATTCTCTCCAACCGTCATCACACTCTCTGTTCCAAACTTGGTTCCCACCCCGCCTTCGGTAATTCCGGAGGAAACCTCCTCCTTGATTTGCTAGTAAATGTACCTCCTCATTGTACATAACTTCAAATTTCACTTGATGTGGATTCAATCCACTAACTCCAACTGCATTCACAACCTTAGACCCACTACCCATGACATGTTTTGACAAAAGATCCATTTGGGTCATCATTTTAGCCATATTTTCATCCCGCTCTTAGTCCCTTTCTATTTGTTCCTTTATCATCCTGTAGGTCAAATGAGACACTTGATTGTCCCTAGTGTACCAAGCACGGTTAATCTTAGTTATCACATCAAGAAGAGTAGATGCTATTTCAAACGGCTGCATAATTCCTTCTTAGACAAGCTGGTCAGCCACACCCTTGTTGACATATCTATACTCCGGTAGAAATGTTGTAACAACACGTTGTTCCAGAGTCTGTGAGTTGGATACTGAAGCAAAAAATTCTGAAACCTCAACCATGTCTCATGAATCGGTTCACTATTCAATCATTTGAAGCCTTGAATAATATATCTCAATTCCATCATTTTTTAGGGAGGGAATCTTACATAAAACACAACAGTGAGCTCATCCCAAGAAGTAATTGAGTCCCTTGGTAAGTCGGCAAACCACTTTGTAGCCTCACCCATGAGAGAAAAAGGGAACAATCGAAGTCAGACTGACTCCAAAGATCTGTTCTTGAACGAAAATGGCCCACATGATGAGTTCACAAATTGGACTCATTTAGGGAAATATTTCATAGAAATTGTGTCTTCAAATGCTTATTTTATCTCAATATCTGATGAAAATGCTCAAGTTTCAGGTATTTGAAATTTGAGGGAAAACATGGACACTATCGAGCAAAGAGGAGAAAAAGTAGCTAAAAGAACGAAGAAATGAAGATCTGCAAATCGAAGAACCCATTTGGCGAATCGCCAATAGATCACATATTTACCTTTTGTTCCAGTGTGCTAAGCCCTGAAGGAAAGGAGCAAATTGGCGGTAAAAAAGGAGTAGTTGGTGTATCGCCCAGCGACTCCGCGAAGCAGTGCTACATTATCCAATTATCCAGGACACAAAGATGCTGAAGGAAATTGATCAAAGGCGATGAAGTAGACCAAATGGCGAATCATCGAATACATCGGGGATTCCTGCTAACGTCTCCGAAAGATCCTTCAAAACATATTTTCTGAATATAAATACTAGTTCAACTTTTATTCTTAGCAACAAATGTTACCTTATTTAATCTAGTTTTTAGATTATTAAGTTGGAGATAGAGTTTTAGAGATATTCTCTCTATGTTTTGTAGAGGGTTTTGAAGAACTTGGAGTTTTCAAAGGGTTTCAAATTCAAGGAATTGGACTTGGGTCTCTTTGATTCTTCATTCTTCACTTGTTTTAAGACTTAATCTTGCATACCCATAAATAGAAACTGATATTGGTATACGTCTTTATCTCTTTTGCATGCGTAGCTAAAACCCAATTCTTGGCGTGTGATTTTGTGAATATGGGTTAGATTAGTTGTTGGGTATTGCTTGTTGATAGTCTATTCAAAGTTTAAATGTGATTCCTTTTAGTTGTTTTGGATAAATTTAATGAATTTGTAGTTGCAAATACAATTTTATTTACGTGTTTTTGGCTTGCACGAGAGAGAGGTCGTAAAACTAAGACCACTAAATTGATGGCCAGTGTGGGTGGGTGGACATGAGGTTCAGCTCGAGAGAGTGAACCCTAGTCTCATGTCCACACACTCAGCTCGAGAGAGTGAGTGGGTTAAGGCTGAAGGTGTTTTTCATGTGGCAAGTGGGAATCCTAGAGGAACACATTTGAAACGGGGTAAGTTGCTTGAGAGAGAGCTTATTTCTCTTAAAGTCTAGCCTAGTCATAAAAACTCAATGAATTTACTATCAAAAGCATGTACCCAATGATTTAGTCTATCCCGTATTCCTATCACATCCCAAGAATCCCGTCTCTATACTTGTAGTTTTCCTTATTTTCACTGTTTTAGTTGTCACTTGCTTACAAACCCCCATTTGATACTTGACGCTTGCGTCACCCTTTTTAATTTGTTATGTTTTTATTCGCCAAAGTCTTTAGCTATGATCAGATTTAGCAATTTTCACACTTAACCACTAATTCTCACGCCCACTCCCTTGGGACTCGACCCCAACCCTTGGTTAGGTTACTAAACTATTGTATGATTATAGACATTTGCTTCGGAAGTTGTTTTTTGATTATGCAAACATTGAAATGGCGCCAATGTCGGGGAGTGGTGTTACGTGAATGTTTTTTGTTTAAGACGAATTTTGCTTTTGGTAGTCATAGTTTGCTAACTTTATTTTTAGTTTTTTTTTCCTTTGAATTTGTTGATGTAGGTAGGTACCCTAAGCATGGCTAGGGAAATTGTGACAACTTGGCTTAGACGAGCCAAGGAGTCGAGAGGGACTTCGAGTTAACCGCACTGGTAACTCAACTGAATGAGTTGTCCACCAAAATAACAGAGGTGGAAAACCAGTGCAAGCGTCAAAGGAGGTACATACCTCCTCACGAGAGGAAGCAGTCTAGAGACAGGGAGAACAATCGAGTCGAGGACACACTCCAAATCATTCTCCAAAAGATCACCGAACAAGATCGAATATTGGAAGAGATGAAAGAGAGTATTGAAGTGTTGAATGAAATGGTTGGCTCTCATTCTCGATCGATCCAGCTGATCAAGACACTCCTGAATTATGCAGTGCCTCCTCTTCACTCAAACAAACTATTGGGGTTACCTAGGAACACTAGGACCAACCCAACCAATGGGGAGTGAGTAAGGACTTGCGTCATGCCACGACGTTAAATAAGATGCTTCTTGGGAGGTAACCTAAGTTTTTAAATGCTTTATTTTGCTCTTATAAATAATGGTGTGTTAGTGGTGCAGGTTTGAATGAGAAAAGTGATGAAAAATACAGATTGGCGAGAAAATAGTCCGTCGGCGGATTGCCTAAGAGGTCGGCGTGCCTGAATTGACCCGTTATTTGGCTCAATTCAAGTTCAAGTCAGAGCCTATAAAACTCAGCGAACTTATAAAGCAGTTCGGTGCGTCGCCAACCAGGCCGTCGACCTTGATGTAGACCTCCAACTTGACCTCCAAGAAACTGAAAGAACTTTAGCAATTGGCGGAGCAGGTGATCACTCGGCGAGTGTGACTAACGTCGCCGAACAGGCGCGAACTGAATGGTTTATAATGGCCAAGATACTTCAAATTTGAAATTCTTCACTTTACCTCGCTCTTAAACCTCCTAGATTCAGACTAAAGTAGTATTTCTTTATTTTAGCCCTTTACTAGCATTTTAGTTTGTTAATTTGTGCTCGGAGTTGGAACACTTTGCCGCCTAGCTTTTCAATTGCATTTCAATCGGCATTAAAGGTTAGTCCTAAAACCCCAAGTTTATTATTGAAAATTTTGAACTCTTTTGCAATATTGTATTGTATTGATGTGTGTTGGGCCTCTCTGCTAGAATTAGAATGTTTACATACCTATTTCAATTTGAAAATCTTACCCGTGGTGCTTTGATCGTCAAATGCCCATATTAGGTGTATAATTGAATGAAATCTCATTGGGTTGTGATTGCCTGTGGTTCAATTGATTAGGTGAAGTCTAAGTATTCTGGGGTGATGGGTAGCATGGGTCTTGTTTAAATTCCATTAGTGCGTTCTTTGATTTCAATTTCGGGGGTTGTGGAATTGAATTCGAGAAGGTGGGTTGAAAATAGGTATGTTGGGTCATTCGGCGAGCTGAGTCGAGCTCGCCGAATCACTCGGCGTTTCACCTATTTTCTTCATCTCGCATTTAATTTCGTTTCAAGTTTGTGGTTTAAGTCTGTAAGTTTCGGTGAGATGCCTGAGTTCGCCGAAGGCACTTGGCGACTCACCAAAAGTACTCTTTATAGCTCTTTATTTGCACCCCTGAAGCACTGTAACTTTTAGCGGACAAACCCTTGCTGGCCGAAAGTAGTCGGCGATTCACCGAAAGGACTCTCCTATCGCCGACTTGCCTTAATTATTGAGCCAATCCCTTCGATGAGCTCGACTTAGCTCGTCAAAGAGGTTCGGCGACTCGCCGACTGGATCGGTGAGTCTGTCTGCAATAACTTTTATGTGCTTGCATTTGAGTTTCTTCTCGATCTTTTGCAGATATGGTATGCACCAATCTAACCGAGCCACCTCAGAAAAAGGAAAAGAGCATAAAGATAAGTGAAGGAGGATCACCTCCTTCATAGAAAAGAAAGAAATATCTCCCACCAGGAGATAAAGGCAAACAAAAGAAGCATATAACGAAGAAATGAGTAGCTATGGAGGCCCAAATTGAGTGGTCTACTCTTGAAGATGATCAACGTTTAATTCACCGACATAATAGGCTCCGAGATAGACCTCAACCCACATCCACCAGGGTTTCATCAGTTGCAGCTCCTCAAACAACATATTCAGTGCCAGCTCAGGCACCTCCAGTCACGCCTGCACTCCCTATAGTTCCTACACCGAGGCTGTTAAACAGATTGAAAGGTGATGGTTTATGGACCACTATAGAGGAGAAATTACTATCTATGGAGGGTTTGGAGGGCAAGCATCCTGATGTGCTTGAAACTTTCTGACACCATGGATTCGGGCAGTTCACACGGCCCCGAGACCCTTACATTCCCTCCTGGGTAAGAGAGTTTTACACTGCTGGGGAGTTGGTGCCTAAGAACAAGAAGAAGGCAAGTGAGTTTAGACCGGTGAAGTCGGTCATGGTCAGAGGCAAGGAGGTGGAGTGTGACAACGAGCATATTAATGTTGCATTAGGTAGACCACTACACTCTGCACTCCCTTACGAGGGGTTGCCGATTGTTCAGTCCCTGGATGACTTGAAGGGTTAGTTGGCTCCGATGATTTCTAACACCAACCCGAGGTGGATGGATGCACGATTTCCCATTGAGAAAAGGGACATGAATATCGCCTCCAGGTTTTGGTTTGGCCTCATCAGCAACAATATCATGCCATCCCAAAACAAGTCTATTGAACGCCATCCTAAGGCGGCTTGGCTCGGTTCTATCATGGCCAGGAGGCAGATCGACCTAGGACTACTGACTTCACAGGAGATGGCCATGAGAGCCAAGAAGAGACTTACCTCTCTGCCATTCCTGATTTTGATCAGTGAGTTATGCCGGCGTGCTGGAGTACCCCGAGATCCTGCAAATCATATAGAGGTCATCCCTTCATCCTCCACGGACATACGACATATTGAGGCCGAGTTTACTAGAGAGAAGGTTGACAGGAGGAGAGCTGCTCCAGCAGACACTTCTCCAGAGGTCAATGTTGACTCATTACCCGCAGAGGCACCTTTGCCTACCCCAACCTTTGAGCCCTCAGGTACACCCGCTCCTTCTTCCTCTTCCTCATAGGCTCCAGATGCTTCCTCATCCTCCCAGCCTACCAGGATTACTCAGGCCATGATCCTGAAGATGGGGCATTTGGCCTATTCAGCAGATGTGAGAGCTACCCAATTGCAGAGATTCATCCCGGGGATGATTGACAGTGCCATACTAGCAGCACTTACCCCCTTCAGACTTCTGTTGATGCCTTGATAGTGAGTGTCATTGCTTGTGAGAGCAGATAGGGGGAGGCCTCTGAGGTGATGGCTTTAAAAGCCGAGACTGCGAGTTTGAGGAAGGACGTACACTATCTTAAGTCTACTGACTTCACTTCACTACTAGAGACTGTTGAGGACAAGGATGCTCCTCAGACCTCAAGGATTCCTTCGGCTACTACCCGAGATGTACAAGAGAATGGCACAGCGCATGCAGAGTCAGATGCAGAGACAGACGAGGAGTTGATATTGGTACATACTGAGGAGACACATGGGAGCAGAGATGAGAGCATATTTAGAGACTTGCCAGATCTTATAGAGACGGTTGTGCAGCCGGTGATCTAGACATTTCATAAGTGAGACGTCCACAGTAGCTCCTAGTGGATCTGTCAGTAATATTCCATATGAGGCTACTTCGGGCACTTATGCCCATATAAAGACTACTACACCAGCCACCGAGACCCCGACACAGAGAGAGACTGCATAGACATGACCTTTCTTTACCTCCCTCTCTGTCTTATTATATTTTTACTTTTGGATACTTTTAGTTGCATTTGAGGACAAATACTTTTTAATTGTAGTGGGGTGAGGGCCATACCTTTTAGTTGCAAAATGATTTTAACTAGTCTGAAAATCTTTTCCACCTCTAGTGTGTTGAATGTGGCTGTTCTTTTGCAAAATTTAAGTCTCAGTCCCGATCAATACCGATGAGTTGAATAGTGCTTACAATCAAACGAACATGAATGCGCGGCAACGATGAGGCCAAATGAAGTTGCGTAGACAATATATGAACTATTTGCATCTCGTTGTGCTTAGCCATTTATCAAATCGATTCTCTTGTGATGACCGTTTCACACTAGCAAAAGTGTGGAGTCTTGTTAGACTTAAGTATCGATGCCTTGTGTGATAAGCTTACTTGGAAGCATGCATGACAACACCTAGAATTTGCCATGTTGGTCCAGTTGACTAAGCAAGACTTTCTCTTGATATGATCTTAGGCAACTTCGAAGAGTGTGAACCAATTTGACATATCCCTCTTTTGTGACTTACCTTATGAGCGTGTGATTCTCTCTTGAACACCCTTTGAGCCTTACCCTTCTTTGGAAGAAACTTGATGAAAACTAGACCATTCTTAATCCATTACCAATAATCCTCTTGAATTGTAGTTAATTGAATAGCCAACTTAGGCCAAAAGCTTAAGTTGGGGGCGTGGTGAAAAAGTAAAGGGAAAGTCAAGAAGTGCAAAGAAAGTCTCCTTTAACCCATGGTGTTGAGAAAAATGGAATCCCTCCATATAAAAAAAGTGAGAAAAGATAAAGAAAAGAAAAGAAAAAGAATTAAAAAGAAAATTGTGGAATAAAGTACCAAAGAAATAGGGTTCCGAACAATTCATGGGAAGTGAATAATAGGATGACCTATGATGCACTAATGAAAGTGATGAAGGAAAAAGAAAGGAAGTGCTGAGAGCACCACATTTCATGAGGATAAATTCACTGAGCCTAAATGACCATACCTTTACACTCAGCCCCGCTACAAGCCTTGTTAAGACCTTTGTGATCTTGAGAAAGTCGAAACAAATGTTGATTGGAAAATACGAGCAAACCTATGGGTGAAAGCATGCAGTGTGTTCATCCTTGTGAGTGTGAGCATTGTACCTGATTCCTGAACTTTAAATTGATTTAACCTTTGCGTGTGAAAATGGAATCATCATTTGTGTGAGGGCATTCGAAGGCTTTTGTTGATCTTGAACCTACATTTGAAGAAAGTATTGCTAGCTTGAGAATCTTTGGTAATAGTGTGCACAACTTGAATCTTTGAGTACACAATTCATCTTTGCATAAGTAAATTGAGTCTTGTTGTGTGCATTCATGATTGAGTCTTGTGTAGCACTGTTCGAGACACCCTTTTTGAAAGGCTAAACTTGAGTTCACTTGAGGACAAGCAAAAGTTTAAGTTGGGGGTGGTGATGAGTCCACAAATTGGACTTATTTAGGGCAACATTTTAATAGAAATTGTGTCCTAAAATGCTTATTTTATCTCAATATCTGATGTAAACCCTTAAGTTTCAGGTATTTGAAGTTTGAGGGAAAGCATGGACACTATCGAGAAAAGAGGAGCAAAAGTAGCTAAAAGAACGAAGAAATGAAGATCTGTGAATAGACGAACCCATTCGGCGAATCGCCAATAGATCACATATTTGCCTTTTGTTCCAGTTTGCTGTCCCCTGAAGGAAAGGAGCAAATCGATGGTGAAAAAGAGCAGTCGGCATATCACCGAGCGACTCCGTGAAGCAGTGCTAGATCTCCCAATTATCCAGGACACAAACATGCTGAAGGCAACTGATGAAAGGTGACAAAGTAAACCAAAGGGCGGATCGCTGAATGCATCGGCAATTCCCACTAACGTCGCCGAAAGATCCTTCGGAGCACATTTTCTGAAAACTATAAATACTAGTTCAACTTTTATTCTTAGCAGCAAATGTTACCTTATTTGATCTAGATTTTAGATTATTAAGTTGGAGACAGAGTTTTAGAAATATTCTCTCTAAGTTTTGGAGAGGGTTTTGAAGAACTTGGAGTTTTCAAAGGGTTTCAAATACAAGGAATTGGACTTGGGTCTCTTGGATTCTTCACTCTTAGCTTGTTTTAAGACTTATTCTTGCATACCCATTGATGGAAACTGATATTGGTGTACGTCTTTATCTCTTTTGTGAATATGAGTTAGATTAGTTGTTGGGTCTTGCTTGCTGATAGTCTATTCGTAGTTTAAATGTGATTTCGTTCAGTGGTTGTGGATAAATTTAATAAATTTGTGGTTGCAAATACAAGTTTATTTATGTGTTTTCGGCTTACTCGAGAGAGGTCATAAAACTAAGACCACTAAATTGATGGCCAGTGTGAGTGGGTCGACATGAGGTTCAGCTCAAGAGAGTGAACCCTAGTCCCATGTCCAACCACTCAGCTCGAGAGAGTGAGTGGGTTAAGGCGGAGGCTGTTCTTCATACGACAAGTGGGTGTCCGAGAGGAACGCATTTGAAACGGGGTAAGTTGCTCGAGAGAGCTTATTCCTCTTAAAGTATATCCTAGTCACAAATACTCAATGAATTTACTATCAAAAGCATGTACCCAATGAATTAGTCTATCTCGTATTCCTATCACATCCCAAGAATCCCATCTCCATACTTGTAGTTTTCCTTATTTTCACTGTTTTAGTTGTTACTTGCTTACCAACCCCCATTTGATACTTGATGCTTGCATCACCCTTTTTAATTTGTTATGTTTTCATTCGCCAAAGTCTTTATCTACGATTAGCTTTAGCAATTTTCGCACATAACCACTAATTCTAACACCTATTCCCTTGGGACTCGATCCCAACCCTTGGTTGGGTTACTAAACTATTGTACGATCGTAGACACTTGCATTAGAAGTTGTGTCTTGATTATGTAAACATCACCACACACGTCTACAAAGTTCCAGATGTGGTCATTGGGATCCTCATGAGCCAGCCCTCCAAATAAACCCTTAATTTGCAATAGATGCAACATAGTGCTAAACACCGATTTCCCGCAACTGGAGGTAATTGAATAGCACCCGTGGTTCCCAAATGATCTTCATTGACAGCGTACAAGATACAAATGTCATCATTGTGCCCAAGTTGGCTACCATTGCTCTTGTTCAAGAATAACCAACAAAACACCAATACAAAATAAGTTGATTCAGCTACAACATAATCATTTCACAAGTAGACTTCACCAAAAGAATTCTAAACACCACTCCCCGACAGCGGTGCCATTTTTTATAACGCTCAATTACACTTCATCCAATTCTAAGTGTAGACTGTTTCAATCAAGTATAAACCCAATGAAGAGTTGGGGTCGATCCCACAGGAAGTGATACGGTAGAGAATTCAATCACGAAGTGAAAAGAGTGTTCTAGTCGGTTATAGGAATAGAAATCTAATGAATCAAGTACCTCAAACTATGGGCCTCATGCATGATCAGTCTAGTCTAATCACCTATCTGAGGAACATAAAAACATTTTCTCTTCAAAACTACCTCACCATAAATAATTGCCTCCTTGTTTTCACCTTGTAACACCTTTTCTCAAATATTACGCAAATTTACATCGTCAAACTATTGAGCCCGAATCTGATCCAATAAGGACTACCTCACCTCCATGTAAGCAAAAACTTTACTAGTTTTTAAAATATCAAGTTTCATAAAGTTATTCAATAAGGATGGTCATTCATAGTCAAAAGATGCTCTCTCACCTTTAACAAACCTAGACAATCCATACCTATTGTATTTTGACTCAAGGCATCTACTATCACTCTTTTCCTCAGTGTTAAGGGATAGTAACCCCATAGTTCTTGAACAACTATAACCATCTCAAAATTCTCAAAATTGAGATTTCTATGATTAAATATATATTGGTGACCACGATAATCCTTGAACATCTCACAATGCACACCATAAAGATAATGTCTTCAAAACCTTAATGCAAACACCACAACCCCTAAGTCCAAGTTATAAGTAAGATAGTTCTTAGCGTGAATCTAAGATGTCCTCGAACATAAACTTTCACTTTGCACTTCTACATCAATATCCAACCAATAGCAATCCAAATAGAATAATAGTAAATGGCTAAATCCTCCCCCTCTACGAGGAAAGTTAAAATGGAAGTAGTAGTAAATAAGGTCTTAAGCTTTAAGAAGCTCACCTTACACACATCGAACCACTTAAAAGCCACTTACTTCTAGGTCAATCTAGTTAATCCGGATGCAATGAATGAGAACATCATCGATAGTAACCAACAAGCCTTAAGAACTCCAAATGTCATAACTGAAGTAGGTTTGACCCAATTATGAACTGGCTCAATCCTCTTGGGATCTACCACAAAACTTTTCTTGAACACTATATGTTCCAAATATGCCACCGAACTAACCCAAAATCACATTTTAAAAACTTACCCATAACTTAATCTTCTTTGGATTTGAAATAACAATCCTCAAATGATCCTCCATACTATGAGAGTATACCAATACATCATCGATAAAGATAATAACAAAGGAATTCAAGTACAATATAAATACCCTATGAAGATATACTTGATCTACTAAATCTCTTACTTAACAAATCTTGTTACTGTTCTTTTAATTCAACTAGAGTATTCAAATAAGAAATGATTGAAATAGGTAGAGTTCTCGACTCTAAGTTAAATACTAAAGTTTGATATCATGATTAGGAAGAATACATTCAGAAATTACTTTACCATTGAAACTCACTCTAAAAAGATGTATCAGTACTAGTATAACAAACGTTAGCCAATAGGTAAGACATCAATTTTTTTCCATGCGTTGAGACTTCAATATTATATATATTTAGACAATACTTTTAAGGTTATGAGATATTAGGACTTATTATTAGAGATTGAAATTTATTGTTCTTAGTTTCGAGGAATTACTTTATAGTTTTAATAGATTATTATGAATTGAACAAGATTCTCTTGCAAGAACTGCATTAGTCAAAGGTTTATATTAATTTTCTGCTACATTTATGTTTTATAGTATTTTATTTAATAGTTATTATTTTCCATTAGTTATGTGTAACTCCTCAGAAATTGGAAAGGAAAGGTTACGTATTTTTACTTCTACAGGCTCTACGAGCCAAGCTATGGACCGTAAAAGTGCTATGGGCCTTAGGAAAGAATTTATAGGACTTGTGTTAAATTTTTGAAAATGTCAAGTCTTTTATGATGGTCTACTTACCGGCCGTAGAGAGGCTTTCGTGGAAAGTGATTGAACTTAGCGAGATTTTGGACTTGAACATGGGCTCTATATATTGGCTCTACAAGCTGTAGAAAGGAGGACTATTCGTAGAAACTCCCGTGGAAGTTCTTTGGATTTTAGGTCCCAATAAAGTTTTTTATGATCCGCCTATTCAATCCATAGGATCTTTCGGTAGATTTTAATTAAGGGTCTTTTGATATTTTCCTTCCCATTTTACCCATAAACAATGCCATTTTGATCCCTATAACTTCCCCTATAACTATCTTTTCCCTTCAAAACAATACCCATTCCCTACCATTCTCTCAAACTCACAAATTCTCTTAAGGGTTGCTTCTCTAAATTCTCTCCAAGGAGATTCAAGGGAGATTTCTAGGGCTCTTCAAGTTCATGGATTTTCTTCTCCTCCGTTAGGAATTTGATTGCTAAGGTATGTGGAAACTTCACCAATGGATCTCTTTCATCCATTGGATTCCAAAATAATCTTAATCCTCCATTTTGATGTTCACCCAAAAATTTAGGGTTTCATGCTATTATCCATGGGTTCAATTCATTATGATTTAATTGCCTAAATTTCAATCTTATTATGCATGATTTGATTCAATTGCATGATTTTCAATTTAATTCATAAGGACCCAAGCAGATGTCTATTTTTATGAATATGAACTATGTTTTTGAACTTAGGAATTATGATATGAATCTATGCATGTTTTGTGAAATTGATGATTCATGACTATATGATGCTTTTAAGATAAAGTGTCGACGATGTGTGTAAGATTTTCTCAATTTGAATCGAATCATGATTTATATGCTTAGGGTGGTTTGTGTCTTATTATGAAATCATGGTTTTTAAAAGAGCTACTCTAATATGAACTTGTGATTTGATTGGTAGTCTTTAATTGTTGTCATTTCAATTATTTTGATATGATTATGATTATGATTATGATTATGTCTTTCTTCATTGGGATTACATAGCATCGAGAGGACCTTTAAATGGAAGTCTTATCACTAGAAGAGGTTAGGTCTTTAGTAGAAAATTTTGTATCCCAAACTACATGCCTTCGTATAGTTTTATTGAATGACCTAGTTAGTGAATCCACATTAGTAATAATAAATGATAAGGAGTTATGTCACGACCCAGGGGTACCTCCTAGATGTAACAAGGCGTACAAGACCCTGAGAGCCCTCATACAAGCCACTTAGCATATCATAACATAAAGTAATAGAAAAGGTGCGGGAATTTAAAGTTTTCAATATAATCAAAGTCTTTTATAAAAGGAGTGAAAGTCTAATACCATAGTCTCAAACCAACTCAAACAACATGAATAAAGTCTTGGGATGCAACCCACACAATAGTCCAAGACATAATGAAAGACATAAGAGAAAAGGGTGATCACTGATGAGTCCACGATTTGTACTCATTTAGGGCTTTATTTTAATAGATTTAGTATCCTCAAATGCATATTTTATGCCAATAACTGATGTAAATACTTGATTTTCAGGTATTTAGATTGAGCAACAAAGCATGGACACAAATGAGCAAAAAAGAACAAGGCAGCTAAAAGAACAAAGAAAAGAAGGCCTGAGGATCGCCTAAACCATTGGGCGAGTCAACTAATGGCTATGGTCTCACCTAATGTTCAGTGTGCCAAGCCTTGAAGGAGAAAATCAAGTTGGCGATAGAAAAAAATAGTCGGTGAGTCGCCGAATGGTTCCGCGATGCAATGATATATCGCCCAACGTTACAGAGCTTGAAGTTGCTGAAGTCCAAAGCAAAAAGGTGATGGAATTGACCAAAGGGTGGATCGGCGATCCCGACTTATTGCACCGAATGGTCCTTCGCAACACATTTTTGGATACTATAAATACATTTTAAAATTCTTAGCTTAGTATGCAACATTCAATAGTTTTCATTATTGTTCAGTTTTCAAGTTTGAGAGCTTAGAACTGATTATTGAGACAATATTTCCTTAGCTTTAAAGATTTAAAGATTTCCATTTCTAAGAAATTGGAAGTGGGTGTTGAAGATTCTTCATCTTAGACCTTTATAAAGACAATATTGATCGTACCCAGTTGTTGGAAACACAATTTGGTAACGATTTCTATATATTTATGATGTCTCGCCAAAACCCCAATTCTTGGGGTGTGATTATGTGATTATGGGTTGATTTAGCGGCTGGGTATTTTTAATTGATAGTGTAAATGTTATTTAAAAGTGATTTCATTAAGTAATTGTGGCTTAATCTAAAGGGTTGTAGTTGCAAATGCAACTCTACCTTCGTGTTTATGGCTTGATCGAGAGAGAGGTTTTAAAACCAAGATTATTCATTTGATGGTCTGTGGGTATTGGATTATCATGGGTTCAGCTCGAGAGAGTGAATCCTAAACACTTTTCCACATATTCATCTCAAGAGAGTGAATAGACTAAAGCGAAGGCTGCTCTTAATTACTGCTTATTGGTGTTCGAGAGAAACCAATTTGATTCGGGATAAATTGTTTGAGAGAAAGTTTATCCCCAGTAAAGTCTAGCTTATTCACTAATTTACAATTGTTCACTATTAATTGCAATCACCCATTTATCTTCCTTAGCCCATAATCCAATCACATTTCAAGAACCCATCTCCATACTTGTTATTTTAGTGTTATTTGTTGTTGTAGCTGATAGTTTAAACCAATTCCCTTGTTATTTGACACTTGTGTCACCTTAAAGTTGAGCCATGCTTTTATTCATAAATATTTTTACCTATGATTGACTTGAGCATATTCATGCTTTTCTATTGATTCTCAAATACATACCACTCCCTTGGGACTCGACCCCAACTTACTTAGATGGGTTATATTACTAACTAACAATCGTTGACGCTTAGTATTGGGTGAATTGTCTTTGAAACGTTATTAATCAAAATGGCGCCGTTGCCGGGGAATGGTGTTAATTGAGAATTTTTAGTTAGGTTGAGTTTTTTTTCTTGTTGGTTAGAGTTGAACTTACTTAATTTGTAGTTTTGGTTTGTGTATTGTTGTTTTGAGTAGATAATTGGAGCAGATTTGGTAGCAACAGTGACCCAATTGATCACCCTTTTTTGAGATTGATGATTCTTAGGGATAACATCCTAAATTTCAGACAATTGGAGGGTGAGTCCATTTATGAGTTGTGGCAAAGGTTTAAAATCCTATTATAGCAATCCCCAACTCATGAGATTCTGGATAAACTACTTCTGGAATGTCTCTACCGGGGTATTAACCCCGAAAATAGAATAATGGCTGGGCAACTTTCTTAGGGCTGCTTGATATGACATTCCTATGAACCGCAGCCCAACTCCTTGATTGTGTGGCCAAAACCAACAAGGAGAAGATGGAGAAAGATAAGGGCCAAGACTTGACAACTTTGTTGGTTCAGCTGGATGTCTTGGCCCAAAATGTCAAGGACTTAGAGGTACTGTCCAAAAAGAAGGACATATTCATCCCCCCTCATGAGCGTCGAAAGATGAAGAAGCAAGAGGTTGGGAAAATTAAAGAGGTCCTCTTACTCATTCTACACAAAGTCGAAGAATACGATAGACTGTTGGACGAGATAAGAGAAAATGTCATGATGCTGAACCAAATGATAACCTCTTATTCCATGCTCATTTAGCTACTAGGGCCTCAAATGGACCAAGTGCTAAATGATATCTACCCAGAACCAAACGAGGGGTTTCCTTATGAAAATGAGGCAAACCCCACTAATGGAACTTAAGTGGGGAGTTGCGTCATGCCACGACGTTAACTAAGGCGCTCCTTGGGAGGTAACTGAAGTGTTTATCGCTTTATTTTTGTTTTAGAAATAATGGTGTGTTGATTGTGTACGTTGAAGTGTAGAAAGTGTTAGAAAGGCAAAGATTGGCGAGCTAAAAGTCCAGTCGGCGCATTGCCGAAGAGGTCGGCGAGCCTGACTTGGACCGCCGTTGGACTCAAGACAATTTTAAATTGGAGTCTGTAAAACTCGACGAGCTCAGGAGTAACTTGGTGAATCACCGACTAGGTCGACGATCGTGATATAGTCCTCCGTTTGTACCCCCACATTAACTAGAGGTCCTGTAAAACTCTAAAAGCTAAGTGCCCACTCAGTGTGTCACCGAGTGGGTCGGCGAACACGACTAATATCTTCTAATGGGCAAGAACTGGATGGTTTTTAAAAGGCCAAAGGTTTAAGCGTCCAACTCTTTCACTTTCCCTCACTTTTGAACTTCCCAAACTCATACCCCACACATTAGTTTCTATATTTCTTGCATTTTTACCATATTTTAGACGTTGGAATTGTGTTCGGAGTGGATTACATTACCGCCTAGCATTTTAATATCATTTTAATTAGCATTTAAGGTTGGTTTTCCAAACCCCGAATCTAAATTTAGCGAGTACGTACTCATTTGCAATGATATTATCTTAATAATGTGTGTTGGACCTCTCTGATCTTAATTGTTTTCGTATGTGCCTGTGTTAATTTGATAATCTTGCCCCCATTGTTTAGATTGGTGAATTCCTAAAATTTTTGTAACTCAAAATTGATTAAATCTTGTGGGGTGGTGCTTCCATGTTGTTGAGTCTAGTCGGGTGAAGTCTAAGAAACCCGTGTTTGTGCCAAATGACATAATTTGAACAATGATAGAGCGAGTGACGTCATTCCTAAGGCAAAAGTTATCAAATGGACAAATTTGGGAAAACTTGGGGAAGTCTGAGTATCCCGTGGTAGTGGGTGTATTGGGTCTGAGTTTAATTTGACAAGTGCATGATTTGATTTTGTTTTTGGGGGTTGCAGGGTTGAATTTGAGAGGTTGGGTTGAAAGTAAGCATGTTGGGTCGTTTGGCGAGCTGGGTTGAGCTCGTCGAACCACTCGACAGTTCATCGAAGTTCCCCCATCTCGCCTTTAATTTGATGCTAAATCAGTAGTTTGGTTCTCTAACTTTTGGCGAGAAGCTTGAGGTCGCCGAAGGTACTTGGCGACTCGCCGATAGTCTTCTTGATCGCCCTTTATCTGTAGCCCTGAACCCTTATTACACTATAACTTTTGGCGGGCTAATCCTTGATCACCAAATGCTGTCAGCAATTAGCCGAAAGGTCTTCCCATTACCGACAAGCAAAGATTTTCTGAGAATTTTGAGCCAATCCCTTCGACGAGCCCGATCTAGCTCCACAAAGTGATTAGGCAACTCATCAAACGGTTCATCGAGTCTATCTGCAACTATTGTTTTGTGCTTTTGATTGAAATGTTTCTAATTTTTGATGTTTTTGAAGACATAGTACGGACCAACATTGACATCCCACCTCGGAAAAGTGTACGGGGCATCATAATCAATGAAGGGGGATCAAATCCTCCAAAAAGAGGAAGGCAAGGGCAAGAGGCCCATATCTGACAGGGTGACTCCTGACTCCCATGCTGCTTTATCTGAGCCTGAGGACAACCAGCCTTTGCAGTCTCGGCAGGATGAGATCTGTGCTAGAGCTCACCCTGACTCAGCCAGAGTCCCTCCAGTTCCCACAGAAGTAGACTCAGTGCCAGCTCCGGCACCTCCTGTGGCTCAAGTGCCACCAATCATTCCTCCTCCTAGGCTTCTCAACAGGTTGAAAGTAGACAGATTGCAAACTATTTTAGAGGAGAAGGTATTATCTACAGAGGGCCTTGAGGGCAAATACTCCGATGTGAGGGACACCCTTCACTTCCACCGGTTTGAGCAGTTCACCAGTCCCCGAGGCCCCTATATTCCTTCATGGGTCTGAAAATTCTATACAACTTATGGTGACCTAGTTCTAAAAAGTAAGAAGAAGGCAAGGAAGTTCAAACCAGTGAAGTCGGTCATGGTCCGAGGAAAGAAAGTCGGGTGCAATAGTGAGTACATTAACATTGTATTGGGTAGAGCTCTGCATTCTACACATCCTTATGATTAATTACCTGTCGCTCAGTCCTTAGATGAATTGAAGGGCTAGTTGGCACCATTGATTTTTGACACCACCCCGAGGTGGATCGAGGAAGGGGTCCCCATAGAGAAGAGGGATTTGAGTATTGCTGCTAGTTTCTGGTTTGGCTTCATAAGCAGCACCATAATGCCATCCCAGAACGAGTCCATCCTGTGTCATTCTAAGGTAGCCTACCTTGGAGCTATCATATCCCGGAGGAGCATCGACCTGGGACTCCTTATAGAGAAGGAGATGGCCCTGAGGTCCAAGCAGAGGCAGACTTCCTTACCTTTCCTAGTTTTGATTACGGAGTTATGCCGGAGTGCCCCGAGACGATACAAGAGAAATTGAGGTTACCTCTTCTTCCTCCACTGACATCCGGTGTATTGAGGCCGACTACACTCAAGAGGAGGTTGATAGGAGGAGGGCATCTCCGATGGATACATCCTCAGAGGTAGATATTGATTTTATACTTGCAGAGGCATCTTTTCCTACTTCGGCCTCCGCGCCTTCAGGTACTTCTGCCCCTTCTACTTCTTCACATGTTTCGGGTACCTCAACCTTGTCCCAGCCAACCAAGATCACTCAGGCGATGATCCTGAAGATGGGGCATTTGGCCCATTCAACTGACGTGAGGGCGACCAGACTTGAGAGACCCATCCCATGGATGATCGATAGTGCCATCACTGCTGCACTGACCCCCCTCCTGACTTCTATTGACACTCTCACCATGAGAATTGAGGCTTGTGAGAGCTGGCAGGGGGAGACCTCCGAGGTGACGACTTTGAAAGCTGAAGTATCAGATTTGATGAAGGACGTAGACAATCTAAAGTCTATTGAATTCACTTCATTACTGGATGCTGCAGATGATTTGTACACCCTGAGACTTCAGAGATTCCTCCGGCTACCACTGGAGATGTGCATAGGGATGATGCAATAGTTGATGAGTCGGATGGAGAGCGACGAATAGCAGATAGAGATAAGGGAGTAAAGCATTTATGGAGACCTGCCAGATCTGGAGGAGAGTATTGTACAGTTAGTGATCCAGACATCGCTGGCCGAGATATCATGGTAGCTCCTAGTGGAGCTGGTCCTTCTAAGGTAACTCCGGGCACTGATGCCCAAGTTCAGAGTGATACACTGGGAACTGATGCCCAGATAGAAAGAGCGACTATTTAGACAGGATCCTTATTTACCTCCTTATCTGTCTTACTTTTATTTGACTCTTGGATATATTTTTCTTGCATTTGAGGAAAAATGATTTTTATTTGTGGTAGGTGAGGCCCACCTTTTTTGACCTTTTGTGACTATTGTTTAGCATATATATTTGGTTTTTGAGCTATATATGTGTTTTATACTACTTTTGTTGATGATTGAGCGCGTGGCTCCGTGTTTTTGGTGATAAATGATTTTTGGACCCTTCCGAAAAAAATTGTGCCACCTCTTGTTTGTGTTTGAATGTGTCTGTTCTCTTGCAAATTTGAGTATTGGTCTTGATCAATATCGATGACTTGAATAGTGCTCATAATCGAACAAAAATGAATGTGCGGCTACGATGAGGCCAAATGAAGTTGCATAGACAATATGTGAACTTTTTGCATCTCGTTGTGACTATCTAAGTATCAAATTGAGTGTCCTGTGATGAACATTGCACACTAGCGAAAGTGTTGAATCTTGTTTGACATTGGTGTCGAATCCTTGTGTGATGAGCTTACCGTAAACCATGTGTGATGACACCTAGAATTTGCCTCGTTGGTCCGGTTGACTAAGTGATGCAATCTCTTGATATGATCTTTGGCAACTTTGAAGAGTGTGAAACAATTTGACATTATACCTCTTTTTGTGGCCTACCTTGTGAGTGTGTGAACTTTGCTTGAACACCCTTTGAGCCTTAGCCTTTTCTTGGAAGAAACTTGATGAAATTGTGAACTTTCTTGATCCATTACCCATAATCCTCATGATTTGTGGTTTGTGTGAATAGCCAACTTAGGCCAAAAAGCCTAAGTTGGCGGTGTTGTGAAAAGAGAAGGTAAATCAAGAAGTGCAAGAAAGTCCCCTTTGACCCATGGTTTTGAGAAAAATGGAACCCCTCCATATAAAAAAAAGAAAAGAATGAATAAGGTTGTGAAAATACAAAAAGAAATGGGGTTTCCAACAATCCATGGAAAGTGAATAATGGGGTGACATGTCAGCACGAATGAAAATGATGAAGAAAAGGAAAGAAAGTGTTGTTCACACCACATTTCATGAGGATTGCAGACATTGAGCCAAAATGATCATACCCTTGCACTCAGCCTCGTTACAAGCCTTGAGAAGATCTTTTTGATCTTCAGTGAGCTGAAACAATTGTTGATTGGAAAATAAGGGCAATCCTATGGGTGAAATCATGCATTGTGTTCATCTTTGTGAGTGTGAGCATTGCATTTGATTCCGGAGCTTTAAATTGTGAACCATTGTCTGTGAATATGGAATCATTTTTTGTGTGAGGGCATTTGAGTACCATTGTTGAGCTTGAACTTGCATTTGAAGCAAGCATTGTGAACTTGAGAATCTTTGATAATGGTGAGTGACAACTTGAGTCTTTGAGTGCACAATTGATCCTTGCATGAGTAAGTTGAGTCTTTTTGTGTGCATTCCTGATTGAGTCTTGTGTAGCACTTCTTGAGACATCCTTTTTGAACTATTGAACATGAGTTTTACTTGAAGACAAGCAAAAGTTTAAGTTGGGGGTGTTGATGAATACTCAATTTGGACTCATTTAGGGCTTTATTTTAATAGATTTAGTGTCCTCAAATGCATATTTTGTGCCAATAACGGATGTAAATCCTTGATTTTTAGGTATTTGGATTGAGGAACAAAGAATGCAGTCAGTGAGTCTCCAAATGGTTCCGCGATGCAGTGCTATATCGCCTAAAGTTACAGAGCTTGAAGTTGTTGAATGCCAAAGCAAAATGGCGATAGAATTGACCAAAAGGGCGGATCGCCAAGTGGTTTGGTGATCCCATCTTATTGCGCCGAATGGTCCTTCGCAGCACATTTTTGGCAACTATAAATACATTTTTCAATTCATAGTTTAGTATGCAGTATTCAATAGTTTTCCTTATTGTTCAGTTTTCAAGTTTGAGACAATATTTCCTTAGCTTTAAAGATTTGAAGATTACCATTTCTGAGAAATTGGAAGTGGGTGTTGAAGATTCTTCAGCTTAGACCTTTGTAAAGAAAATATTAATCGTACCCAGTTGATGGAAACAAAATTTGATAACAATTTCTATTTTTTTATGATGTCTAGCTAAAACCCCAATTCTTAGGGTGTGATTATGGGTTGATTTAGCTGCTGGATATTGTTAATTGATAGTGTAAATGATGTTTAAAAGTGATTTCATTTAGTAAGTGTGGCTTGATCTAAAGGGTTGTAGTTGCAAATGCAACTATACCTTCGTGTTTTTGGCTTGCTCGAGAGAGAGGTTTTAAAACCAAGATTACTCATTTGATGGTCTGTGGGTATTGAGTTGTCATGGGTTCAACTAGAGAGAGTGAATCCTAAACCCTTTCCACACATTCAGCTCGAGAGAGTGAATGGACTAAAGCAAAGGATGTTCTTAATTGCTGGTTATTGGTGTTCGAGAGAAACCAATTTGATTCGGGGTAAATTGTTCGAGAGAAAGTTTATGCCCACTAAAGTCTAGCTTATTCACTAATTTACAACTACTCACTATTAATTGCAATCACCCATTTGTCTACCTTAGCCCATAATCTAATCACATCCCAAGAAACCGTCTCCATACTTGTTATTTTGGTGTTATTTGCTGTTGTAGCTGATAGTTGAAACCAAATCCCCTGTTATTTGACACTTCTGTCACCCCAAACATGAGCAATTCTTTTATTTGTAAATGTTTTTACCTATGATTGACTTGAGCATATTCATGCTTTTCTATTGTTTCTCAAATGCGTACCATTTCCTTGGGACTCGACCCCAACTCACTTAGTTAGGTTATATTACTAACTAATAATCATTGACGCTTAGTATTGGATGAAGTGTCTTTGAAACGTTTTTAATCAATCACATCCTCGAAAATAATGAGGACTCACCGAATCTTCACTTCTTTGATCAACAACATAGCTAGCCACGAGTGTGAGAATCTATGCCCTCGGACCCTACATTTGATAAGAATGCAGGTAAGAGTATGCATTAGTACAATCATGTACTAAGTATGATGGCTAGAATAAACAACATAAACATAAGAATTAGTCAACATATGACATAAGGCATAAGCATAATCAAGACATAA
Organism: Solanum stenotomum; assembly: GCF_019186545.1. Lineage (NCBI taxonomy): Eukaryota > Viridiplantae > Streptophyta > Magnoliopsida > Solanales > Solanaceae > Solanum > Solanum stenotomum. The sequence continues at coordinate 37,761,568 of NC_064283.1, forward strand.
TAAGCATCATAATGAAAGAGAAATACTTCCTGGAGTAACCTCAGTTAACCTTAGTGAAGACTTGGGTCATCTACCTCTAGTCAATCTTACATCATGGAAGGCATATCTAGTAACACTCCAATAAAATCATATTCATAACATAATCATATTGTTCATACTTACTTCTAAAGACACGGGGATTCGCCTCATTTTCTAACTTACAAAGGGTAACGAGTATTCGCCTCTTGCCATACTTACCTTAAGATTATGGGTACTCACCTCCACAATCACATCATATGACACAAGTACTCCCCTCTACCTTATTTCATAAGGAGCATGGGTACTCGCCTCCACGTCCATTCATCATATTAGGAACATAGGGAATCACCTCTTGTTCAATTCTAAGGAGTATGAGAGACCACCACATATCCTTAAACATAAAGGTCAAGGGTAGTTGCCTCAAGCCTTATCATTCATTCAAAATTTTAGTCTAGATTCATTTTAGGTGAGAAATCCTTTCAAGCCTAGTATAATTCATGTGAGAAAGCCTTTCACATTCATTCATTCATTCTTAATTAAACAATTCATGTGGGAAGTATCCCTTCCTCAACTATAACTTCAATTACCAACAATACACATCATAGGCTTTACTCTCAAAACCCTAGTTCTCATGATCATCATCTAAGCTTCATTCTCAAGCAATTCTAATCATGTTTCATCAATCAATAAGGACAAGCCTAAGCTCACAAAGTTTCCCTTCATGACATCAACCCAACTATATCAATTCTAGGTCAAATCATGGAATAGGCATGGGTATATGTAATTTCATCCTAAAAACATGTAATTATATCAATTCAATCATAAACAATCATAATCCACTCAATTGGATCAACATTCATCATAACTCACAACATTGGAAGAAACCCTAACTAGAGTTGGGTAATTCTTCATCAATTGGGGGAATTCTAGGGGACTCCATGGGAGGAAGGATCCCATGGATGAAACACCATCATACCTTGATTAAAAAACCTACCAAAAGCTTGAATATTAGAGACTTGAACCTGCCCTAGCTTCCTCTTTTTCCTTCTTCTTCTTCTTCCTTATAGAGAGACAATATTTGAGAGAGAGTTTAGGGTTTCCTTTTGGGATTTTGAAAGAATGACTTAATTGGGGGATTTTTTGGGTTAAAAAATACTTATATATGTGGTATAGGTTAGGGTAAAATGACACGACTTAATTCTAATTAAATCTGGAAAAGACCCTTAAGCCCTCAACTTAACCGTCACACAGACCCACCCACGAGACCACACCGACGGACCATGGATGGACCTACGCTCCGTCCTAGTGAACTTTGGGTTGGTGGTCTGGGACTTACGGGCGCCAATCCACAAGTCAATTAACCTTAGTCAAGACTTGGGTCATCTACCTCTAGTCAATCTTACATTATGGAAGGCATATCTAGCAACACTCCAATAAAATCATCTTCATAACATAATCATATTGTTCATAATTACTTCTCAAGACATGGGGATTCGCATCATTTCCTAACTTAAAAAGGGTAACGAGTATTCACCTCTTGCCATACTTACCTTAAGATCATGGGTACTCACCTCCACAATCACATCTTATGACACAAGTACTCCCCTCTACATCATTTCATAAGGAGCATGATCATGGGTACTCGCCTCCACAATCACATCATATGACACAAGTACTCCCTTCTACATCATTTCATAAGGAGCATGGGTACTCGCCTCCATGTCCATTCATCATATTAGAAACATAGGGAATCACCACTTGTTCAATTCTAAGGAGTATGAGAGATCACCACATATCCTTAAACATAAAGGTCAAGGGTAGTCGCCTCTAGCCTTATCATTCATTTAGAATTTTAGTCTAGATTCATTTTAGGTGAGAGATCCTTTCAAACCTAGTATAATTCATGTGAGAAAGCCTTTCATATTCATTCATTCATTCTTAATTAAGCAATTCATGTGGAAAGTATCCCTTCCTCAACAATAACTTTAATTACAAACAATACACATCATAGGCTTTACTCTCAAAACCCTAGTTCTCATGATCATCATCTAAGATTCATTCTCAAGCAATTATAATCATGTTTCATCAATCCATAAGGACAAGCCTAAGCTCACAAAGTTTCCCTTCATGGCATCAACCAAACTATATCAATTCTAGGTCAAATCATGGAATAGGCATGGGTACATGTAATTTATCCTAAAATCATGTAATTCTATCAATTCAATCATAAACAATTATAATCCACTCAATTGGATCAACATTCATCATAACCCACAACATTGGAAGAAACCCTAACTAGAATTGGAAAATTCTTCATCAATTGGTGGAATTCTAGGGGACTCTATAGGAGGAAGGATCCCATGGATGAAAATCCATCATACGTTGATTAAAAAGCCTACCAAAAGCTTGAAGATTAGAGACTTGAACTTGCCCTAGCTTCCTCTTTTTCCTTTTTCTTCTTCCTTATAGAAAGAGAATATTTGAGAGAGAGTTTTGGGTTTTCTTTTGGGATTTTGAAAGAATGACTTAATTGGGGGATTTTGTGGGTTAAAAATACTTATATAGGTGGTGTAGGTTAGGGTAAAATGATACCACTTAATTCTAATTAAATTCTGAAAAGACCCTTATGCCCTCAACTTAACCGTACCATAGACCCACCCACGAGACCACACTAACGGACCGTGGATGGACCTATGGTCCATCTTAGTGAACTGTGGGTTGGTGGTCTGAGACTTGGTTTCTTGACTTTGACCTACGGGCCCCTAGCCACGAGTCTGGACCCATCCATGGAGCTTGGGTCCTGGCCGTGGTTCACTGCCTCAGACAGTCCTATGGTGCCCTACCCATGAAGCCCACCTGCGGGGTGTGGGTTCAACCATGGGGCGTGGTTGGTCCACGCGGGTGACACCTGTAACTTCTCCCAAAAGCTGTAAATTTTACCTTTTTCGAATCCGGGGTGTTAGAAGTTCTCATATTGGAAGTAAACTCTCTTTTTTAGGTCTGAGGGTTACACTGGATTAGATGTTATAACTCACATGGTCTTATTGTTAGTTAATGGAAAATATCCCATAAATAAACTATGATTTTTTCAAAGGTTTTATGTAAGCTTTTCCTATGGTTTCAAATATGCATTGACCTTGTTCATGATTTATGATTTCGTTTTAAAGGCTTGTACTACATTTTACTTGGTCATACATATTATTCTTAAGTTCACCATAATATCAAGTCTACGTTTTCATGCATTTCCTCATATTCAGTATATTCAAGTCTTGATGCATATTGTTCCTATATTTTTTCATAATATAGGGTCCGAGGCTCCTCCTCCTAGACATGGTAAGCTCGGGATTGCTCAGATACTCAATACTTGGATTGGTGAGTACTCATGATTCGAGGGCAAGGCCATATATAATTTTATTGCGTTGATGTCTTTTCAATTTTTAGATTTTATTCGTGACTTGCGGGTTTATCCTAGTGACATCTATAGATAAAATGCTTACGTAAGTCCTAGTAGTATTCCGTGTATTCTATTATGTACTGTTTTGATATCTTTTTAATTCATCTTGTGAGTTAAGAATTAGATAGTCACGCCCTAAGCCTATACCCTAGGCATGGCCGACACTCGAGTGCCATTGCTGGCCCAAGTGAACCCTTGTCCTGGCTAAACTCGCAGTGGAAGACTTACTCAACAATAAATGAACTTCAAAAGTAACAATTTAACTGAGTGTCTCAAAATAGATACTTTGAATATTTTAATTAAAACATTCACTGGCAAAAAGAGGCAACTCATGTCTTAAACATTAAAAACTGGAAATCAAAAGACTCCTCAAATTATTGTCTATCTATTAAGCCGCTAATAACTATGATGGAAGTCGAGACAAGACCAATGACATCCTAACAAAATTGAAAGAAATAAATGGAATCCTCCAGAAGCAAGGCGGCTCACCAAAGTTAACTCGAACTGCAAGTGGTATCAACGAAACACTTGTTGATGACCTTAGTTACCTATATCTGCATCATGAAAGATGCAGGCCAAATGGCGTCAATACCTAGAATATACGAGCATGTAAGGGGAACTCTAAAGCCCAAATATAAGCTTGAACTGATAAAAAGGAAGAACATACTCACCTCATCTCAACTCAACTCAACTCATCTCAAGGATACTCTAACTCATAAATACTCAACTCAGTTCAGTGTAAAACCAAAAATAAAGATGCATTACAAAGAAAATCTTTTTAAACCAGTACATAATCACTCAATGTATTTTAAAATACAATAATAACTCTTTTACTCTTATTTGGGAAATTCTCTAACCAACAACCATCACTATGAGCTATGTGATGATTCAACGTCTCGGCCACGCTATCAGAACAGTCCTATACCTTGCCCAATTATAAGACACCCCCAACTAAGTGGATCCACTAAGCTATGCTTAAAAAGCAATAAGGAATCATCTAAAAAGTATGACCATTTCTACCTACGTTGGATACATGGTTTATGAGGACTTTGAGTTGTTTGAATTCATCCCAATATCAGTGCTCAATACTACTCCCAATAATATAACACAGGTCATATGTTTAAAAACATTTCCTCATCCACAAATTTAGAGATTGTTACTCAAAAGGTTCTCTTAAAAGAGATTATACTCAGAAACTCCTCATTAACTCATTGGGAAATCAATGTTTCCTCTCATTTTATATGTAAAAACATTTACTATTGGGAATACTTAGTTTCCATATATTCATTTTGAAAAATGAAATTCAACTTGTTAGTGCAAACTTTTAATGATAAACAATTTAAATCGTTCCAGGGTGAGCTAATCATCACAAAGGAAAAAATCCAAAATGGATATACAAGATCGTGCCGCTTAAATCAAGGAAGATTACCAAGAAGAAAATTGAAGACCAACAATCAAGGAAGCTAAAATACAGAGTACATAAATCAAGGTAGATCTTAAATTAAATAAGATCAATCAAGGAAGCCTAAATCAAAGCAGATTCCAAATGGCTACATCTCAATTAAGGAAGGTGAAGATCATGAAAAATCTCCGACGGCTATTGAAGACTTAAGAATCAAGGCTAACAGCTAGCAGAAGATCTCAAATAAATTAAGGCTAAATCAATGTAAATGAAGATTAGCCTTAATCTTTATTCTTGAAAAATAAGGATCCCTTACCTTCTGTTCCAAGGATCAAATCTCTTGGGTTTCCATCTCTTCACAAAAATGATTCAAGCCTAGACGCTATATAAATGCTCCATCTACAAGCTGTCAAAGTGTACAATCGAGTCTGAATCATCTCAACACTCCCTACTCTACTTTTGATAAGCATTGTATTACTTAGTTTTACTGTGTAAACAAAAATGAGAGAAGAGAGAAATATTTTTGGTGTGGCATTGTATCAAAACAAAAGAGTGAAAAGAATCCGAGTGTAAACTGTGAAGTCACACTCAACTTTGTACTCACATCAAAAGTTGCCAAGTCTAGAAGAGAACACCCTTGCAACCCAAGGGGACTGGACGTAAGATCCATTTTGGATCCCAACCAATATATAAATTCTTGTGTCAAGTTTACTTTACACATTTTTGATTCTATTCATACATGTTAGCAACCTGTAGTCGACTGAGGTTTCTCTCAAGTCAACTACTCACAAAAGAAAATAAAAAAATAGCAATTCACCCCCCTCTTGCGCTTTCAATTGGTAGCAAAGCCTCGTCTCACAAAGAACTGTCTAACAAATAGTGAGAAAAAGATCACGACACAACAAATCATGGGCGCACTATTCTAAGAAGGAACATCTCAAACTAGACCTCCATACTTTAATGGAAGACACTTTTCCCATTGGAAAGTGAGAATGGAGGCCTTTATAAAATCCTATGATGTGAAGGTCTGGAGAGTTATCAAGCTTGGTGATATTCCAATTCCAACAAATTCTGATGAAGGTCAGTCTTCTACTACACCAAGTTTGGAGAACTACACTAATGAACAAATGTAAGTTATTCAAATAAACTCCAAAGAAATGTGGGATAAACTGGAGGTTACTTATGAAGGAACTGACAAAGTCAAAGAAACTATCATCAGCCTGTTAGTATATGAATATGAACTCTTTCAAATGAAGGAAGGAGAAACAATTGAAGGAATGTTTGCTCGAATAAGAAAGATCATTGGAGAATTAAAAGCCTCAGAAAAAACATATCCTCCCATAGAACTCATACGAAGAGTTCTTTGAAGTCTACCACCAGAATGGCAGGCTAAGGTAGTTGCGCTTGAAAGCCTGAACTTAAATACTCTAACCTACGAGGAGGTAAGAGGAGACTTGATTGATTTTGAGACAACTCACCTAAATAAAAAGAGCCAAGAAGACAATAAAAAGAAAATTATGGAATTCAAAGCAACTCAAGAAGATAAAGGAGAAGATGAACTATCAGAGGATGAAATTTCTTTGATCACTAGATCAGTCATGGAATCCTTCAGAAGATCCATAAATAACATAAGGGGAAGAAACTTTGGAAAAGGACATATATTACGGATCAGCCAAGAAATGATGGAAAATGCTATGAATGTAGAGAGTATGGACATATAGCCAATGAATGTCCAGAAGCTAAGAATAATCACTCCAGGGGAAATAAAAAGAATAAAGCGTAGTTGGAGGGATGAAGACAACTCAGAAAATGAACATGAAGAAGTTGCAAACATATGCTTCATGGTAATGGAGGAATCAAGCGCCGAGGTATGCAATAATTGTAATGACTTGAAAAACTTGTTGGATCGTGCTGCAATGGATTTAAATAGAATTCTCACTAATTTTCGAAATCTTCAAAATGACAAAAGAAATTTAGAAATAAAATTGGAAGTAAGTGAAGTGGAAAAAGATTTTCTCTATGAAGAAATTCATGATTTAAAAACTACTCTTGAAAATGTTCAAAATAAATCAACCTTTCTCAAATCCACTTCCAAAAACTATATAGGCTCTAGCAGCAAAAGCTCCTCAGATGAAAATTATGTTAGCTGTAATCAGTCCTACAAGTCAACTGATTCAAAAACTAATAGTAATGATTCATCCCTTGAAGAAGCTAATATCAAACACTGTCATTACTGTGGAAAGGCCAGACATATATGTCACGACCCAAGCCTAGGGCCTAGACGTGACATGGCGAATGAGGAACCCGAAGGACCCCAAACAAGCCTCTCAAACTTGTCATCACACTTCATCGATCGCGGAAGTACAATTAACATTAATTAATGGGAAATAGGGACTAAGGGCAAACCATTTCAAAATGACATCATAGAACAAGAGTCAAGTTCATTTACAAAATCCTTGTCCAACACACACCTCTACATACATAGATAGGACGGGGGCCATGACATACTACCGGCTCCCCTCATAGTCAAAATACAATTGCAAGCTAAAGTCTCAAAACATAGGAGTAGGAAACATAACATAGCCCTCGAATCATTGAGGACTCACCAACAAACTCGGATAAGCACCGTACTAGCCACGTGAATGGAGAGAAGGATCAAGAGTAGCTCCGGTCCCTACATGGTGACATCATGTAGGCAAAATATGCGTTAGTACTTGGAATGTACTAAGTATGCGGGGTGCAACACAACAATAGACAAGGACACAATCGAAATACAAGAAATAGTTTCATAGGCATTATGAATAACAATATGAGGATGCATGATCAAAGTGAAGTCAAAACATGTTTAAGTAAATCTATACTAATAGTAGATATCATATGTGTATGCATGATCCAACCAATCTATAACCCCAACTTAGGATGGGGGATGCCGTTCACACCCGGACACCCTGGTGGCAAGGTATAAACCCCTCACATGGTTGATGTTGGTCACACCCCAAGCATCCTAGGTGGTGAGATATAAACCTCTCACATGGTTGATGTTGGTCACACCCCAAGCATCCTAGGTGGTGAGATATAAACCTCTCACATGGTTGATGTTGGTCACACCCCAAGCATCCTAGGTGGTGAGATATAAACCTCTCACATGGTTGTCCGGTTCTTTTCCCCCGGACCGGGCATGGTCATGCAACACTTTATATAGGAAATTCCCATTAGGCTCTAATGCAATCTCACGTATGGAATGAACATATACACAAGCTTAGTTTGTCATCAACACATCTCTGGATTGCCATACATCTCATAACTCAAGCTTTAAAGCATCGATTCATCAATTCTCCATAGTTGGACATTTTGTCAAACACCTTGAAGGCATGTAATGGAATCAAAGAGCATGGAAAATAGGGTAGTAATTATGCAGCCAAACCAGTGAACAACCTACAACAACACCTTTTAACACCCACAATACCACATGAAAATCTCCACATCCATTCCAAATTTAGATTCAAGTTCTAGAGTCACAACATGCTCAAAATAATCACTTTTCATGTTTAAAATTCAATGTGCAGGAAATTATTACAAAGAACAAGACTAATTTATGAATCGTAACTTAAACCATTAATTAGTGAGTAGAATAGAGTCTAGGCACTATGGGTGGAAGGACCCTGAGTTCAACACCACATACCTTGAGTTCTTATGAAGGTCTTGAGAGTGTCTTCAATGGAAGCTTGGAACTTGGAGCAAGAGTCTCTTCAATCTTGAGGAAGGGTTTGGATTAGGGTTCTTGAGAGAACTTGAGAGAAAATGTGTCTAATTATGGGAGAGGTGTTTTGGGAAATGTTTTAGAGATGGGAATTGAACTAATGGTATATAGGAAATAACATATGCCCTTTGGAAAAATGGTCCAACACTTAGAAAAAAAAACGAGGCGGGTGAACAGTAAAAACGCTCACTGGAAATTGCATTTCCTGCCGGACAGATTTTACGAAAATGGGCATAACTTCTTCATCCGAACTCTGAATGAGGTGAAACGAAGTGCGTGAGCTAACTCAAAGGGCTTTCCATGGATATGTTATGGGCCACCCAATTATTTGTGTGCTAGGAGATATGACCCTCCAAAGTAGACCCTCGAAAAAGGATTCAGTTGGAAATTTTGGATTTTGATACGGTTGCTCTAAAATTTGGGTTAGACCCATTTCCCACTCAATTTGACCCCCTAAACAAGAATATGAAGTCGGATTTTCGAAAAACGAAATGGATTTTTTTTATATAGCTAAACAAGTTTCCGGTAACTTCCGAAGCACATTTTTAGGAACCTTTTGGGTCATTTCAATATGTCATATAATTGAAGGTTTCGAAATCATGAAGCATCTAAATGGATTTGGAAACGTAAAGGAAATCCAGAATGCTCTAACCTCAAAGGACCCAAAAAAATTGGGTACCTAAAAGAAGATAATGACTTTGTTTTGATGGAACACCACAGGAAAACAAAATGAAAATGGTATCAAGATAGCGGGTGTCCAAATCACATGACAGGAGACAAAAACCTATTTAAATATGTTGCTGAATATAAAGGAGGAAGCATTTGTTTTGGTTATAACTCCAAATGAACAGTAATCAGGATTGGTACAATCACTTTTAATGATGTATGTTATATCACTAATGTTTATATAGTAACAGGTCTTAAATATAACTTGTTGAGCATCAATCAACTATGTGACTCAAATCTTGAAGTTCGTTTCCAAAAGAATCAATGCCTAATAGAAGATCACTCTGGGAACAATCTCTTACAAGGAAGTAGAATAAAGAATGTTTACATACTTGACTCTGTAAAAACCAATGGAGAACATATATGCCTAGCTTCAATGACTGATGATCCCTGGATCTGGCATAAAAAACTTGGCCATGCCAGTATGCGATTAATTGAAAAACTGGCAAAAAATGATCTTGTTATTGGTTTAACCAAGCTAGATTATTCAAAAACTCACATCTGTGATGCATGAAAAATGGGTAAACAAACAAGAAGCTCTTTCCCTCGTAAGCTACAACTATTACACATGGATCTATTCGAACCCAGAAGAACCGCTAGCATTGGAGGAAAAAGGTATGCATTTGTAATTGTAGACGACTACTCTCGTTTCACTTGGATTATGTTTTTGTCTCATAAAGATGATACTTTAAAAAACTTTGAGTTCTTCTGTGAAAAAGTTCAGTGAGACAAAGGTTACTATATTTCTTCTATAGGAAGTGACCACGAAGGAGAATTTGAAAACAAATTGTTTGAAAACTTTTGCGACGAAAAGGGTTACACTCACAACTTCTCCTCTCCTCGACCACCACAACAAAATGGAGTTGTAGAGCGTAAAAACAGAACTTTACAAGATATGGCAAGAACTATGATCATTGAGCACTCTCTACCTCACAAATTCTGGGCTGAAGCTGTAAGAACACCTTGTCATGTGTTAAATCGATGCTTAATAAGACCCATACTGAAAAAGACACCATATGAATTTTGGAATGGCAAGAGACCAAGCATCAAATATTTTCATCCATTCGGATGTAAATGTTTTGTTCACAACAATGGTAAAGACAACATTGGTAAGTTTGACGCTCGAAGTGATAAAGGTATATTTCTCGGTTATTCAAATTCTAGTAGATCTTATAGAATCTTTAACAAGTGAACTTTACATATTGAAGAAACCATTCATGTTGTTTTGGATGACTCTAACAAATCTGTTGAGATAAGAATTAGCACTGATGATGAGGACAGTCCACTTTTTGTATCAACTCACAAGGAGACAAACAATGTTGAGAAGTCGACTCCTGAAGAACCACCTGCTGATCCTGTCATCGAAACAATTCCAAATGAATGGCTAAGTGAACAAAATTATCCAAGCAAATTCATCATTAGAAATGCAAGTGAAGGCATGAAGACTTAATCCTCAAGATGAAATGAGATATATGTTACGCTCATCTCCCAGTTAGAACCAAAGAAAATAAATGATGCCCTCACAAATGAACACTGGATCAAAGCCATGAAAGAAGAATTGGATCAATTCGACAAAAATCAGGTCTGGACTCTAGTACCTAGACCTGAAAATAAGTCCGTCATTGGAACCAAATGGGTTTACAGAAACAAGCTCAATGAATCTGGAGAATTAATTCGAAACAAAGCTAGACTAGTGGCTCAAAGGTACTCTCAACAAGAAGGAGTCGATTATGATGAAACTTTTACACCCGTTGCAAGGTTAGAATCTATTCACTTACTTTTGGCTTTTGGTACTCACAAAGGTTTTAAATTATTTCAGATGGATGTAAAACGTTCTTTCTTAAACGGTTTTATTGAGGAAAAAGTTTATGTGAAGCAACCTCCGGATTTTGAAAACCCACATTTTCCCTATCATGATTTCAAACATTCAAAAGCTTTGTATGGTCTTAAACACGAACCTCGTACATGGTATGATCGTCTAAGCAATTTTTTAATAAACTATGGTTTTACACGAGGAAAATTTGACACTACTCTTTTCATTAAAAGATCTTCTTCAAACAATCTCATTATTCAAATCTATGTTGATGATATTATTTTTGGAAGTGCCAATATCTCCCTATGCAAGGAATTTTCTGAGCTTATGCAAAGTGAATTTGAAATGAGAATGATGGGCGAATTAACCTTCTTTCCCGAACTACAAATTAATCAAACTGAGAAGGGGATCTTTCTCTATCAAAAAAAGTACTGCAAAGAACTAATTCAAAAGTTTGGAATGGAAAACTCAAAATCCTTAGGCACTCCCATGAGCTCCACATGCTTTCTTGATAAAGATGAAGAAGGTAAGAAAGTCGACGAAACCAAATACAGAGGTATGATTGGATCATTTCTTTATCTTATTGGCAGTCGACTAGACATCATGTGTAGCGTCTGCAAGTGTGCAAGATTTCATCCGATGGCGGTAAAGCATATTATTCATTATTTAGTGGGAACAACATTCTTTGGATTATCGTACCCAAAAGGAAAAAAATTCCTTGAAGGTTTTTCTGATGATGATTATGCAAGTGATAAAGATGACCAAAAAAGCACCAGTTGCTCATGTCAAATTCTAGGAAAATCATTGATTTCCTGGAATAGCAAAAAATAGAGCTCTGTCTCTCTTTACCACAGAAGAAGAATATATTGTTATTGGTCAATGTTGTGCTCAAATTCTATGGATGATTCATGAATTAAGTGACTATGATTTATCTTTTAAACCCATTAAAATTATATGTGACAATTCTAGTGCTATTTGTCTTTCTAAAAATTATGTTCATTATTCTCGTGCTAAGCATATTGATATTAAATACCATTTTATTCGAGATCATGTTATAAATGGAGATATTGAGATTTCTTTTATTAGCACTGATTTTCAATTGGCCGATATTTTTACGAAACCTCTTTTGGAAGAAAGATTTTGCTCTCTAAGAAAATCTTTGAATATTCTTACAAATCCTTTTATTTCTTGAATTGATTGCTCTCATTAATTGTTGTACTGTCTTTCCTTATTTATGTCGCTTCATTTATTGTGTTTCCTTGTATTCTTCTGTTTCTAGTCTCTTTATTAGCGCCTCTCACTGTCTCTATAAGCCGTCATTCTTCCTAGTCATGTCAAGACCTCTTCATTTTCCTCTCTCCCTTTGCCTTTATATTTTCTTCTCCTGTGCTTTTCTTCTCACAACTTTCTTTTTTCTTTTCCACTTTAAAATACCGAAGTCTGATCTCCCCTCTTCTTCTGCTACTCGTAAGAGTTCTCGAAACAAGAACAAAGAAAAGGTTCCGGCTGCTATCTTTATCAACTTTGAGAGTTCTGATGATCAAGTTCCTCTTGCCTCCGTTATGTCGTCTCGAGGTAAGCTTCATATGGATTCTGATAATAGTGGCTCGCCTAAAAAGAAATTCAAGTTTGACTTTGACAACTCACTGGACAAGAAGGTGGATTTCTGGAGTTCTTCTCATGAAGTTCTCTTCCATTCTCTGAAGGATAAAACCCTAGTTCATGGTAGGGTTGTTGACCTCGATATCCTCTCTTCTCTGGACTGCCATATATAAAATCTTTTTGAATTCCAGGGTTGAGCTAACATCTTCTCGGTTCCCATGGTTGTTTATGATCCCCTTATTCGTTTGTTCTATGCTAACCATCGCTCTCCCAAAGTTGGTGAACTCGAATCCTTGGTTCTAGGGAAGCGTATTTTTATTCACTGTAAAAAATTGATTCTATATTTGGGATTTCTTGCTCTGGGATCATGGCCCCTCCTAAGAACTGGTGGCCTTCTGATTGTGATGTCTCGTATGATCAAGCCAAGCAATAAATAGCTATTGACCCCTCTAAACCAATTCCGTCTCATTTAGGCCCTAAAGATCTCCCTTTTGAATCTCAAGTGATTGCGCACATCATAGCCACCACTCTCCTTCCTAGGGCTGGGTCTCACTCTACGCTTACTCAACATGATACCTTATTTTTCTACTACTTTGTCTATGTGTGAAAGTGCATCTCTCGTCCTTTATCATCACGGCTATGACAGATGTTATCTCTGATCCCACCAGCCTCCCTTTTGGAATACTCGTTACTTGTATCTTTGAATACCAGTACATGTGCCTTGGTGATTTCTATCTGGTGTTTATCAAGCAATGCTACAACTCTCGTGCTTTCCAAAGCATGGGCTTTGTTTACTATGGATCCTCTTGGCTTCTCAAGACTGACTTTGATGAGTTAGGGGCTAAGCATGAGAAACTCATGCCCTTAACGCCAACCTCTGTCTCAACTACTAAGCTAACTGCAGCGTTGGAAAATCTTGATGCAATGCATGCCAAACATGATGCTATGTCCATCATTGTATCTCAGGTAAGTGATGTAATGACCAAGATTACTGCCATGGGTGAATATGTTGACTCTCTGAAGGATCTCTTGCTTGCTGCTCATTTCAAAATTGACAATGTGAAGGATGTCTCCAAAGAAATCGGTGCTGATGTTGCAATGATTCGCGTGAGACTTGACTGAATCGTGAAGGAAGCCATAAAAATTGCTACCAAGGTTCAAGCTGTCTCGAAGGCTATCTCCACTTCTCTGTCCTACAGATTTGAGGAAATGTCCACTGCTATTGTCAATACTCTGACTTATTTCCTGAAGCCTCGTTGATTCTCTTTTGGTGTTGGTGTTTTGTTTCTTTTTGCTACTATGGTGTGTAATGGGTTGTGTTGCTCATTTTAAGGCTGTTGTTCTTTGTTGTTTTTGCTAAACTCTAATTTCTTTCCTTTTTGCTGATGCCAAAAGGGGAGAAATATTATCAAATATGTTGCTTGATTTTCTGCTTGCTTTCAGTTTATGTCTACTTCTAATAATTGCCTGCTATTGTTCTATTGCTTATTTTTTTCATCCCTCTTTAATATCTTGAATTAAGTTCTCTAAAGGAGAAGTCCTCCACAAGAACAAAAGGTTATTATCTGTAACGACTCGTAAAATGATAGGTTGCACTAGAGCCTTAATGTTCGGGTTAGTGTGACTTTAAGTTTATTTCTAGGCTGTTTTAGAACTAAAATGAGTAAGGAAGAAGCCTAGGGTTCAAGCAAAGGCCTAAGCTAGAAAGATAGAGTGAAGGAGACCTTGTTCTTTGATGGACCTAGTTGGCGATGGGTCTGCTTGATCGCCTAAAGGGCTTGGTGAGTCGCGCTTGTGCCATTAGGAGAGCCTAGTGGGCTGTCCCATGACCTAGCTGCTAGAAATTTAGGCGAGCTAAGCTAGGGCTCGCTTACCAGGTTGGTGAATCGCCCATTGGTCCCCGACATCGTCTAAGGAGATGCTCATTTAAGGAGCACACTAGAAAATTGGGTGAGCCAAGGGTCCACTTGGCGAGTCGCCTAGTGCCCTTGGCAAGTCGCCTAGTTCCCTTGGCGATCCATGAGGTTCAAACGGCGAGGTAAGTAGGGTAAGGTGTAAAATTTTAAGTTAAACTTTAAGGGTCCTTAGTTCATTTCTAAAGTTGAGTCCATATTATTTTATTCCTTTCCTAGTATATATATAACCTTTTTAGACTTGAAATTCCTTGAATTATGTCACTTTTTAAGAAAATCCAAATCAAATCAAAAGAGTTCTTCCTCTTAATATTTCTCTCTCTAGAAATTCCCCAAAAAAGAAGAAGGAAAAGTGGGAGCTAGGGTTGGTAGATTCAAGATGTTCTTCCTTAAATTTCTTGGGGATTCACAAGAAAGGTATGGTAGTCTTCATCCTTGACTTAGTTTCTTTCAACGAGCCAATTTCAAAGTTGATTTCAAATCCCCAATGTTTCCCCAAAAACCCTAGTTTTCAATATTGGCATGGGTTCGATTCCAAACGATTTTCAAAGTCTTTATTGCATTGAATGATGAATGGATTATGGTTTTAAGGACGAATTAAGATGATTTTTTCCTAGAACCCATGTTTTCCCCCAAATTCTTAAGTGGTGAATTGAGATTGGGAATTGGTTGATTATGCAAGTATGTTGAATTGTTGATGTTTATATTGGATTAGTTATTGAATCATGTCAATTTTCTTATATATTGTAGTATCTTAGATTTATGGGTTGATGTTGGTTCATATCCCTAAGGGGTAATTTCATGAAGGATTATGTGTGATTATGATGTGAAGTATATATGTGTGTGATCTCAATGAAAGTGTTATGATCATGTTTAGAATGTAATTGCGTTATGATTGAATGTTATTTCTCAATTAACACCTATGAATGATGAGGCTATATGTGAAAGGTTATTCTCACATACACACTCATGAATGAAGTTACTATGATTATGTTAATGATGATGGGTTGATTGAAAGGCTATTCTCAATTGTACTCTAATTAATGATAATGACATGTTGTGCAAGGACTTTCTCACAATATGGGATTCTTAGTTGAAAGGATATACACATCTTTGAATCTATGAGCTATCTAATGAATGAATGTTGGGTTTGAGATGGATGCTCATCCGGAAGTTGAGGCGGGGTATCTAGTAACAATCTCTTATCCTATAATGATGACTAAAGTAATAAATGTTAAGTACTATGTGGAGAATAATGCTAAGCACCGAGGGGATATGAATTGAGATGGATGCTCATTCGAAAGTTAAGACGGGGTATCTAGTAACAATCTCTTGAGATGGATGCTCATCAGTGATTTGAGGTGGGGTATCTAGTAGCAATCTCCCTATCCTATAACTATGTGCCCACATAGGTCTAGCTAGTGGATCCACCTAAGCTAAAAGTAATGGTCCTACCTTAGGCAAGTAGGAATCCCTTAGCCGGTGAGGCTGACACCGGTATTCCATGAATTGCTCACATGGTCTATGTCAGTTAAGGCTTATCCCCACAAAGAATGTTAATAAACTATGGCTTCTCAAGAATGTACTACTTAGTACGGGTGATAGTATAGGATGCCATCTATGCATTGCACAAGTAGAGATTGAGAGTAGTCATGGTGTGTTCCTTTATAATATTAAATGAAATGAGTATGGTCTTATGATGATGCTAATGGAGAATGTTGGTTTAATATCTAATGAATTAAGTTGTTCTTAATGAAGCTAATGGGGAATGTTGACTTATTAATGTAATGTAATAATGCATGCTATACTTGGATTGTATTATGAGTCACTTCCTTGTCATGACATATTGAGTATAAGTGTGCCTTGTCTATGATGACTTCAAAGGAGTACTTAGTGTGAGTAGTAGTATGGGATGCTACTTATACATTGCACAAGTATGACTTAGGGTTGTCCTAGATGTTGGTCCTAATGTGTTGATATGACTTATGTAATGTTTATGTCTCTTATGTATGAGTATTGAGTAAAGATGGGAAGAATGAATAGTAAGTTCACTTTTGGTGGCCTTAAATGGTATCTAGTGTGGATGGTGGTATGGGACGCTATTCATACGTTGCACAAGGTATGGCTTGGGGTTACTTGAGGTGAAAGCTTAAGGTAATGAAATGTCTTATATGTTGATTATGTTCTAATGTGGTGAAATGTCTTGTATGTTGACTTTGTCTTGTATTATGCCTCTTATGCTTATGTTCATAAAGTTTTCTCAAAATGGCATATATCATGACTTTCAAATAAAATGTCCGTTTTAAGCACATTTTTGCATGGCTATCATACTTAGTACTTAATTGTGCTAACCCATATTTTCTTAACCTTTATGAAGTGTAGGGATTGGTACTCAGTTTTACTCTCTCTAGTAGAAGCTTTGATTTGAGATTCTTCCAAGGCAAAGTGGTATGTCCTCATAGATCGAGGACAAGTATTGTAGTATCCATTTCTTTCATGTAAAAGACTATTGTTAGATTTTCGATTGTAAAGGGTTGTGACACTATTTTGTTTCAAGATATTGTTTAGATGGCCATGTGAGACAATAGACTTTCTCTATTTTCGAATGTTTTAAATGAGTATTTGATTGTATGGTTTTAAAGAAAGTTTTAATTCCGTACCATTTTCTTTATATCGAATGTTATGAATGCTATGAGACTTGTATGAGACTTTTCGGAGTTTTATACGCCGTGTCGCTTCTGGGGTATAGGCTCGGGTGGTGACATTATCATTACTTATTCAGGGGTAACAAGCTTAAACATCGGTCCCACAAGTTGACTGCACCTTACCACATTCAGTTAGAGCAAGTTAAACATCAACCCCACGAGTCAACTACACAGACGGGGAAGTATCACTAATATATATTGTCATAATCAAAAAGAGGGAGATTGTTAGTGCAAAGTTTTAATGATATACAATTTAAATCGTTTCAGGGTTAGCTGATCATCAAAAATGAAAGAATCCAAAATGGAGACACAAGATCGTGTTCCTTAAATCAAGGATGATTACCAAGCAGAAAATTGAAGACCAACAATCAAGGAAGCTGAAATACACAGTACATAAATCAAGGCAGATCTTAAATTAAATAAGATCAATCAAGGAAGCCTAAATCAAAGCAGATTCCAAATGGCTACATCTCAATTAAGGAAGGTGAAGATCATGAAAAATCTCCAACGGCTATTGAAGACTGAAGAATAAACGCTAACGGTTTGCAGAAGATCTCAAGTAAATTAAGGCTAAATAAATGGAAATGAAGATTAGCCTTAATCATTATTCTTGGAAAATAAGGATCCCTTACCTTCTTTTCAAAGGATCAAATCTCTTGGGTTTCCATCTCTTCACAAAAATGATTCAATCCTAGACACAATAAATATGCTCCATCTAGAAACTGTCAAAGTGTACAATCAAGTATGAATCATCCCAACACTCCCTACACTACTTTTGATAAGCATTGTATTACTTAGTTTTACTTTGTAAACATAAAAGAGAGAAGAGAGAAATATCGTTGGTAAGTCGTTGTATCAAAACAAAAGAGTGAAAAGAAACTAAGTGCAAACTGTGAAGTCACACTCAACTTTGTACTCACATAAAAAATTACCAAGTCTAGAAAAGAACACCCTTGCAACCCAAGGGACTGGACGTAAGATTCACTTTGGATTCCAACCAGTATAAAAATTCTTGTGTCAAGTTTACTTTACACATTTACTACAGAGGTTTCTCTCAAGTCAACTACTCTCAAAAGAAAGTAAAAAAAAATTGCAATTAACCCCCCCCCCCTCTTGCGCTTTCACAACTCTCCTCATCGTCATACTCAAGTACTCAAGTCTTAAAATAAATTTTTAAAGTTTGGAAAAGACAACTAAAACAAAAGGACTCGAAAGAACTCCCTTGAACTTTACTCTTAACTCTATCTTGAATTTCAAATGTGAATTCAAGTATTATGCTTTGGAATGTAGGATATCTCAATGATTTAGGAAGGTTAAGATAGTTGATCATAAGAACGAGCAAAGACCCAAATTACAGAATAGTGGTGCGACGCAGAGATGGAATTAAATTTTTGGTCGAGAAATAATTTTTGAGGTAGAGGACTCCATATCCTCTCTGCGTCGTGGAGAGTGGGGTAATTATCAGGGGACTGAAATTCTAAGCATATCTGTGATGCAGACCTGGGCGCAATTATTTGTCCGATCTTTTCTTCTCCTTCCCAATCTCAATTCAACTAATACCCACTACATATCTAATGCCAAAATACATGAATTCTTATAACCCAGAACATTTTCAGTGAAACCCATAGAAAAAACTAATCCAGCAACTCAACTATTTCGCAAAACCCTCACCTCTAGGACTTCAAAAACCTCAATTAATCAATTTAACTCAAGAACTCAAAAATCAACTTCAAAAATGAATCCATGGGTATAAGATTACATGATTGGAATGAGGGCGAAAAAATCCAACACTATGGAAGCTTACATGCCTTGAAGGAATCGAATCCTTGATGAAAATCCTCAATTTCGAAGAATGCTTGAACTTTCTCCCTTTTTCTTCTCTTGAATTTATCTCTGAAACCCTAAGCATGTTTAGAATTGTGAAAACTGATCTCAATCGGTTTAGATACCTATTTGGGTGAAAAAAATGCTTAAAGTTAATGGGGTACGGAAAAGACCAAAATACCCCTTCTTAATTCAGTTGAATTTTCCTTATTCCGGTAGGCTAAACTCAAACATATATCTTCCTCATCCGAACTCGGAATTTAGCAAACTCGGTGGTGTTGAAAAGATGATTTAGAGATCTTTCATTTGATACCTTATGGGTGACCTAATTCATCATGTACTGAAAGTTATGGTCATTTGAAGTTGACCCAAAACTCAAAATTTAAGACTAAATACAAAATTCTCAATTTAGCTCTTTCCAATTTGGTTCTTGCTAAAATTAGTTCTTTCTAACACCTAGGTGTTACATATATTGTTTACAATCTCATTTAGTGTATTGTCATTGTGTCATGATTATGTCATGTGGCTTATTTAGCGCTTCTCGAGATCCTAATTGCCATGTTACATCTAGGATGTTCAGAGCCACATGTTTTAGAAAGCTTTTAGGATGTCCGAAAAGCGAAGTCGAGTAGATTCTTATTCATGATTGTGAAGCGCACCACATTTATGAATAGGAGGCTACAAGGCGTTTAGAATACTTTGCTTCTTTCACTGCTCTAAAGTCGTGCAATAGAGTTGAACTCTATAGAAGTTGTTGTCCTAACTCTTATCCGATGCTTTTCAAGATACGCCTCCTCGAAGAATTAACATAAGAAAGAACGTGGGTAATAAGGTGGAGCAAGAGATTCCTCAAGTGGTCGATCCTTTGGAAAATCAAGTGTCTCATGCCAAATTCTGAGTCACTTTCCAAGTGTTGGCTCAAGCTATGACCGCTCAATCTAGTAGAGAAGATGTTGCTTCATGAACCCAATTATGGTTACAGTGATGATAAGGGTGAGGGACTTCACTAGGATTAATCCCCCACAGTTTTATGGGTCGAAAGTTGAGGAAGATCCCTAAGGTTTCATCGACGGAATCCACAAGACGGTGGAGATTATGGGAGTTACTTCAGTGGAAAAGGTGGAATACGCCGCTTATCAATTGAAAGGTGTTGCTCAAGTGTGGTTCAATCAATGAAAAGAAGAGAGGGCAGTGAATGCGGGTCCTCTTGATTAGGAAAAATTCAAAGGGATTTCCTAGATCGTTTCTTTCCCCTCGAGATGAGGGAAGTGAAATAGCTCGAGTTCGTAGACACATGATATTTAACTAAACTTAATGTTTTACACAAACATTAGTATTTAAATATTTTTTAAAATCTGAAGTAAATAAATTTATTTTAAAGGATTTGAAAAAAACAAATATAGAATCACATTTTTGGGCATGTATTATTTCAATTGTTTAAAAAGGAAACAAAAAGTTACAAAAAATATATGTTTTCTTCTAATTTAGGTTTAATAAATAAGGTAGTCATTTTAATAATCTTAGATTAGCTATTTAGCTTTTCTTATATTTTTATTAGTTTAAAATAATTAACTAATATTTGTATTATTATAATTTTTATATGTATATTTATTTTTTTTTTAAATAATATTTAACCTAAACTAACCTGCACATCTTTTCCCACTTACCACATTTTCCTCATTTCACTCACCCTTACACACCACTTAAATTCTCCACAACCTCACACACTCCACAACTAATACACTTCTACACTACACCTATATGTACTACAGAAATTAGTAAGACAAAGAGAATCAACTATACACATACAGAAAAAACAGACAAAGAAAAAAACATTAACGCACAAGAATAGAGAAAAACAATTCAGCTGGAAGGGGGATTGAGATCCTATTGATGACTACTAGTTTGTGCACCTAAAAGTTAGCTTTGAAGGTTCGTTTCCATTGCTACTATTTTTATTTTAATGTTTTTATGTAAATCAATTTTGTTTGGTCATGAGCCATTTGAGATGAATTTGTAGTTGTTATTATTATTATTTCTTCTTTTATATATTAATTTCATGTTAAAACGACGTGTTAAATTACTTCTTTATATTTAACTTTCAATTAACTTATTTATTTATTGATTATTTTATTTAATTTTTTCATGTTTGTGATTACATATATTGGGTTTTAAATATTCTTTAGGATTTAGAGTAATGTTTAAATTATGATGGCAATATTATATAAAAAAGAGTAGAGGAATGAGATATATGTTTATGGTCAGTAGTAACTTATCCAAAGTATTTTCGTCTGACATTTTTATATGATTCATATACTGCGCATTATTATGTGAGATATACGTTAACTTTAACTTATATTTTTAACTGACAGCTAAAGACTTTCAAAAACTTGTTTTCTATGAATAAAGAATTTTTAAGAATATGTATTGGAGCTCTCAACAGTTTGTTAAAGGAAAATAAATAGTGTGGTAAATATTTAATCCATATAAGTATTTAATCATATCTTGTTCTTGTATTAACTTGTATTTATTTAATAGTATTCGAATCGATCTTTTTGTCTCACTCATAAATGAATTTTTTTAATGTTGGGGAGAATATGTTATAATATTTGCAATACTTTATAGATTTGTACTTTAATAAAGTGTTGAGTTGAACATTATACTTTCAATATAAAATGTCACCTAGAAACTAATGCAGTTCATCATTTTGATAGTTATCTCTGGCATAAGCCTAGAGTTTATAGCCTTAAATAATTAATTTGCCTTTAAATAATAACAAAGCATTAGGATGACTTGTGAAATGGTCCAAAAAATCATGGCAAAGAAAAAGAAAATGAAAAGAGATTGAGAAAAAATAGTAATCGCAAATTTACAAGAGACGAATAAATGTCTCTAACATTAGACAAGTACAAAATATTCTTTTAAAATAATAATAATAATAATAATAATAATAATTATTATTATTATTACTATTAGTATTATTATTATAAAAATGAATTTCAATAAAAAATATGGTTCCACATCTTTTTGAGCCACTTAAAGATGAGCACAATTTAAACTAAACAAAAAAGTAATACTAACAATGGGTTTCAATAAAGAATTTGGTTAAGACACTTAAGGAAGATTCAAAGATGCATTGACGCAGCTTGGAAAAATAATTATATTAAATATTTTTTCTTTAATGTAAAGTGAAATTTGTAGACAAAGAATAGTAGGCGATGCAATCAAGAGAAGAAAACAATTATGCTTTTAAACTATTATATGTTAAGAATCAAGAATGCAATTATGCATCTGATTTAATATTAATAAATTTCATTAACATAAATATGATCGAACTAGATCTTGTAGACACAATTTTATCCAAAAATAGTTTGAAATAAGTACAAGTTGGTAAAAGCAATCGTTCTAGAGCCACGGGACTCGACGACTGCCTAATACATTTCCCTTGGTCAACAGAATTCCTTACCCCTTCTTTTATTTTCATAGACCAAAATAAAGAGTAGTTTAATTTTGGTTAGGGATTTAAAAGATGACTTAAAACACCATAACTCAATTCCAAGTGGTGACTCTTGCAAAATAATATAATCCCTAATCAATACCATCACTATAATTGAAAAAAATCTTTTTTTTTGTCGTAAAAAGGAGTGTGACATCTCTTGCGACTCTGCTGGGGAAATAACTAGAAATTGCACTTTGTAATATTGACTTTTACTTTATTTTATTGTTTTCTGGATATATTGTATATGGTGGCCTAAGATACTACTTGTTGTTCTTTTATCGCTTCGATATTGTTGAACTGTACTATAAAATGTGTTCTGTTCTGCACCCCCTCTGATTCTCCAAAAAAAATACTTCACACGCAATCACAAGAATACAGTTGTAAATCCTACTTTTATTGAGATAATGACAGAGTGTTTTGGCACTTGAGGAAGGATTATTAGTAAAACATGTTTGGTGGTTGGACAAGCAATGAAGTCAGAATAACACTGCTACCGATAAGTTGTCCCTCCCTTGCTAGAGTTGTCCACTCGAATAAGACAGTCTAGATACCTATCTCCTTTATATTTGAACCTAGTAAACGTAAAACATAGACATGGTTATCCCTAGTAATCTCCTATTGTTTTACATCATTTGTACTTGACTTTGTGGCTTCGATGAAAGAGTCAGATCCGTCTAAGACAAGTACCCCAATATTAAATGACCACCTAAATCATTTTAAGTGCTATTTGGAAGCTTTTCGCATATTGACCAAAATTTATGGTGATCAATGAAAATGAAAGAAAATTTTTTCTTTAATTTTAAATAAATAACTAAATAAAAAAGACAGAGAAAACAAACAAAAATATTTCTTATTTTAGAAGTTTATGTTTTTATGCATATCTTACAAAAATAAAAAGTTTTTTTTACTCCTACACAAGAATCACGAAAAAAGGTTTTCTTTCATAGTTAACATAAAGAGAATTAAAAATATTTTTTTTTATAGAAAAATAAAGACAAAACATAGTTGCATTTTCAACAAATTTCTAATCTAAAAAGAAACAAAAAATTATTTAACTGTCTAATTGGATGAACTACACACACCTTATTCTCACCCTAATAAAGTACATAGGCACCTCTTTTGAGATTCGGTGGTCTTTATTCCAAAAAAACATTTATTTCCTACCTCAAAAATAAAAAAATAAAGAAAAAAAATAAGAAGCTTTGATATTTATTCAAAAAAATATTTGTTTTATCTACTTACCAAACAAAAGTTTTTTCCTTATTAAGGTAATGTTAGAACTTTTCGAATTCCCCATACAAACGAAAAAGTCAAAAATATTTTTCTTTATTTATTATTTATTTCATTATTGTAAAAAGTTCAAGATCATAAATAGAATTTTATTAAATATCTTTTTAGTAATTCAAGAAAACAAAAGATTTTATCTGAAAGTTCTAAAAAAGAAAAAGAAGAAAGAAGGATTGTTATTTAGTTTTAGTCAAAAATATAATAATAAAAAATTATGCAAAGATCTTATTCATGTACTCAAGAATGTTACATACACAATCCTAATCAAATTTGATCAATGCATTATTAAATCATTCTTTTGAAAAATAAACAAATAATAATAATCAAGAAATGGATATAGTTGAGCAAGTCAGAATTAGAAATTAGGTTCTCTAAGCTCATTCTATAAATAAAAACACATGCGTATGCATAATGTGGAACATGTGATTAAAACTGAAGAATGTCTAACCCTAATAAACTTTATTGTTCATGCACATAGTAAGTATAAAGGTGGTTGGTTTGAGGTTAAACTAACATCTCATTCATATTCTACAAGGTCAAATGGAAAAGAGAATGACATGCAAAGATGGAACAAAGCCAGATAATGATGAAGTCCAAAATCAAGCGATTTCACAAGAATTTGTCTTTAGAGGAAGTAAGGATGTTGAGAAAACAAATGACTGAAATGTACGAAGTTTGGATGAACGGACAAGCTCCACCATCTACAAGTCATGAGTATCTAAATACTAATATGTCATACCCTATCAAGTATCGACAAGTGATTTAGTTTATCACCCTGGATTTGGCCCTTATGCTAACACATCCAACGCCGCTGGAACTTCCACAATACGCCCTTAGAATACGTGTGTCACAACCCAAGGGTACCCCCTAGATGTAACATGGCATATAGAACCCCGAAAGATTCCATACAAGCCACTTAGCTCTCATAACATAAGAAATACAACAATAAAAGTAAAACAATAGTCCAAGTCCAAGGAATTTATAAAGAAAAATAGAAGTCTAAAACTTTTGTCTCAATATAGCCATCTAGTACAGTAGAATGAAATTGCGCCTAGCATATACATCATGTTCAAAACTGAAATACAATAGGAAAACTAAGACAGTAAAAGTCCATCCTCGAATCATGAGGACTCATTAAAGCTCAGGAGTCTCGAAATTAACCACTAGCCACAAAACTGATGACCCTGACTGTCGGACCCTACATTTGGGGAAATATAGGTAAGAGTATGCGTTAGTACAAAACAATGTACCAAGTATGATAGCTATGCATTAACCATTTAAATCATGCTATAAAGGGACATTTCATTTCATGAAATGCAAATTACCAAGCTAAAGTATGCTATAAGAGAGTTAGAAAACATAAGTCATAAAACCATGTTCAATGAAAGTTAACATCAACTTTGAACTCATATGTGATACTTCTTGAAGTAACCTTAGTCTATTATTAATGTGGGGTATTACCCTTAACCGACATAGAGACTATGTGAGCTATAACATGATCCCCCGATGTCTCTCACACTGAAAAAGGGTTTTCCTACTTGCTAAGGTAGAACCATGAACTTCTAGCATATGTTGATCCACTAGCTAATGTCTATCTTAGACAATCATCCTATGGGAGCACATAGGTAAGGGATAAGAAGATTGGTGCTACAAAACCGACCTCTACTAATGTTAGAGCTTCTATCTCAATATCCTCTCGGTTCTAAGCATAAATCCCACGTAATAGTCATTTCTTACTTGACCTTATTATCCATGGAAAGGCACGTCATCTTGAAAATCCAAGCTAGGTTATGATCCATGGAAAAGTATCCTTGGATAACCAATCCAAGCTAGCTTCATTTGGATAGCTCCTTAGACCGTGCATGAGAAAACCTTTCGCCATCCATGATCTTTTCATAATAGCTTTTAATCTTTGATTTAATTAGGTGAGAAATCCTTTCAACCTTAGAATCCTTATTATGTGAGAAAACCTTTCAAAGCATGCTAGTATGTGTTTATGAGAATATCCTTTCAACAACATCATCATTGGTACTTTACTCTCAAAGCACCCTTAAAACATTTGCATAGATTTCATAAGAAAATGCATAAGTCAATAAATTACCTCTTGAGGTTCAAAATCCATTCTCAATCATCAATGCTTAGAAAACATGGGTTAGATATGGATTTCGTCAAAAATTCATGTAAATCTAGCAATACATGCTCATTTTCATAAAACTCTTCCTTTACAATCAAAATCCCAGATTACATGATTTATAACTTGAAAACATGGGGTTACATAGGTTCATGGTGAAATCATCATAAAATCATAGTATTTAATCAATTCATGTACAAGAGATCATAATTCAATCATTTAAATCAACATTGAAGAGAACACGTGCCAATTGAAGAAAACCCTAACTCAATTGGGGAATTCTAACTTTGAAAAAGAGAAATTTGGGAACTCCATGAATGGAAGGAATACATGGATGAAAACTATCGTACCTAATAGGAATGCTTATCTTCAATGGAGGAATTGATGCTTGACCTTGATCCTAGCTTGAATACTTCCTTCTTCTCCAAGTTTCTAGAGAGATAAATATTTTGGGGAGACGAACTTTGATTTTCTTTTGGGTTTTGGAAATAATGACTTGAAAGAGTGAGTTTTGGGGTTAAAATCACTTATATAGAGGTCCCAGGCTTGGTTAAAATGACATAGTATTGATTTACTCAAAACAGGAAAAGACCCAAAAACCCCTGAACTGAAGTTGTCGACTCACCACCACAAGGGGCACCATGGCCTGTCAAAGGTCACAGGGCCCGTAGTGGTTCCCGTGGTCCCTTGACTAGTTGCTAGGTTGCCACCCCCTTTTTCCCCAAAATCTAACTCTAGTCAGCGACCCCTCCCACGGCCCATGGTGGCCTTCACGAGCCGTTTAGTGGGTCGTGGAGAGGGTCCTATTTTGGGGAATCTTGGGAGCTTACTGCCTAGATCACCACGCCCATCACCAAGAACCGTGGTCCCTACCACGAGCCGTCATTATGGTCGTGGGAGGTGGGAAATTCTTGGTGGAGGCTGCCTAAGCCTTCTTCCTTGGCTCTTGCCCTCACACTTAGCCCTAACTTAGTCTACTAGATTCCGAGGTGTTACAACGCATAAGATAAGTAATCCACTCTTTATGTAAACTACACTGACTAATATAGATTCACAGTCAACAATGGTACCCTAATCAATTAAATGATCCCCGCCAAATGTTCAACATGATCGAGGTTATACCCCTAAACTGACTATTAAAATTCAAGGATCTTACCCCCACACTATTTAGTATAGTTCGCATATCGAACGTGAGAAAACTATTAAGAATGAGGAACATGAAGAAATGACTAGAAAAATGAAGAGTGTGGAACATTGTGTAATAGATATGAAGGGATTAGAATGTCACATTGACATCTCATTTGTGCATGTTCCCCACATTCATTTGCTTTCCAGTTTTCAAATCCCAAAGTTTAAGAAATATTATGACCAAGGGGATCTGTAGCTCATTTAAAGATACATTGTAATCAACTAAGAGGGGCTGGAAACAAAGAAGAATTGTTCATTACTTATTTTGGGGTAATCTTTGTGGGAATTGCCTTAGAATGGTTCATAGATCAAGATATTTCTAACTGGCATATATATGCTGATTTGGCTTGATGCTTTTTCAATAATTCCAATATAACATTGAAATAATGCTAGTTTGCACTTCATTTTCTAGCATGAGGAGAAAAACCTCTGAAAACTTTCGTAAATATGCTATTAGGTGAAGGGAGCAAGCTGCTAGGGTTAAGCCACTAATAAAGGAATCTGAAATGATTGACGGTTTTATTATTTTCTTTCCGTTGTTAGAAAAACATTTGACGAAGTTATTAAGATTTGTTAAATGGTGGAAAATGACATTATTTATGGAAAGATTGTAAGTCAAGTGTCTTTGAAAGCCATGCCACAAGTGATTAAAAATGGATCACAAAGCCTCGATGGAAAGAAAATGAAGGAGGATGTAACTACTATTATATCAGGGACAAAAAGATGTTTAAAGAGTCCACTTTATCAATATGAATTGTCTCAATCCCATCATTTTATCCTTTCATGCAAGGCACACATTACCATAAGGTCCCACCTCAATATGCAGTCTATAGTTCACAACCAAATGAACATCTATCAAATTATCGTCAATAGTGACCACCAACACATCAACACACTCGTCCTTCTTCACTAATTTTTCAAGCACCCTATAATCCTTGACTAAGACAGGAATTTAGAGGTGATCAGAGGCCTAGAAATAATTTCACAGCAATTGGAGAGTCTTACACAAGTTCATTTGAGAAATTGAAACATTTGAATATAATAAAGCTGATTCCTCAAAAGTATGTAGATCCACGTGCAAATAATTTCAATTCTGCAACACGTACCACTCTGATTCTCAAGGGCACAATACTGAAGATTATCAAACTTTAAAATGGGAGGTGGAAAAGATGATCCAAGCAAAGATGATTGTGATCTAAAATGATGAACTCCCATATGTTACTTAGAATCCTCTGTCGGTACCTAATGATGAATACTTTATTAATATGATATGTGATGACAAAGATTATGACAACTCTCTTATTTCTCAAGAAAAAATAATTGAAGTTGGTGAAGCTTCAGTAAATATTAATGTGCAAATTATTGGCTAAGATGTCAAGCTTGGTGATTAGAAAGATACTCTTCTTTATTCTAGAAAAGAGTGCATGGGTCATTTCTTTTGTCTTCATTTCTGCTATGCAATTAAGATTTTTTATTTTATTTATTTTAGTGAGTCAAAAATATCGTTTATTTTATTTTATTTTAGTGAGTGAAAACCCTTCTATATTTTATTTTATTTTGTATGTTTGTTGAGTCTTGTCTTAGTTTCGGTTATTACAAGATTGTAACATAAAATTTAGTTTATCGTCTTGTCATCAAGTCAATCTTCCTTTCACTTAATAGTATGTTTGTTTAGTGTCACTTTGATCCATTCTATTTATCTCCCTATATATATATATATATATATATNATATATATATATATATATATCTTTTTATTTCAGCTTTGATGATATGATATACACGCAAAATTTTTGGTTAATTCTTAAAATCTTCTTTAGTCATTAAATGAATACACTAAATAAGTTGAAAAATGGGAAATATATTTTAGAAAATAAATAAAGGACTGAAATATTTTTACACTTCCTTTGATACCTAAAGATGTTAAAAGGCAAGTCCCTTTCTCAAGGACATAATGCATTTGTTGTGAAGAAGATATTGCCCAAATGGAGATTCTTAATTGAAAAATATGGAACAAAAACGACATACATATCCATCAATACATATGTTGTAAAGATAGATTATATGATTTTCACTTCTCATCTTAAAAATGATGTTTGTATTTTATACTCTTAAAGATTAATATGACGAAGACAATTTGTTATGCTACTGTGTAATACCTTGCTACCCCTTATGAGCCTTCATTTTATTTTTTCTTTGATATCCATCTTTTTGAATCAAAATACAGCAAACAAGAAAAAGAAAACAAATGACTCAGAAAAATATGAATCAAGAAAAAGAGATTAGAAAAAAAGAGAAGTTATGAAAGAAAAAAAACCAACAACACTAAAAGAACAAGTTTTCTGAACTACGTTCGACCTAATTCTTGCCTTGCCAAGACATTGTCACGACCCAGACATCGTGATTGGCACCCACACTAACTCTCTGGTGGGAGAATCACTACTACAACCCAACTACACAACTTAACGAAAACATAGACATTTAAAGATACGAAAGAAGGATTAAATGACAAAAGAAATAAGGAGTTCCCATAAACTCCAGAAGTTCAACAAAACAACTAATCAACTATTGCTGAAGTTAACCCCTAGAACTGAAATTCACTGTACCAAAACATCTAAAATCAACAAGTCTAATAAAAGGGGTTCAACCTCTAATTAACATAAGAACTAACTAAATAGTCTGAGTCCGAAGAAAATGGACTAAACAATAAGAAGGACTCCATGGCAGCTTGAAAGAACTGAATCACCCTTGAAATCCAGTCTTGATCACTAATCTCCTAGTTGAGGTCTATCAATAGCCGCCTGAAGATGCCCTGTACTCAACAAAGAACAAGCAAGTGCAGTATCAGTACACAACCATAGTGTACTGGTAGGATCACGCGGCTATTGTAGTAAGTGAAACATATATAGGCAGTCACAACATATTAAACATGACATGTACTGAATATATACACAGTTATCATTTCAAGAGCAATGTACAAATCCACATTCTTAACAAGTAAATATGACAATTAAGTGGACCTCTCATGCAATCCATACCCAAACTGTTAGTGTACCAGAATGTGGCATCCGATCCCAATTAGTGTGCCAGAACGTGACACCCGATCCAATATATGTGTTGGAATGTGATACCCAATCCAATATATGTGTTGGAACATGACACCCGATCCAATCAACACAACCACAATCACATTCATACCCAAAATGTACATACTCATAGTCATACAATCAAATGTTGATTTATGGCATACAATTGGTCATTCATACTAATTTCATGAGGTTTGATCAACAATGCTACATTCACATACATATATGCATTACAATGAAGCAATTACCAACATACATCAAATAAACATGAAATCAAACCATACCTACCCTAAAAAAAGCTTGAATCTCTTAAGGCACTTGAATCTTACCTTTCTGAATTCTTTCCGCTTGATCTAGTGTAACGACTTGGAAAATGATGGGTTAAATTAGAGCCTAAGTGTGGGGATTAACGTCAAGAGTTAAGGGAAAGGGCTAAGGATGTTGGGCGTAGGCCATGGTTTAGGAACCTAGGCTACCTAAAGCTTAGCCTAGCTTAGCTACTGCCTCCCTAAACCACGAGTATTTTCATGACCCGTGGTGGTCACCACGAGCCATGGCGACACCCATGGTGGCTAGGCAGTAAGCCCTAAAAGGGTGCCAAGACAAGGCTCCCCTTCACGAGCCACTTCATGACTCGTGATCATGACCATGGGCCGTGGGAAAGCTCGTGGGGCTGCCTTAGCTTGGTGGGAGGTGTTGAATGTTAAGGGAGCTAATTCCCCAAAGACTACGGGCACCACCACGAGTCGTGGTGCCCTAGACGGTCCGTCAACTTTGGCGTGAGGCTCACTTAGCCTCAAGTAGGCAAGGAAACTTTGCCTAGTTGCTACCTCATAGTTCACTAGCATCACCACAACTCGTGGTGTTGACCACGAATCATGGGAGCTTCCGTGGACTTGCCTTGGCTTTGGAGGGATTGGCAAGGAAGGGGGTCCACACTGCCTCAATGACCACGGGCACCACCACGACCCGTGGTTCCCCTCACGACCCGTACAAGTGGGCTTGGTCCCAGAAGGGGCTGCCTCATTTAGGAGTTTCTTGGTAATTTCTTATTTAAGTTGTATTGATGTGGGGCCATTTTAAATAGATATATATCATGTATATATTTAGTTTTAAGTCTTTTAACACCTATTTTACCTCATTAATTAAACGACCCAAATCAAAACCCCAAAGTTCTTCTCTCTCTATAGTTATCTCCCTAACCCAAGGAAGAAAAAGAAGTGGGAGCTAGGGTTTGGAGTCAAGATTTTCTTCATCAAATTCCTTGGGAAAATTCTAGTAAAAGGTATGGTGATCCTTAATGTAGGGTTAGTTTTCATCCTATAGTCAATTCCAAATAAGTTTTCAAAGTTTTTAAGTTCATGAAATTTCAATGGTTTTACTTAATCTCTTGGGTTCATCTATAAAATGATTTTAAAGCTTTAATAATGTCATATTAAGATTGTATTAATGGTTAATTTATTATTTAAGATGATTTCACTCGTTGAACCCAAGATATGTCTAGATTCCTAAATTTGGCTTATGAAGTGGGTTTTATGATTTTAAATGGATGTTGATAGAATTGTGGTTAGTTGAGTTGTATTACTAATTACTATTATTATATATGGCTATCTATGGTGAATTGTGGAGGATTGAGTAATGGTGATTATGGCTTTGGATAAGGGTAAGTTGTGACCTAATTATCAAGTAGTAGAGTTACTCTTCAATTGTTGATCCACTTGAAAGGTGGAGGAGTTTACATTACATTGTATATTGATCCACTTGAAAGGTGGAGGTTTTTACTTACATGCACATTGTGATTATGGCCTTGAAGGCATTATACGAGGAATTGAAGTATTGTAATGATGTTGTGTACATGATTGTATAATGTGAAGGACTTTCATGTGATTCAATGATAGAATGAGGAACATGTATTGAATGTATTTTTTGTAAGTATTGAAAGGATATTACTCTATTTGACACACATGAATGATAATGTTGGAATGTAAAGAGTTTCTATAATGTGAATCTTCAATCTAAAATTGGTAAGCTCACGCACCCTTTTCTTGTAGTATGAATTTGTGTTAACTTGATGGCTATGAATTGATAGGCTTTATCTATTCTTTTCATAAATGATCTTATGTAGTGAAGACTCTAGAATCGATAGGCTAGTGGCATTCCTTTCTAAATGTGTCAATGTACCATGAATCGATAGGCTAATGGTATTCCGTTCATGTGTATAAGCATGTAATGAGGGACCATAAATTGATAGGCTAGTGGCATTCTTTTCGTGAGGACCCTAGAGCTATCCTTTAATGTACCATTTATCGATAGGCTTATAGCATTCGTTCCTTGGTAGTGATGCATTGTGGGTCGATAGGCCTATGACATTCCTCTCTAATACACTAATGTAATGTGAATGAAATAATCTATGGGAATGTAGGCTAAGCACTGAGTGGATATGGTTAGATAGAAACTCTCCCAATATTAGGCTAAGAGTTCCAATGAACATCTTTCTATCCCATAACTATGTGCCCATATAAGATATTAGCCAACAGATTTCATCAAACCTAAGGATTCATCTGAGATAATGTTATCGTTCTACCTTAGGCAAGTGGAACACCTTTTTACGGTATGGGGCTATATGACACCGGATTCCATGTCTAGTTTGCATGGTCTATGCTGGTTAAACGCTTATTCCCATCATGTGAGATGTTCACTCTAGTTACTGGATAGGTTCTACAAAGTGTAGGTAGTAGTATGGGATCCTATCTATACATTGCACGAGTAGGCTTTGAAGGTGCTATAGTGAGTGCTCTAAGTCTTAAGGACTAAATGTGTGAATGTCCTCTAAATGCATGAAGGTGTCCTAAATGAATTAAATGAAGATTGTTGACTTATTGTCTAAATGAAATGATGACTGAGTAGCTTATATTGATGAAATGAGTTACTTAGCATGTTGTGTTGAATTGTAAAGGTTCTTATTTATTCTAGCCGTGAGGAACACCTAGGTGTGTATTGAAGAGGTAGTATGGGTTGCCACTTCATGTCTTACTTAGGTGTATCTTAGGGTAACTTTAGATATAGGTCCTAAGATGATGAAATGACTTACTTGACGAATGTTCTTACGTCATGTTGGTTGATTGTAACTTATGATATGCCTCTTTGATAAATGTTCATGAAGTTTTACAAAAATGGCATAAAGCATGAATTTCAACAAAATGTCCATTTTTAGCATGTTTATGCGTGGTCATTATACTTAGTACATTTTTGTGTGCTAATCCATATTTCTACCTTTTTAACTACAAGTGTAGGTTTCGGCAGGTGATCGCATTCTCTAGTGAAGCTTGGGATTAGAGTTTTCCAAGACCTCTTTTTGGTATATCCTCACATGTCCAGGACAAAGACTTTTATTGTTTCTCGTTCATTCGTTTTTTGAGACTACCGTTAAGATTTCAATTGTAAAGGGCAGTGACCCTACCTTGTTAAAGTTTTGGTTAAGGTAGTCATGTGAGAGTCAGTGTTCCGCTATGTCCTTTAAAGGTTATTTTTAATGAAGTTTAAATGTTTGGATTTAAATAAGTTCTAAATTATGTGCTATTTTCATTATTGAATGCAATGAATGACTATGAGGCTTGTATAA
The DNA here is from genome assembly GCF_019186545.1 of Solanum stenotomum. NCBI lineage: Eukaryota > Viridiplantae > Streptophyta > Magnoliopsida > Solanales > Solanaceae > Solanum > Solanum stenotomum. The sequence goes on from NC_064283.1 coordinate 37,795,597, forward strand.
GACCCCTCCAGGGTCGAGTACCGCGTGTTACGACTAGGGGGTGCTCTCAGGTCGTGACAAACATGGTATCGGAGCATAATATTTTGGAAATGGTTTTTAGGATCGAAGTCTCACAATCCATGTCTAGTAGAGTCTTGTTCATCGGTGTGAATCGTGACACATCTATGAACGAGGCTATAGGACGTTAGAAGTTACCCTTCCTTCATATTCTTGAAGTCGTGCCTTAGAGTGGAGTTCTATAAGTGTCCTTTTCCTAATCCTTCCTCTTGTGTTTATAGGAAATGAATACAAGGGCAAATCCAAGAAGGGTAGATGAGGAGATGGTGAATGAGGGAGTCCCTCCCCAAGGTAATCAAGGTCTTCAAGGTGACCAAGTGCCTCTAGGCAATCAAGAGAATGAAGTTCTGGTGGTTCCCCCGGACATGACCAATAAGAAGATTAGGGCAGCTTTTATAACCCTAGCTCGAGCCATGACAGCTCAAGAAAATAGAGATGTGGGGCCTAGGGTGAATGCTAATAAGAGTACCGTAGCCTCAAGGTTCAGAGACTTTTTGAGGATGAACCCTCCTATCTTTCTTGGCTCTAGAGTGGGAGAAGATACCCAAGAATTCTTGGATGAAGTTTATAAGATTGTAGATGCTATGGGAGTAACTTCTAGGAAAAATGAGGAGTTGGCTTCCTACTAATTGAAAGAGGTGGCCCAAGTGTGGTTCACTTAATGGAAAGCCAATAGGCTGGTTGAAGCGAATCCTATAGAATGGTAGGAGTTTAAGAGAGCCTTCCTTGGTTAGTACTTTCCCCGTGAGAAGAGGGAAGTTAAGGTTGAGGATTTTATAAACCTTCGGCAATGTAATATGAGTGTGGATGAATATTCCTTGAAGTTCACCCTATTGTCTAAGTATGCTCCATCCTTGGTGTCTAACCCTAGAGATGAGATGAGTAGGTTTGTTACCAGTGTATCCGACCTAGTTAAGGAAGATTGTCGTACGGCGATGCTCCATAATGATATGAACATTTCTAGACTCATGGTGTATGCTCAATCTATTGAGGAGTCCAAACTTAAGAGGGTGAATAGGGATTTGAAGAGAGGTAGATCCGATGAGCAAGTTCAATCTAGGTTCAAGAAGAGGGCTCCTAACCAAGATTCTTCTAGTGTTCTTAAGGCTAATGAAGATAAAGGTGGTGGATTTCAATCTTCTAAACCTCTTTGCGCCAGTTGTGGGAAGAGGCATTATGGGAAGTGCCTAGCCGGTACAAGTGGATGCTATGGATGTGGCAAAAGTGATCATCAAGTTAAAAATTATCCTACTCTTATGGCTAGGGGAAGGGAGGCCAAACAAACTTGGCCCAGATCCTAATGCTCCAAAGAAGAACTGCTTCTATGCTCTTGAAGCTAACAAAGACAAATGAGTTGATGCGGATGAAAGTACCGATAAGTTGTAGTTCATTTTTGTTGTAATGAGATTTTTTTTTTGTTCATAATATCCTTAGTTAGGTTTACCCTTAAGTGGGGGATGGTATGTTGAATAGTCGGTTGTGGTGAGTTTTGTTATCCTTATCTATTTCCTCCTATTCCTATTCAAGCTTGAGACCAAGAGTTCCTAGTAGCTTGTTGCATGTTTTGGAGTCTTATGTGAAAAAAATAGGTTTCCATGGTCTCCTTATCTTATGCATGTTTTAATGAAGTTTATGTTAATATGAGAAAATGAGTTTTCATTATTATGTTCCTCATGTTGATATGCATCTATGATGAGTGCCTAAATGCTTCATGAGTTGGCTTGTTGAACATGCTTAAATGTGTTGTTGAAAGAGTTGCATAAGTCCTCTATAATGTGTTAATGGGCATGTTGTGATGTGGAGAAGGAAGTTCCTCCAATGTAATGAGAAATGTTAATGTTTTGTGCATAATGAGTTTGTACAAGTAGTTCCTACCTTCTTGTTGTGTTTTGAGCTTATTGATGTGGAGTTGATGTTTCCTCCTATGAGGTTGTGCATTTTATGGATGTGTCGTGATGGTTGGGCTGCTAGTCTTGAGTCGTTATCTCCTTAAAGTGTTTTAGTGTCATTCAAGGACGAATGTTCCTAAGTGGGGGATAATGTAACGACTTGGAAAATGATAGGTTAAACTAGAGCCTAAGCATGGGGATTAACGACAAGAGTTAAGGGCGAGGGCTAAGGGTGTTGGGTGTAGGCAATGGTTTGGGAACCTAGGCTACCTAAAGCTTAGCCTAGCTACTACTTCCCTAGGCCACGAGGATCTTCACGACCCGTGGTGGTCACCACGAGCCATGTTGCCACCCGTGGTGGCTAGGCAGTAAGCCTTAGAAGGGTGCCAAGCCAAGGCTCCCCTTCATAAGCCACTTCACGACTTGTGTCATGACCACGGGCCGTGGGAAGGCTCGTGGGGTAGCCTTAGCTTGGTGCAAGGTGTTGCAAATTGCAGGAAATACTGCCCCAAAGACCTCGGGCACCACCACGAGCCGTGGTGCCCTAGACGGTCCGTCAACTTGGGCGTGACGCTCACTTAGCCTTAATGAGGCAAGGCAACTTTGCCTAGTTGATGCCCCATAGGTCACGAGCATCACCACGAATCGTGGGAGCTTTCGTGGACTTGCCTTGGCCTTGGAGGGCTTGACAAGGAAGGGGCGGCACACTGCCTCAATGACCACGGGCACCACCACGACTCGTGGCACCCCTCACGACCCATAAAAGTAGGCGTGGTCCCTGTAGGGGCTGCTTCATTTAGGGGTTTTTTGGTAATTTCTTATTTAAGTTGTAGTGATGTTGGATCGTTTTAAATAGATATATATCATGTATATATATATATATAGATATAAGTCTTTCAACACCTATTTTACCACATTAATCAAAGGACCCAAATCAAAACCCCAAAGTTCTTCTCTCTCTATATTTCTCTCTCTAACTCAAGGTAGAAGAAGAAGTTGGAGCTAGGGTTTGGAGTCAAGGTTTTCTTCATCGAATTTCTTGGGAAAATTGTAGTAAAAGGTATGGTGATCCTTCATCTAGGGTTAGTTTAAACCCTAGAGTCAATTCCAAAAAAGTTTTCAAGTTCATGAAATTTCAAGGGTTTTACTCAATCTCTTGGGTTCTTCTATTAAACGATTTCAAAGGTTTACTAATGTCATATTAAGATTATATTGATGGTTAATTGGTGATTTAGGATGATTTCACTCTTTAAACCCATGAATTTTGTCTAGATTCTTAAATTTGGCTTATGAAATGGGTTTTATGATTTTGAATGGATGTTGATAGAATTGTGCTTAGATTGAGTTGTATTATTGATTTCTATTATTATATATGCCTATCTATGCTGAATTGTGGAGGATTGAGTAATGGTGATTATGGCTTTGGAGAAGGGTAAGTTGTGACCTAATTCTCATGTAGTAGAGTTACTCATGGATTGTTGATCCACTTGAAAGGTGGAGGTGTTTACATTACATTGCATATTGATCCACTTGAAAGGTGGAGATGTTTACTTACATGTACATTGTGATTATGGCCTTGAAGGCATTATATGAGGAATTGAAGTATTGTCATGATGTTGTGTACATGATTGTATAATGTGAAGGACTTTCATGTGATTCAATGATAGAATGAGGAACATGTATTCAATGTATTTTGTGTTAGTATTGAAATGCTATTACTCTACTTGACACATATGAATGATAATGTTGGAATGTGAAGAGTTTCTATAATGTGAATGTTGAATCTTGAATTGGTAAGCCCATGCACCCTTTTCTTGTAGTATGAATGTGTCTTGACTTGATGGCTATGAATTTCTTTTCATAAATGATCTAATGCAGTGAAGATTCTAGAATCGATAGGCTAGTGGCATTCCTTTCTTAATGAGTCAATGTACCATGAATCTATAGGCTAGTGGCATTCCTTTCTTAATGAGTCAATGTACCATGAATCTATAGGCTAATGGCATTCCGTTCATTAGTATAAGCATGTAATGAGGGACCATGAATCAATAGGCTAGTGGCATTCATTTCGTGATGACCCTAGAGCTATCCTTTAATGTACCATGGATCGATAGGCTTATAGCATTCCTTCCTTGGTAATGATGTATCATGGGTCAATAGGCCTATGGCATTCCTCTCTAATACACTAATATAATGTGAATGAAATAATATATGGGAATGTAGGCTAAGCACTGAGTGGATATGGTTAGATGGAAACTCTCCCAATGTTAGGCTAAGAGTTCCAATGAACATCTTCCTATCCCATACCTATGTGCCCACTTATCATATTAGCCAGTGGATTTCATCCAAGCTAAGGTTCATCCGAGCTAATGTTATCGTTCTACCTTAGGCCAGTAGAACACTTATTTATGGTGTGGGTCTATATGACACCGGATTCCCTGTCTAGCTTGCATGGTCTATGTCGGTTAAATTCTCATTTCCATCATGTGAGATGTGCACTCTAGTTACACGATAAGTTCTACAAAGTGTAGGTAGTAGTATGGGATTCTATCTATACATTACACGAGTAAGCTTTGAAGGTGCTATAGTGAGTTCTCTAAGTCTTAAGGACTAAATGTGTGAAAGTCCTCTAAATGCATGAAGGTGTCCGAAATGAATTGAATTAAGATTGTTGACCTATTGTCTAAATGAAATGATGACTGAGTAGCTTATATTGATGAAATGAGTTACTTAGCATGTTGTGTTGAATTGTAAATGTTCTTATTTATTGTAGCCGTGAGAAACACCTAGGTTTGTGTTGAAGAGGTAGTATGGGCTGCCACTTCATGTCTTACTTAGATGTATCTTAGGGTAACTTTAGATATAGGTCCTAAGATGATGAAATGACTTACTTGACGAATGTGCTTACGTCTTGTTAGTTGGTTGTAACTTATGATATGCCTCTTTAATAAATGTGCATGAAGTTTTACGAAAATGGCATAAAGCATGACTTTCAACAAAATGTCCCTTTTTAGCATGTTTATGCATGCTCATCATACTTAGTACATTTTTGTGTACTAATCCATATTTCTACCTTTTTAACTACAAGTGTAGGTTTCGGCAGTTGATCGCATTCTCTAGTGAAGCTTGGGATTAGAGTTTTCTTTCAAGACCTCTTTTTGGTACGTCCTCACATGTCGAGGATAAAGACTTCTATCGTTTCTAGTTCTTTCTTATTTTGAGACTATTGTTAAGATTTCAATTGTAAAGGGCTGTGACCCTAACTTGTTAAAATTTTAGTTAAGATGGCCATGTGAGACTTAGTCTTTCGCTGTGTCCTCTAAAGGTTGTTTTTAATGAAGTTTGAATGTTTTGATTCAAATAAGTTTTAAATTCTGCGCTATCTTCATTATTTAATGCAATGAAGGACTTTGAGACTTGTATAAGACCCTTTTGGGGTTGAGTACGCCGTGTTACAACTAGCGGATGCTCTCGGGTTGTGACATCTAGGTCTACAAATAATTAATATACATAAGGATCAATAAATTAAGGTTTAATTATCTGGATTATAATAAACCCAAGACCAAACCCAAGATCCTAAGATGCAGCTAGGGCTTTTTCCCACCATCAACTTCAGACCAAAACCCTCCCCCAACAATATTTACCTGTGAATCTATGTTCTACGGATCGAAAAAAAGATTAGAGGAGTATAAACCTTACCTTTAGCGCTAGAAGAGGTGGAAAACTGACAAGAACTTTCCCTATTTCGTCTCTTAGCTCTCAATAACGAAATTTGCACAATGTGACTGACCCACAACAACGGTCCCCAACCTGCTATAGTGGCCTCAGGCCCTGGCGGCTTACATAAAGACAGAACCTCAAAATTTGAGTTCCAAGCCCCCATTTCACAACTCACATTCAAACTAGGACATTCAAAAACTGCATGCTCACGCTAAGATCAGTTTCAGGAGATCTACTCGCCCGAATGATTAGCGAGAGAAATGTCCGATTGGCGAGTCACCAAAGTATTAGGCGACCCGACTTACACCGCCGTTTGATCCACCCAGTTTGGGTTTGGGATCTGTAAAACTCGGCGGGCCCAAAGAAATGATTGGCGAGTCACCGATCAGCTCGGTGAACCTTATTTGTATCGCCATTCGGATTCCCAAATTAACTGGGGGATTCGGTAAAAATTGGCAAAAAATGTGATTGCTCGGCGTGACGCTGAATGGTTCGACGCTCACGACTAATGTCGCCAAGTGATCAAGAACTGGACGATTTTTCAAGCCAAAGGTTTAAAATTTTCAATTTCCTATGCTCTCTCTCATTTTCTAAATTTACAAACTCACTCCTAGTTTTACTTTCAATATTGTTGAATCTCTATTATACTTTGGTTGTTGAATTATGGTTGGATCTAGATTGTGTAGCCACCTAGCATCTTAGTAGCATCTTAATCGGAATCTAAGGTTGTTTTCCAAGCCCTAAGTTCCTTTTATTAAAAGTTGTGCTCAAATGCAATGACATCACTTCGATAATGTGTGTTGGTCCTCTCTGGTAGGATTAGAATTTTTGTTTGCTTGCTTTGATTCGATAATATTGATCGTACTGAGTTAAAATAGTTGATTCTTGAAAATTGTGCCCTAGAGTGTATGAGAAATCGTGGGTTATGCTAAGTGTCGATGGGTCTGAGCCTAATTTGGCTATTGCATATTTTGAATTTTCTCTCGGGGGTTGCGGGGTTGAATTCGAGAAGATGGGTTGAAAATAAGTACGTTGAGCCGTTTGGTGAGCTGGGTTGAGCTTGCCGAACTAATCGCTGGTTTGCCTAATGTCCCCATCTCGCCTTTAATTTAATGATAAATGTGTTGTTGATTCTGTACCTGTCGGCGAGAAACCGATGTCATCAAACGCAATCGGCGTCTCGCCGGAAGACCTCTCGTTCACCCTTTGTCTGGACCCTTGTATCCTTTGTGCACTGCACTCGGTGAATCGCCTAAGCGGTTGTGCATTTCTCCAACTAGTTTGGCGGAGTTTTTCTGCAGCTCAACTTCTATGTTTTTGTTGAGATATTTTCTAACTCTTTCCCGATGTTTTGCAGATATGGCTAGACAATAAATAGCTAGAAGAAATAGGCTACCCCGACAGATAAGAGCGAAAAATTTCAGAAAAGGTACAAGAGAAGTGAATCCTCCCAAGACAGAAAGTGAGAGCAAAAAGCCTAGTCCCAGCAAGAGATCTATCCCTCGAGATCCCACTGTCCCTTCGTGGACTCGTGAACTCATGGATTCTGCACAACTATACATTCCTTCTTGGCGGCTCATAACTTGGATAATTTCAGCAAGCCAGTTGTCGTTGAACCTTCTGAAGTAGCTCTGGGGACTATTATTCAAGCCCAGGCTAACGCAACAGGCACTTGTGCCCAGACAGATGGAGTGATTGTGTAGATAGAATTTTTCTCTACCTCCCTCTCTGTCTTTCTTTATTCTAAAATCTGGATATTATGCTAATTGCATTTGAGGACAAATTGCTTTTATTTGTGGTGGGGTGAGGCCCACCATTGTGTGCTATTTGTGAATTGTGTTTCGTTTATGTATTTGGGTTGTAAGCTATAATTGTGTTACATATTGTTTTCGTGGAAGGTTTGAGCTTGTGGCTCCGTGTTTTAAATTGCAAAATGATTTTGACCATTTCGAAAAATTTCTGCCACCCTTTCTGTGTTGAATGTGGTTGTTCCTTCGCAAATTTAAGTATCGATTCTGATCAATACCGATGACTTGGATAGTGCTTATAATCGAACAAACATGAATGTGCGGCTACAATGAGGCCAAATGAAGTTGCATAGACAATATGTGAACTCTCTGCATCTCATTGTGACTAGCGAATTATCAAATCAAATCTCTTGTAATGATCGTTGCACACTAGAGAAAGTGTGGAGTCTTGTTTGACTTATAGTGTCAATGCCTAGTGTGATGAGCTTACATGTGAACTATGGATGATGGATCCTAGAATTTTCCCCGTTGGTCCGGTCAACTAAGTGATGTTATCTCTTGATATGATCTTAGGCAACTTCTAAGAGTGTGAGCCAATTTGACATATACCTCTTTTGTGGCCTACCTTGTGAGTGTGTGAACCACTTTTGAACACCCCTTGAGCCTTACCTTTCTTTGGAAGAAACTTGATGAAAACTAGACCTCTCTTAATCGACTACCTATAATCCTCTTGATTTGTGGTTGATTGAATAGCCAACTTAGGCCAAGCCTAAGTTGGGGGTGTGGTGAAAAGAAAAGGGAAAGTGAAGAAGTGCAAGGAAAGTCTCCTTTAACCCATGGTGTTGAGAAAAATGGAACCCCTCCATATAAAATTAAAAAAAAAAGAGAAAAAGAGAAGAAAAGAATGAAAAAACAAAGTTTGTGGAATAAAGTACAAAATAAATGGGGTTTCCAAACAATCCATGGAGAGTGAATAATAGGATGACTTATGAGCACTAAAGAGAATGTGAAGGAAAAGGAAAGGAAGTGTTGTGAACACCACATTTCATGAGGATGAAAGTCACTAAGCCTAAATGACCATACCTTTGCACTCAGCCCCATTCTGAAGCAAGTGTTGATTGGAAAATACAGGCAAACCTATGGGTGAAATTATGCATTGCGTTCTTCCTTTTGAGAGTGAGTGTTGCATTTGATTCCGGAGCTTTAAATTGCAAACCATTGTGTGTGAATATGGAATCATTCCTTGTGTGAGGGTATTTGAACACTTTGGGTTGAGCTTGAACGTGCATTTGAAGCAACTATTGTGCACATGAGATTCTTTGATATTGGTGAGTCACAACTTGAATCTATGAGTGCACATTTGATCTTTGCATGAGTAAATTGAGTCTTGTTGTGTGCATTCATGATTGAGTCTTATGTAGCACTGTTTAAGATACCCTTTTTAAACGGCTGAACTCGAGTTTGCTTGAAGACAAGCAAAAATTTAAGTTGGTGGTGTTGATGAGTCCACAAATTGGACTCATTTAGGGCTATATTTTGATAGAATTAGTTTCCTCAAATGCATATTTTGTCTCAATATCCGATGAAAACCCTTAAGTTTCAGGCATTTGGAGTTGGAGGGAAAGTATGGACACTACTTAGCAAAAAGGAACAAAGGTAGCTGAAAAAACGAAGAAATGAAGATCTTAGAATTGCTGAACTCATTTGGCAAGTTGCCAAAAGGTCCTATCCTCGCCTTTTGTTCCAGCGTGCTAAGCACTGAAAGAAAGAATCAAATCGGTGGTGAAAAGGAGCAGTCGACGTGTCACCGAGCAATTTTGTGAAGCAATACTATGTCGCCCAATGATCCTAAACACGACGATGTTGAAGGATAGAGCAAGACGGCGATGAAACCTACTAAAGGGCGGATCGTCGAGTTGATCGGTAATCTCGACTAACGACGTTGAATGATTTGCTGCAGCACAAAGTTTTGAAAACTATAAATACTTGTTGAGAGTTGTAGCTTAATATCAGATTTTTAATATAGAATTTTAAGTTCTAAGTTTGGAGAGGGTTTTGAAGAACTTGAAGATTCAAAGGGTGTCAACTCTAAGAATTTGGACTTGGGTCTTTTGGATTCTTCACTCTTTGCTTGTTTTGAGACTTAAATCTTCATACCCATTTGAATGCAAACTCATATTGGTATAAATTTCTATCTCTTTTACACGTTTAGATAAAACCCAATTCTTGGGTATGATTTTGTGAATATGGGTTAGATTATATGTTGGGTTTTGCTTTTTGATTATTTATTTGTTTCTTAGATGTGATTTCGTTTAGTAGTTGTGGTGAAACTTAATGAAATTGTAATTGCAAATACTATTTCACCTTTCTGTTTTCGGCTTGCTTCGAGAGAGAGGTCGTAAAACTAAGACTACTAAATTGATGGCCGGTGGGATTGGGTCGACATGAGGTTCAACTCGAGAGAGTGAATCCTGGTCCTTCTCCCACACACTCAGCTCGAGAGAGTGAGTGGGCTAAGACGGAGGCTGTTTTTCAAGCGACAACTTGGTGTTGGAGAGAAACCGAGTTGATTCGGTGTTAGTTGCTCGAGAGAGAATTTACCCCAATATAGTCTAGCCTAGTCACAAATATTCAATGAATTTATTATCAAAAAAATGTACCCAATAGTTTAGTTTATCCCGTATTCCTATCACATCCCAAGAATCCCATCTCCTTGATTAGTACTCTTTGCATTTTTTTGTTGTTTTTGCTTACTTGGTACAAACCCCCATTGATAATTGACGCTTGCATCACCCCTTAGATTTAACATGTTTGGATTCGATAATGTTTTTAGCTATGACTAATTAGAACTTAATTTTATTTTCCTATTAATTCTCAAATCCACTCCCTTGGGACTCGACCCCAACCCTTGGTTAGGTTACTTTACTATTGTACGATCGTAGAAACTTGCATTGGAAGTTGTGTCTTGATTACACAAACATCAGCCTCTCCCGGATGGAACCTGCAATTCCCTAAAATTGCTTCTTTGCCAATTTCCGAATCTGGGGTGTAACATTATATCCTCCTTGGGAACATTCATCCTAGAATGGAATTCTAGACACCTTTTGGAAGAAAGACTAATTACTAGCAGCCCATCATGCATGAAACTCATCAAAATGCACATAACCAAGGAGGAAACATCAACTCCAAGCTAAACATACTTAAATGAATCATATGGAATTTAACAACCCAGTCTATGATAGGTTAAACTAGACACTAAATGTGAGGGTTAATGTCAAGAGTTAAGGGGTCTAGTAGTTAAACGTTAAATTTCATACTAGACCCCTAAGTTTAGAAGACCTTCTAATATTTGATTGAGGGTGCAAGGCCTAGAGTCAAACCAGAAAGGTGCAAGCCTAAGCCGAAGGCCAAGGCTCCCCCAAGCTTGGCAAGACACTGCCCAAGGACCACGACCACTTTCACGACCAGTAATCTTCACCACAGTCCGTGAAAGGGCTCGTGAAGGTCCCTTAGGCATAAGTGAGGCATGACATTGAGGCCTAGCCAATGCCTAGGAACCGTGACCTTCACCACGACTCGTGGTCTTGACCACGGAGTGTAGGAGGTATCGTGGTCTTGCCTTGGCATTGTGGTAGTCTAGGGTGCATAAGACACCATCCAGACACTTCCTAACATCACCATGAGGGTCTTCACGACCCGTGGGGGCCACCATGAGCTGTGGTATCACTCCTGGTTAGCAAGACAGTGTGTCCAAGAAGGTGCCAAGGCAAGGCACCCCTTCATGAGCCACTTCATGACTCATGGACATGACCACGGATCGTGGGAAGGCTCATGGGGTTGCCTTAGCTTCTTGGGGGTTGTGAATGTTTAGGAGGGTACTGCCTCAAAGACCACGGGCACCACCACGATTCGTGGTTCCCTAGACGGTCCGTCAAAGTGTACGTAAAGGTCACTTAGCCTCAAAGGAGGCAAGGCAATGTTTCCTAGATGATGCCACCATGACCACAAACATCACCACTGAAATGACCCAAAAGGTTCTTAAAAATGTGCTTCGGAAATTACCGGAAACTTCTTTAGCTATATCAAAAAAAATCCGTTTCGTTTTTCAAAAATCCGACTTCATATTCTTGTTTAGGGGGTCAAATTGAGTGGGAAATGGGTCTAACCCAAATTTTAGAGCAACCGTATCAAAATCCGAAATTTCCAAGTGAAGCCTTTTTCGAGGGTCTACTTTGGAGGGTCATATCTCCTATCACACAAATAATTGGGTGTACCATAACATATCCATGGAAAGCCCTTTGAGTTAGCTACCTAACGCACTCACCTCATTCGGAGTTCGGACGAAGAAGTTATGCCCATTTTTGTAAAATCTGTCCTGCAGGAAATGCAATTTCCAGTGAGCGTTTTTACTGTTCACCCGCCTCATTTTTTTTTCTAAGTGTTGGACCATTTTTCCAAAGGGCATATGTTATTTCCTATATACCATTAGTTCAATTCCCATCTCTAAAACATTTCCCAAAACACCTCTCCCATACTTAGACACATTTTCTCTCAAGTTCTCTCAAGAACCCTAATCCAAAACCTTCCTCAAGATTGAAGAGACTCTTGCTCCAAGTTCCAAGCTTCCATTGAAGACACTCTCAAGACCTTCATAAGAACTCAAGGTATGTGGTGTTGAACTCATGGGTCCTTCCACCCATAGTGCCTAGACTCTATTCTACTCACTAATTCATGGTTTAAGTTAAGATTCATAAATTAGTCTTGTTCTTTGTAATAATTTCCTGCACATTGAATTTTAAACATGAAAAGTGATTGTTTTGAGCATGTTGTGACTCTAGAACTTGAATCTAAATTTGGAATGGATGTGGAGATTTTCATGTGGTATTGTGGGTGTTAAAAGGTGTTGTTGTAGGTTGTTCACTGGTTTGGCTGCATAATTACTACCCTATTTTCCATGCTCTTTGATTCCATTACATGCCTTCAAGGTGTTTGACAAAATGTCCAACTATGGAGAATTGATGAATCGATGCTTTAAAGCTTGAGTTATGAGATGTATGGCAATCCAGAGATGTGTTGATGACAAACTAAGCTTGTGTATATGTTCATTCCATACGTGAGATTGCATTAGAGCCTAATGGGAATTTCCTATATAAAGTGTTGCATGACCATGCCCGGTCCGGGGGAAAAGAACCGGACAACCATGTGAGAGGTTTATATCTCACCACCTAGGATGCTTGGGGTGTGACCAACATCAACCATGTGAGAGGTTTATATCTCACCACCTAGGATGCTTGGGGTGTGACCAACATCAACCATGTGAGAGGTTTATATCTCACCACCTAGGATGCTTGGGGTGTGACCAACATCAACCATGTGAGGGGTTTATACCTTGCCACCAGGGTGTCCGGGTGTGAACGGCATCCCCCATCCTAAGTTGGGGTTATAGATTGGTTGGATCATGCATACACATATGATATCTACTATTAGTATAGATTTACTTAAACATGTTTTGACTTCACTTTGATCATGCATCCTCATATTGTTATTCATAATGCCTATGAAACTATTTCTTGTATTTCGATTGTGTCCTTGTCTATTGTTGTGTTGCACCCCGCATACTTAGTACATTCCAAGTACTAACGCATATTTTGCCTACATGATGTCACCATGTAGGGACCGGAGCTACTCTTGATCCTTCTCTCCATTCACGTGGCTAGTACGGTGCTTATCCGAGTTTGTTGGTGAGTCCTCAATGATTCGAGGGCTATGTTATGTTTCCTACTCCTATGTTTTGAGACTTTAGCTTGCAATTGTATTTTGACTATGAGGGGAGCCGGTAGTATGTCATGGCCCCCGTCCTATCTATGTATGTAGAGGTGTGCGTTGGACAAGTATTTTGTAAATGAGCTTGACTCTTGTTCTATGATGTCATTTTGAAATGGTTTGCCCTTAGTCCCTATTTCCCGTTAATTAATGTTGATTGTACTTCCGCGACCGATGAAGTGTGATGACAAGTTTGAGAGGCTTGTTTGGGGTTCCTTCGGGTTCCTCATTCGCCATGTCACGTCTAGGCCCTAGGCTTGGGTCGTGACAAGCTTGGTATCAGAGCACTAGGTTGTTAAATCCTCGGAGTCCAACACACCGCGTTGAGTAGAGTCCTAATCATGGTTGTGAAGCGCGCCACGACTATGAATGGGAGGCTACAAAACGTTTTAGGAAAGGTTTCCCTTCTTCATGTTCTATGTCGTGCTTAGAGTGCGATAAGGTGATTCCTCCCTAACGCTTGTTCTTTGGATTGCTAGATCATCATGCCAAACATGAGGGGAAGACGGGCCCGATCACCGGAAGAGCCACCCACCAATGGTGAGCTCCGTGATGCACTCACCATGCTTGCACAAGTGGTAGCTAACCAAGTGCAACAAGGAGCCCAAGCTCCTCGAACTACCACCCCGGGGGAAAGGGTGAGAGATTTCATGAGGATGAACCCTCCGGTCTTCCATGGTTCAAAGGTGGATGAGGACCCGCAAGAGTTCATCGATGAGGTATGCAAAATCTTGACCATTATGGATGTTGGTGCTTGTGAGAAGGCGGAATTGGCGGCCTACCAACTCAAGGGGGTTGCTCAAATTTGGTTTGATCAATGGAAGGGTGAGAAAGGTAATGGCTATGTGGTGTTGTGGGAGGAGTTTAAACTTGCTTTCCTTAATAGGTTCTTCCCTCTTGAGCTTAGGGAGGCAAAGTTGGTGGAGTTCATGAACTTGAAGCAAGGAGCTATGAGTGTGAGGGAGTATGCCCTCAAATTTGTCCAACTCTCCAAGTATGCACCTCACTTGGTGGCCGACTCTAGGTCGAGGATGAACAAATTTGTGATGGGTGTATCCGACTTGGTTAGTGAGGAGTGTCGGTCCGCTATGCTCATTGGAGATATGGATTTGTCTCGGTTGATGACTTATGCCGAGCAAATGGAGGAGGAGAAATTGAGGAAGAGAAGGGGGCACGAGGCCAAGAGGGCCCGATTGGAGAATAGGTTCCCTAAGGGTGCTAGATTTCATCAAGGCCGAGGAAACCCTCATGTCAACCGGGGATTTGCTATCAATGTTCCTAGACCTCAAGGGGGAGGTGAAGTGGGTTCTATGGATGTATGCCCTAAGTGTGGGAGGAAGCATGGTGGTCCTTGCATGAAGGGTTCGGGTGCTTGCTTTGAATGTGGAGAAGTGGGTCATAAGAGGTTTGAATGTCCCAAGATCCGCAACAAGGTCCGAAGTGCTAACACTACTCCTTTGGGTAGAGGTGCTTCTCAAAGTGGTGCCCCAAGGGACAATCGATTTTATGCTTTGCATGGTAGACAAGGTGTTAATGAGACTCCGGATGTGGTGACCGGTATGTTGCAAATCTTTGATCTTGATGTTTATACTTTGATTGATCCGGGTGCCACCCTTTCCTTTGTTACCCCCTTAGTTGCTAGAAAATTTCATGTCGAGTCGGAATTGTTGCATGAGTCATATGAAGTATCCACTCCCATTGGTGTCTCTATTGTTGCTAGAAAAGTGTATAGAAATTGTCCGGTTTGCATATTAAATAAGTTGTTGCCTTGTGATCTTGTTGAGTTGAACATGGTGGATTTTGATGTTATTCTTGGGATGGATTGGTTGCATGCATATTATGCTTCTATTGATTGTAGGACTCGTAAAGTCAAGTTCCGATTTCCTAATGAACCCGTCCTTGAGTGGGAGAGCCGGGATGTTGTGGTGAAGGGGAAATTCATTTCTTGCATTAAAGCCCATAGGTTGATTTCCAAAGGGTGCTTGTACCATATTGTGAGAGTCAATGATGTGGAGTCTAAAGTCCCTCCTATTGAGTCTATTCCGGTTGTTAATGAGTTTCTAGATGTCTTCCCAGAAGACCTTCCCGGTGTCCCTCCCGAAAGGGAGATAGATCTTGGTATAGACCTCCTTCCCGATACTCAACCTATTTCTATCCCCCCTTACCGTATGGCCCCGGCGGAGTTGAAAGAGTTGAAAGAGCAATTAAAAGATTTGTTAGAGAAGGGGTTTATTAGACCTAGTCATTCTCCCTGGGGTGCTCCGGTTTTGTTTGTGAAGAAGAAAGATGGGTCTCTTAGAATGTGTATTGATTATCGACAACTTAATAGGGTCACCGTCAAGAATAGGTATCCTCTTCCAAGGATTGACGATTTATTTGACCAATTGCATGGGGCTAGTCACTTCTCTAAGATTGATCTTCGGTCAGGGTATCATCAAGTGAAGGTGAGGGAGTGTGATATTCTCAAGACGGCCTTTCGTACTAGGTATGGGCACTATGAGTTTGTGGTGATGTCTTTCGGGTTGACTAATGCTCCGGCTCTCTTTATGGATTTGATGAATAGGGTTTTCAAACCCTACCTTGATTCTTTTGTGGTGGTGTTTATAGATGACATCTTGATCTATTCTCGGGGTGAGGAAGAGCACAAGGGTCACTTGAGGGTTGTACTCCAAAGATTGAGGGAAGAGAAGTTGTACGCTAAATATGAAAAGTGTGAGTTTTGGTTGAAGGAAGTTGCTTTCCTAGGCCATGTGGTGTCGGGGGATGGTATTAAGGTGGATCCTAAGAAGACCGATGTTATTAGGAATTGGCCTAGACCTTTGACCCCGTCGGATATAAGGAGTTTCTTGGGTTTAGCGGGTTATTATAGGAGATTTGTGGAAGGGTTTTCTTCTCTTGCTTCTCCTATGACTAAGTTGACTCAAAAGAAGGCTAAATTTGTGTGGTCGGATGAGTGTGAGGAAAGCTTCCAAACTTTGAAAGAAAGGCTTGTGTCCGCTCCTATTTTGTCACTTCCGGATGGGTTAGAAGGTTTTGTTGTTTATTGTGATGCTTCCCGTATTGGTTTGGGTTGTGTGTTGATGCAAAGTGGTAAGGTTATAGCCTATGCTTCTAGGCAACTTAAGGTTCATGAAAAAAATTACCCAACCCATGATCTTGAATTGGCCGCCGTGGTTTTTGCTTTAAAGATTTGGCGTCATTATTTGTATGGGGTGCATGTTGATATCTTCACCGACCATAAGAATCTCCAATATGTGTTCACGCAAAAAGATCTTAACTTGAGACAAAGGAGGTGGTTAGAATTCCTTAAGGATTATGATATGAGTGTTCACTATCATCCGGGGAAAGCTAATGTGGTGGCGGATGCATTGAGTAGAGTGTCCATGGGTAGCTTGGCTCATGTGGAGGAAGGTAGTAAAGAGTTGGCTAAGGAGGTCCATCGGTTGGCCAAATTGGGAGTTAGGTTAGAAGGGGTGGATAGTGGAGGAGTAGTTGTTGTTGATGGTTCAAGGTCTTCCTTGGTTGATGAGGTGATAGTCAAGCAAGATCTTGATCCTTCTTTGGTAGAATTAAAGGCTTCGGTGAGTAGTGGTAAGGTGGAGGTTTTCTCCCAAGGGGGAGATGGTGCCCTTAGGTACCAAGGTAGATTATGTGTTCCTTGTGTGGATGGTGTGAGGGAAAGAATCCTTGATGAGGCTCATAATTCTTTTTATTCTATTCATCCGGGGTCAACAAAGATGTATAGAGACTTGAGGGATGTGTATTGGTGGGGCGGTATGAAGAAGGACATTGCAAAATTTGTTTCGGGTTGCCATAGTTGTCAACAAGTCAAGGCCGAACATCAAAGGCCGGGTGGCCTAACTCAAGACATTGAGATACCTACTTGGAAGTGGGAAGAAATCAACATGGATTTTGTAGTGGGCTTACCCAAGGCTAGAAGAGGCTTTGATTCGGTTTGGGTGGTGGTTGATCGGATGACAAAGTCGGCTCATTTCCTACCGGTTAAAACTACTTACGGGGCTGAAGAGTATGCCAAGTTGTACATTCATGAATTGGTAAGGTTGCATGGGATTCCTTTGTCTATCATCTCGGATCGTGGTGCCCAATTCACTTCTCACTTTTGGAAGTCATTCCAAAGGGGTCTTGGTACAAAGGTAAAGCTTAGCACGGCCTTCCACCCTCAAACGGATGGCCAAGCCGAAAGAACAATTCAAACCTTGGAGGATATGCTTAGAGCTTGTGTATTGGAGTTGAAAGGTAGTTGGGATGATCATCTTCCTTTGATTGAATTTGCATACAACAATAGTTATCATTCTAGTATCGGTATGGCTCCTTTTGAGGCACTTTATGGTAGACGGTGTAGGTCACCGGTTGGGTGGTTTGAAGTTGGAGAGGTGGCCTTGTTGGGTCCGGATCTGGTCATGGATGCTCTTGAGAAGGTAAGGATGATTAGGGAGAGGTTGAAAACAGCCCAAAGTCGTCAAAAGTCTTATGCCGATGTGAGGAGACGGGATCTTGAATTCAAAGTGGGTGATTGGGTTTATTTGAAAGTTTCTCCAATGAAAGGTGTGGTTCGTTTTGGTAAGAAGGGGAAATTAAGTCCTAGGTATGTCGGTCCTTATGAGATAATAAGAAGGGTTGGTAAAGTAGCCTATGAGTTGGGGTTGCCCAAGGAGATGGAATTAGTTCATCCGGTATTCCATGTATCGATGTTGAGGAAATGTGTTGGTGATCCTAACGCTATTGTACCTCTTGAGGTTGTGGGTGTTGTAGAAGATAATTTGACGTATGAAGAAGTCCCGGTTCAGATCTTAGATAGACAAGTTAAAAGGTTGAGGAACAAAGAAGTGGCGTCCGTTAAGGTGCTTTGGAGAAATCAACAAGTGGAGAGTGCTACTTGGGAGGCCGAAGCGGACATGCAAAGACGTTATCCTTATCTATTCAACTCCACTCAAGCCTAAGGTATTAAATCAAGTCCTTTGTACTCCATTGAGTCTTACATTTCAGCCCCTGAATCATTAATGTGCATATATGTTTAAATTGATGAGTTATGGATGCTTTACACTAAGTTTTGAAATCTTGAAGTGATGTTTAAATAAAATTTTTGCATTCATGTTGGGGCTGATATGTTCTTACTAAGTCTTGCCTTGTACGTCTCTTCCACATTCGGGGACGAATGTTCCCAAGGGGGAGATATTGAAATGACCCAAAAAGTTCTTAAAAATGTGCTTCGGAAGTTACCGGAAACTTGTTTAGCTATATCAAAAAAAAATCCGTTTCGTTTTTCGAAAATCCGACTTCATATTCTTGTTTAGGGGGTCAAATTGAGTGGGAAATGGGTCTAACCCAAATTTTAGAGCAACCGTATCAAAATCCGAAATTTCCAAGTGAAGCCTTTTTCGAGGGTCTACTTTGGAGGGTCATATCTCCTAGCACACAAATAATTGGGTGGCCCATAACATATCCATGGAAAGCCCTTTGAGTTAGCTACCTAACGCACTTCGTTTCACCTCATTCGGAGTTCGGACGAAGAAGTTATGCCCATTTTCGTAAAATCTGTCCGGCAGGAAATGCAATTTCCAGTGAGCGTTTTTACTGTTCACCCGCCTCATTTTTTTTTCTAAGTGTTGGACCATTTTTCCAAAGGGCATATGTTATTTCCTATATACCATTAGTTCAATTCCCATCTCTAAAACATTTCCCAAAACACCTCTCCCATACTTAGACACATTTTCTCTCAAGTTCTCTCAAGAACCCTAATCCAAAACCTTCCTCAAGATTGAAGAGACTCTTGCTCCAAGTTCCAAGCTTCCATTGAAGACACTCTCAAGACCTTCATAAGAACTCAAGGTATGTGGTGTTGAACTCATGGGTCCTTCCACCCATAGTGCCTAGACTCTATTCTACTCACTAATTCATGGTTTAAGTTAAGATTCATAAATTAGTCTTGTTCTTTGTAATAATTTCCTGCACATTGAATTTTAAACATGAAAAGTGATTGTTTTGAGCATGTTGTGACTCTAGAACTTGAATCTAAATTTGGAATGGATGTGGAGATTTTCATGTGGTATTGTGGGTGTTAAAAGGTGTTGTTGTAGGTTGTTCACTGGTTTGGCTGCATAATTACTACCCTATTTTCCATGCTCTTTGATTCCATTACATGCCTTCAAGGTGTTTGACAAAATGTCCAACTATGGAGAATTGATGAATCGATGCTTTAAAGCTTGAGTTATGAGATGTATGGCAATCCAGAGATGTGTTGATGACAAACTAAGCTTGTGTATATGTTCATTCCATACGTGAGATTGCATTAGAGCCTAATGGGAATTTCCTATATAAAGTGTTGCATGACCATGCCCGGTCCGGGGGAAAAGAACCCAACAACCATGTGAGAGGTTTATATCTCACCACCTAGGATGCTTGGGGTGTGACCAACATCAACCATGTGAGAGGTTTATATCTCACCACCTAGGATGCTTGGGGTGTGACCAACATCAACCATGTGAGAGGTTTATATCTCACCACCTAGGATGCTTGGGGTGTGACCAACATCAACCATGTGAGGGGTTTATACCTTGCCACCAGGGTGTCCGGGTGTGAACGGCATCCCCCATCCTAAGTTGGGGTTATAGATTGGTTGGATCATGCATACACATATGATATCTACTATTAGTATAGATTTACTTAAACATGTTTTGACTTCACTTTGATCATGCATCCTCATATTGTTATTCATAATGCCTATGAAACTATTTCTTGTATTTCGATTGTGTCCTTGTCTATTGTTGTGTTGCACCCCGCATACTTAGTACATTCCAAGTACTAACGCATATTTTGCCTACATGATGTCACCATGTAGGGACCGGAGCTACTCTTGATCCTTCTCTCCATTCACGTGGCTAGTACGGTGCTTATCCGAGTTTGTTGGTGAGTCCTCAATGATTCGAGGGCTATGTTATGTTTCCTACTCCTATGTTTTGAGACTTTAGCTAGCAATTGTATTTTGACTATGAGGGGAGCCGGTAGTATGTCATGGCTCCCGTCCTATCTATGTATGTAGAGGTGTGCGTTGGACAAGTATTTTGTAAATGAGCTTGACTCTTGTTCTATGATGTCATTTTGAAATGGTTTGCCCTTAGTCCCTATTTCCCGTTAATTAATGTTGATTGTACTTCCGCGACCGATGAAGTGTGATGACAAGTTTGAGAGGCTTGTTTGGGGTTCCTTCAGGTTCCTCATTCGTCATGTCACGTCTAGGCCCTAGGCTTGGGTCGTGACAACCACGACTCATGGTCTTGACCACGGGTCATGGGAGGTCTCGTGAACTTGCCTTAGGCATTTGAGGGATTGGCAAGATGGAGGAGTGCACTGGTCAAGGGACCACGGGCAACACCATGACCCGGGGTGCCCCTCACAACCCGTTTAGTTGGGCGTGGTCCCTAACATGGCTACCCAAATTAAGGGCTTTTGTGTAATTTCCTTTTTATTAATTGTTATGTGGGATTGATTTTAAATGGTTTATATCACTAGTATATATAGTTTAAAGTCCTAAAATAAGTCATTAACTCATTATTTCTGTAAAACTCAAAAGACGTTCTTCCTTTCAAAAATTCTCTCTATAAACTCAAGGAAGAAGAAGGAAGCCATTGAAACTAGGGTTGGTGGATTCCAAGGTGTTTCTTCTTCAATTTTCGTGTGGATTCAATAGCAAGGTTGGTATTCTTTATCCTTGTCTAACTTTTCATTCAGGGATCCAATTTCGAAGGTGATTTCAATTATCAAAAACCTAGGGTCTTACTCAATCTCGTGGTTCTTTCATCAAAAGTTTTCAAATGGTTTGTAATGAAAATTATGATTGTATTAGTGTTTAATTGATGAGTTATGATTAAAATACTCTATGAACCTGTGAATTCTCTCAATTCCTAAATTGTGCCCTTATGAAGTGGGTTTAATGATTATGAAAGTTTATGAATGAAATATGTCTAAATTGGTTTGGGTTATTGAATTATATCATTATGTATGTCTTAATTATGGTTAATTGAAGGTTTTTTGGTGACTTGTGATCATGGCCTTGAAAGGGCAAGTTATGACTAATTCACATGTTGAAGTAGAATTGTGCTTGAGCTATTGATCCACTTGAAAGGTGGAGGTGTTTAATTATTATATATGATTTATGATATGTAGTATGTGTGTGTGATCTAAATGAATGTATTATGATCATGTTTAGTATGAATGTTGATGATTACGTTAAAGGCTATTCTCACATACACACTCATGAATGACTAATGAATGATGTTTTCTAAGATAATGCTAATAATGATGGGTTAATTGAAAGGCTATTGTCAATTGTACTTTAATGAATGATAATGACTTATTATGAAATGACTTTCTCATAATAAGGGGATTCTTAGGTGAAAGGCTATTCTCATCTTTGAATGTATGAGCTTTCCAATGAATGAATGAATGTTGGGTTTGGGATGGATGCTCATCCGGGAGATGACGCGAAGTATCTAGTAACAATATCTTATCCCATAATAAACTAATGTAATTAATGTAATGTATTCCATGGGGAATAATGCTAATCACCAAGTGGATATGGCTTGAGATGGGTGCTAATCTGGGAGTTGAGGCGGGGTACCTAGTAGCAATCTTTTGAGATGGATTCTCATCCGTGAGTTGAGGCAGGGTATGTAGTAGAAATATCCATATCCCTTAAACAATTTGCCCACATTGGTCTAGGTAGTGGATCCACTTAATCTAAAAATAATTGTTCTACCTTAGGCAAGTAGGAATCCCTTTATCCGGCGAGGGTGACAGTGGGATTCCATGAATTGCTCACATGGTCTTTGTCGATAAAGGCTTACCCCACAAAGAATGTTAATGAACTATGGCTTCTTAAGAATGCACTACTGAGTGTAAGTGGTGGAATGAGACGCCATCTATGCATTCCACAAGTAGGTTTTGAGAGGGGTCATGGTGTGTTCCTTTTTAATGTTAAGTGTAATGAATGGGATCTTATGATCATGTTAATAAGAATGTTGATCTGATGTCTAATGAATGATGGTGCTCTTAATCTAATGAAGCTAATGAAGAATGTTGAGTTACATGGCTAATGGAATGATGCATGCTATACTTGGATTGTATTATGAGTTACTTCCTTGTTATGATTTATTGTATGTCAATGTGCCTTGCATATGGTTACTTCAAAGGAGTACTTAGTGTGAGTAGTAGTATGGGATGCTACTTGCACATTGCACAAATATGACTTAGAGTTGTCTTAGGTGATGGTCCTTATGTGTTAATATGACTTAAGTGTTATGTCTCTTATGTATGAATATGGTATATATATGGAAAGGTTGAATGGTAAGTTCACTTTGGGACCTTGAGGTGGTACTTGGTGTGGATAGTGGTATGGAATGCTATTCATACTATGCACAAATCATAACTTGATGGTTACTTGAGGTGAAGATTTAATGTGAAGGTAATGCGTTAGATGTTGATTATGGTTCTAATATGTATACGTGACTTGTATGTTGATTATGTCTTGTATTTTGCCGCATATGCTTATGTTCATGAAGGTTTTTTATCAAAATGGCATCTATCGTGACTTTCAAATAAAATGTCCATTCTAAGCATGTTTTTGCATGGCTATCATATTGAGTACTTAATTTTGCTAACCCATATTTTCTCTTATTTTTACTACAAGTGTAGGTTCCGGCAAATGATTTGATTCTCCCTAGCTGAAGCTTGGATTAGAGTTTTTCCAAGACATCATTTTGTATGTCCTCATAGATTGAGGACAAGGACTTTTAATATTTCTAGTTCTTTCATGTAATAGGCTATTTTAGATTTCTATTGTAAGTGGTCGTGTCCCTACTCTTGTTTAATGTTTTGTCTAAGATGGCCATGTGAGACTTTAGTAGACTTCTGCTTGCTTTTAAATGATATGTCTTCGATTGTTGGATTTATAAAAGAAAAGTTTTAAATTTGGCACTATTTTTATATATCGAATGTTATGAATGCTAAGAGGCTTGTACGAGACCCATTCGGGATCAAGTACGCCGTGTAGCATCTGCGGCCCAGACCCGGGTCGTGACAAACTTAGTATCAGAGCATAAAATTTTGGTAATAGTTTTTAGGGTTGATGTCTCAAAAGCCACGTGTGTTAGAGTCTTGTACATCGGTGTGAGTCGCGACACATCTATGAGCGAGATGCTATAGTACATTAGAAAGTTACACTTCTTTAATATTCTTGAAGTCGTGCCTTAGAGTTTAGTCCTTTTCCTAATCCTTCTTTTGTGTTTATAGGATATGTATACAAGAAGGACGCCCGCAAGGAGAGTGGAAGAGGAGTTGGTGAGTGAGGGAGTTCCTCCCTAAGATCCTCAAGGTGACCAAATTCCTCAAGGCAATCAAGTTCCGGTTGAATCTCCGGCCATGACTAATGAAGAGATTAGGATGGGTTTTCTAACCTTAGCCCAAGCTATGACGGCCCAAGTTACTAGAGATGTGGGTTCTAGGGTGAATTCTAATGAGAGTACTATGGGTTCAAGGTTAAGGGATTTTTCTAGGATGAACCCTTCCGAATTTCTAGGTTCCAAAATAGAAAAAGATCCCCAAAGGTTTGTTAATGAAGTTTGCAAAATACTTAGTGCCATGGGGGTGTCTTTGGAGGAGAAGGCAGAGCTAGCCGCCTACCAACTCAAATATGTAGCTCAAATTTGGTTTGAGCAATGGAAAGGTGAGAGGCCAAAAGGAGCGGGTCCCATAGATTGGGAGGTATTCAAAGAGGCTTTCCTTGATAAGTTTTTCCCCTTAGAGTTGAGGGAGAAAAATTTGGTAGAATTCATGAACCTTCATCAAGGGGGTATGAGTGTGAACGAATATGCTCTTAAGTTCACCCAACTCTCCAAATATGCCCAAACCTTAGTTTCAAATTCCAGGGCTAGAATGAATAAGTTTGTAATGGGAGTTTTCGGCCGAGTTGAGGAAGAGTGTCGTATGACAATGCTCAATCATGACAGGTATATTTCAAGGCTCGTGGTCTTTTCTCAACAAATTGAGGAAACAAAACTTAGGAAAATGAATAAGGAGGCAAAAAGAGCTAGACCCGATGAACAAAGTCAACCAAGGTCCAAAAAGAGGTACTACAACCAAGATTCTTCTATGGTCAACAATGATAGGGTGTCTAACCCTAAACCTCAAGGAGGGAATGGAGGTGGTTCTTCATTTGAAAGGTCTATTTGTGCCAAGTGTGGAAAGCAATATTTGGGTAAGTTCCTTGTCGGCACGGATGGATGCTTTGGGTGTGGAAAGAAGGGTCATAAGATGAGAGATTACCCAACACTTTTGGCAAAAGGGAGAGAGGACAAACAATCATCTCTTGATGACCCGGACCCTAATGCTC
The DNA here is from genome assembly GCF_019186545.1 of Solanum stenotomum. Lineage (NCBI taxonomy): Eukaryota > Viridiplantae > Streptophyta > Magnoliopsida > Solanales > Solanaceae > Solanum > Solanum stenotomum. Next base: position 37,820,241 of record NC_064283.1, read on the forward strand.
CAAGAAAGAATCATTTCTATATGCTTCAAGCTAGCAAGGACAAAAGAGCTAATCCGGATGAAGGCACCGGTAAGTGATAGTTCCTTATGGTCATGAATGTCTTGTTAAGGTCATAACACCCCTAAATGCTTAAAAAAATAGCCGCATGTCATTACATCATCTCGTAATTACTAGAATATGTTTTATTCTCATTTTTGGAACTTGAAATGTTGTGATTTGCAAACTTGCTTAGCATAAATTGTTATCGTAAATTAAGGTATTGTATGGGGGTATTTGCGTAATTATATAATTATACTTACTGATACATTGGAAGTGTGGGTATAAAGTACATAAATATAGTTATATATGTATGCTTTTTGGGCAGCCATCTATTTGTTTGGGCAGCCCTTTTTGATGACATCTGCCCATTTGACAAGGATAACTTTTGTAGCTATATATCTTTATACCTCCTTTGATTGAATTTGTTTTCCCTCAAGTCTAAGAACATTAATAACATTAGCTAAACAGTTGTTCTTCAAAATCAAGAGAAAAACTAAGTCCTTTTGGCTAGAATCCGACACACACATACTTCCTTTTGGTAAGTGACGAAATCTGCTTTTGAGCTGGGTAGTGTTTGGTATTTTATGCATATATCATTCAAAATATCTTCGTTTATAGTGAATAAATATGTTTTGGAATGATAATTCGTAGACCTACAACTCTTGTGTTTATGTAAAATTCTAATTTAACTGTTATGTATACGAAATAAGGGACGCAACATATGACAAGTTCTGTCCAGACTCTAGATTTAGAAATCATGTACGTTCAACTGTTAGTGTTTTGATTATATCTTTTTGTACAAAGTGTATTTTGCGGTGATTCTTGAATATTTGCAAGATTAAGAGATGTACCTACATCTTTTATGAAGGATATAAATTCCATTTTGGCCTTTTTCTGTTTCAAATCTAAGTTGCGACATGAAGTGCGTTTATTGGGCAGAATATCTATTTTGGGAGTATAGTCGTATTTATACAGGCTAGGCTTACTTCGCTGATAACCCTGTGTTACTCCATCATTATTGAGCTACTAGAAAGTAAATAAGTTATTGAATTCATTTTTTGTAAGGTTGTATATCCTCGTGTACGAGTTGAAGATTTTGATACGCTGGTTGGTCTACGATTTGAACTCGTGAAGTCGTGTTGGACTGTTTTTGTGCTAAAGAACTAAGGTTTGTGTATAAACTTATGCTTGTACTCTTTTTACCTGCTGGTATATCTGAAAGTTTAATTTGGTACCTTGGCTACTTCTTGTCACTTTGCATTGTCGTATTGGTATTCTTTAATACATTAAAGACGCTTGTGTAACTCGCCCACTTGTACGGATTGTTTGATCACTTGTCACTGTTGTTGGGACCTTGTCCTTCTTGTGGCTGTGACATTGTCACTCTTGGCATGCCTCTTGATTCGGATCATTTACCATCTTGACTCTGGATTTTTAGTCTGTCTTAAGAATGGAAGTTGTCCGTTTTAAGTACGAACTAGAAAGCCATTTTTAATATGGTTCTTGGTTCTCTTGATTATTGGGTTTTGACCCTTCTTGATACTTGTTTGTGATTGGTGTGACGACATGATGTATATATTGGGTGAGCCTTGTTGTTGAATCTCTTGGAAAACTGTGCTATGAGCGTTCTTGACATTTCGATCTTTAAATATCGAACTTGATACTCTTTATATATTGTTTACTTGATTTATTTATTATGTTCAATTATGTTGCCCTTTACTTGAGAATGATAACTTGGCGAATTTGAGGGCTCTGAACCTATAGTGTTTACACCACTAAGCTACATACTTAGCGATAGTTGTTTATATCGTAGGGATTGTTCGAGATGATGCTTGAAGTTGGCCATTGAAGACGAAGATTTTGAAAGCTTTAAGGAAGATCACATTTGCATATAGGCATATGTATTTTGTATAAACCTTGGGACTTGTACATGATCTATCTTTTGTATATTTACATGAGAATTTGAGGGCTGATTTGGTCATGTCACCATGGGTTGTAATATAAGTATCGATATACGTTTTTATCTTTTTGGGGTGTGTAAACCCAAGTCATGTAATATACTAAATTTACTATTTGTATCGAATATTTGTGTGAAGCATGAGCAAGCTGATTCCGGTACTTAGAAGCTTATAATATTCTTGTTACTTCATCCTTGAGTGTGAGGATAATATATATACATGAAAAGCTCGTCGGTTATTTACTTAAATTATTTTCGGAGGTCATTATGAATCTAATCCCTCTACTAAATTATAATTAGTATGCCCTCGTTAATCGCTTTTGAATGTCACAAGTATAAGTTAGGTCTCGTTAAAAAGGGTCGCTACAAAGGTTCTTAAGTTGTTTTGATGTTAGCCTTAGTTGGGTTTTCTCCTAAGTGAGGGATGGTATGTTGAATAGTAGGTTGTGGTGAGTTTTGATATCCTTATCACTTTCTTCTATTCCTATTCAAGCTTGAGACCAAGATTTCCTTGTAGTTTGTTTCATGTTTTGGAGTCATGTGTGAAAATGGGTTTCCATAATCTCCTTATTATATGCTTGTTTTGATGGAATTTATGTTTAAATGAGAAAATGAGCTTTCATGATTTTGTTCCTCATATTGATATGCATTTATGATGAGTTGCCTAATATTTCATGAGTTGACTTGTTGAGTATGCTTAAATATGTTCTTGAAAAGAGATGCATAAATTTCCTTATGATGTTGTAATGAATATGATGTGAGTTGGAGAAGGAATTTCCTCTAATGATATGAGATATGTTAATGTTTTTGGTGCATAATGAGTGGTAGAAGTTGTTCCTACATTCTTGTATATGCATTGAGCATGTTGATATGGAGCTGATGTTCCTCCTATGATTTTTTGCATGTGTATTGATGTGTCATGAATGATGGGCTGCTAGTCTTGTGTCGTTTACCCCTTAATGTGTTTAAAGTGTTATTCGAGGATGAATGTTCCTTAGTGGGGGAAATTCTAACAACCCAGAAAATGATAGGTTAAACTAGAGCCTAAATGTGAAGGTTAATGTCAAGGGTTAAGGGGTTTAGTAGCTAAACGTTAAAGTACATACTAGACCCCTAAGTTCAGAAGACCTTCTAAGGTTTGATTGAGGATGCAAGGCCAAGAGTCAATCCAAAAAGGGGCAAGACCTTACCAAAGGCCAAGGCAACCCCAAGCTTGGCAAGACACTGCCCAAGGACCACAACCACTTTCACGACTAGTGGTCTTTACCACGATCCGTGAAAGGGCTCATGAGGTCCCTTAGGCATGTGTGAGGCATGGCCTTGAGGCCTAACCACTGCTTAGGAACCACGACCTTCACCAAGACTCGCGGTCTTGACCACAGAGCGTGGGAGGTCTCGTGGTCTTGCATTGGAATTGTGGGAGCCTTGTGTGCATAAGACACCATCTAGACACTGCCTACCATCACCACGAGGGTCTTCACGACCCGTGGTGGCCACCATGAGCCGTGGTTCCACCCGTGGTTTGCAAGACAGCGTGTCCAAGAAAGTACCAAGCCAAGGTACCCCTTCACGAGCCACTTCACGACTAGTGGTCATGACCAAGGATCATGGGAATGCTCGTGTGGTTGCCTTAGCTTGGTGGGAGTTGTCCATGATTTAGAAGGCTACTGCATCAAAGACCACAGGCACCACCACGAGCCATGGTGTCCTAGACGGTTCGTCAAAGTGGACGTGAAGGTCACTTAGCCTCAAAGGAGGCAAGGCAACTTTGCCTAGATGCTTCCTCCATGACCACGACCATCACCACGACTCGTGGTCTTGACCATGGATTGTGAGAGGTCTCGTGGATTTGCCTTAGGCCTTTGGGGGATTGGAAAGATGGAGGAGTGCACTGGTCAAGAGACCGCGGGCACTACCACGACCCGTGATGCCCCTCACGACCCGTTTGGTTGGGCATGGTCCCTGACAGGGCTGCCCAAATTAAGGGCTTTTGTGTAATTTCCTTTTTATTAATTGTTAAGTTGGGTTGATTTTAAATGGTTTATATCACTAGTATATATAATTTTAAGTCCTAAAATAAGTCATTAACTCATTATTTCTCTAAAACCCAAAAGAAGCTTTAAAAAATTCTCTCTCTAAACTCAAGGAAGAAGAAGGAAGCCATTGAAGCTATGGTTGGTGGATTCCAAGGTGTTCCTTCTTCAAATTTCGTGGGGATTCAATAGCAAGGTTGGTAGTCTTCATCCTTGTCTAACTTTTCATTCAAGGAGCCAATTCCAAAGGTGATTTCAAGTATCAAAAACCTAGGGTTTTACTCACTCTCATGGGTTCTTTCATCAAACATTTTCAAATGGTTTCTAATGAAAAATTATGATTTTATAAGTGTTTAATTGATGATTTATGATTAAAATACTCTATGAATCCATGAATTCTCTCAATTCCCAAATTGTGCCTTTATGAAGTGGTTTTGATGATTATGAAAGTTTATGAATGGAATATGTCTAAATTGCTTTGGATTATTGAATTGTATCATTATGTATGTGTTAATTATGGTAAATTGAAGGTTTGTTGGTGACTTATGATCACGGCCTTGGAAGGGCAAGTTATGACTAATTCATATGTTGAAGTAGAATTGTGCTTGAGCTAATGATCCACTTGAAAGGTGGAGAAGTTTAATTACTATGTAGGATTTATGATATGAAGTATGTGTGTGTGATCTAAATTAATGTATTATGATCATTTTTAGTATGAATGATGATGATTATGTGAAAGGCTATTCTCACATACACACACTCATGAATGACTAATGAATGCAGTTTTCTAAGATAATGTTAATGATGATAGGTTAATTGAAAGGATATTCTCAATTGTACTTTAATGAATGATAAGGACTTGTTGTGAAAGAAATTTCTCACAATAAGGGGATTCTTAGATGAAAGGCTATTCTAATCTTTGAATCTATGAGCTTTCCAATGAATGAATGAATGTTGGGTTTGGGATGGATGCTCATCCGGGAGTTGAGGCAGAGTATCTAGTAACAATATCTTATCACATAATGAACTAATGTAATTAATGTAATTTATTTCGTAGGGAATAATGTTAAGCACCGAGTGGATATGGCTTGAGATGGGTGCTCATCCGTGAGTTGAGGCAAGGTACCTAGTAGCAATCTCATGAGATGGATGCTCATCCGTGAGTTAAGGTAGGGTATCTAGTAGAAATATCCCTATCCCTTAAACTATGTGCCCACATAGGTCTAGCTAGTGGATCCACTTAAGCTAAAAACAATGGTCCTACCTTAGACAAGTAGGAATCCCTTTATCCGGAGAGGGTGACATCGGGATTCCATGAATTGCTCACATGGTCTATGAAAGTTAAGGCTTACTCCCACAAAGAATGTTAATGAACTATTGCTTCTAAAGAATGCACTTCTTAGTGTGGGTGGTGGAATGGGACGCCATTTATGCTTTGCACAAGTAGGCTTTGAGAGGGGTCATGGTGTGTTCCTTTATAATGTTAGGTGTAATGAATGGGATCTTATGATCATGTTAATAAGAATGTTGATCTAATTTTTAATGAATGATTGTGCTCTTAATCTAATGAAGCTGATAAAGAATGTTGACTTATGTGGTTAATGGAATTATGCATGCTATACATGGATTGTATTATGAGTTACTTCCTTGTTATGACTTATTGTATGTCAATGTGCCTTGCCTATGGTAACTTCAAAGGAGTACTTAGTGTGAGTAGTAATAAGGGATGCTACTTGCACATTGCACAAGTATGACTTAGAGTTGTCTTAGGTGATGGTCCTTATGTGTTAATATGAGTTATTAAGTGTTATGTCTTTTATGTATGATTATGGTATAAAGATGGAAAGGTTGAATGGTAAGTTCACTTTGAAGACCTTGAGGTGGTACTTGGTTTGGATAGTGGTATGGAATGCTATTCATAATATGCACTAAGCATAACTTGAGGGTTACTTGAGGTGAAGATTCAATGTGAGGGTAATGGGTTATATGTTGATTATAAATCTAATGTGGATATGCGACTTATATGTTGATTATGTCTTGTATTTTGCCGCATATGCTTATGTTCATGAAGGTTTTATCAAAATGACATCTATCATGACTTTCAAATAAAGTGTTTGTTTTAAGCATGTTTTTGCATGGCTATCATAGTTAGTACTTAATTGTGCTAACCCATATTTTCTCTTATTTTTACTACAAGTGTAGGTTCCGGCAAGTGATTTGATTCTCCCTAGCTGAAGCTTGGATTAGAGTTCTACCAAGACATCTTTTGGCATGTCCTCATTGATCGAGGACAAGGACTTTTAATGTTTGTAGTTCTCTCATGTACTAGACTATTTTATATTTCTATTGTAAAGGGTTGTGTCCCTACGCTTGTTTAAAGTTTTGTCTAAGATGGCCATGTTAGAATTTAGTAGACTTTCGCTTGCTTTTAAATGATATGTCATTTATTGTTTGATTTATTAAAGAAAAGTTTTAAATTCCGCGCTATTTCTATATATCGAATGTTATGAATGCTAAGAGGCTTGTACGAGACCCCTTCGGGGTCAAGTACGCCGTATCGTATCCGGGGCCTAGACTCGGGTCGTGACAAGGTAGGAACTACATCTAGCAACCCAATATGCATAAAATTTCTACATTTCTAATATTCAAAGAGGAACTATCATCTCTAAGCTAAAAGCACACTCAACACTCAACACAATCTATACTCAAAACATACATCCAAAGAGGAATCTCTCAACTTCAAGCTAACGCATGTTCATCAATTCATCTCATTAGGTCTACAGGAAACTCGTCAATGAACTACAACATGATGAAAATCAATCATATAAATTCATTTTTTTTCCAAAACACATGTTTTTCATAAACATTTATAACATAAGGAAATCATGGGAACATCTAAAACACACATGACTTCATACGAGGAACAAACCATGAGGAACTCATTATCTCAAGCTAGAGAAAGAGTAGAAGGAAAAATATTAGGATATCGGGACTTCATAACGACCTCGGCCTCCCAAGTAGCACCCTAAACTAAGTGAACCCTCTAAAATACTTTCACATAAGCAACTTCTTTGTTCCTCAATTTCTTAACTTGCCAGTCTAAGATCACATTCGGTACTCCTTCATAAGAGAGATTCTCATGAACTCCCAACCCTTTTAAGAGATCTATGAATGTCGGATCTCCAACATCACTTCCTTAACATAAGGACATGGAAAAATGGATCCACTGATGCCAACTCATTAGGCAACTCTAGCTCATAAGGAACCTTACCAACACGTCTCAAGATCTAATATGGGCCTACAAAACGGGGACCAAGCTTCTCTTACATCCCAAAACTCATTACACCCTTCTTGGGTGAGAATTTCAAGTAAACCCACATCATGTACATTAGGAATACTCACGACCTTGCTATCTAACCGCACCGTCTGCCCTTTGGGAGAAAGCCTAAACAGACTTTCTAAGCATTGCTTCTTTCAATTCTACTGAGGTTGGATCAAGACATCTGTCACGACCCAAGACTAGGGCCTAGACGTGACCGGCGAATGGGGAACCCGAAGGAACCCCAAACAAGCCTCATAGCGTATCTTACACATCATTGGTCGCGGAAGCAATTAAAATGACCATAAGCGATAAGCATAATCAAGGGGGAAATCGGGACTAAGGGAGCAAAAAAAAAAAAGAAGAAATGATACATAAATACCATAGATGAATCAAGCTCAAACATAATACACAACTTGTCCAACACCACCTCTAAACATAGGTACTTTAGCGGGGGCCAAGACAAACAACTGGGCTCACCCTCATAGTCAAAACATAACTAAAAGGAAAAGTCTTATACATAGCAAAAGATCATAAGCAACGTCCCCGGAATGGAGGACTCACCAATAACCTTGATAGAAAATCGTATTAGCCACGCGGAGGACGAGGGTCAAGCGGTGCTCCGGTCCCTACATGGTGACATCATGTAGGCATAGAGTATGCGTTAGTACGTTTGAATGTACTAAGTATATGGGATGCAATGCAATGCAACAAGGGATGGACATCATAGGCAAAATGCATAATCGTACCCGATAGATAGCATATTAATGAGATGATATGTATAATGATGCTTATATAAAAATCATATTTAGTAGGGCATAGTATATGTGTAGTGAGTGACCATCAATATAGTATTTCCAAGGCCTACCACCCCCTTGGAGAGGCGAAAGAGGTACAAACCCCTCAATGTGGTTACCCGGGCCTACCACCCCCCGAGCTAGGGACCAAGGTACAAACCCCTCGATATGGTTATACGGGCCTACTACCCCCCGTACTAGGCAACCAAGGTACAAACCCCTCGATACGGTTATACGGGCCTACTACCCCCCGTACTAGGCAACCAAGGTACCAACCCCTTGATACGGTTACCCGGGCCTACAACCCCCCGAGCTAGGCTTGGTCGACTCACACACTATATAGAGAAAATCATATACATGTATCCATTTCATCATCATTTCAATACTTATATAATCATCCGACTCATAGGACGTACATTGGACCTTCCATTTCATAAGAATTCTATAAATGGCATTTTATCAAACATATGGTGGGCTACTTGTTCATGTAAATAAAATCATGTGTTTCAAGAGTACTAAGTCCAACCAATTTCAAAATCCATATAAAACAGCCCACCAACAACATACATATATATATACATATATAACAACCTTCATAATTTGATCATGGAGGCATGAAAACCATAAACATCATATAATCATTCCATTTCATGATAATATACAAAAATAGACCATAATAGGATGTGTAGTAATAATTCCATAATTCAAGAGTTCATAAATGATCATAAGGACCCATAAACTTGAAGTAAAATAGAGGATAAATGGTTGGACTTGTGGAAAGGAAGGTTTCCACAATCAACCCACATACCTCAACTTTGGAGAATTCTTGATGAAGATTGGAATGGAGAATTGCTTGAGATTGAATCTTGAATCCGGAATTAAAGCTTGGGATCCTTGAATTTGGTTGATGATCTTGGTGGAATTTTTGGAGAGGGTTTAGAGAGAGTTTTTGGATGTTTTGAAGTTAAATGACTAAGTATGGATATGTCCCCTTTTTATAAAAACGTCCCAACACTTAGAAAAAAATTGAGGCGGGTGAACAGTGTTTTCGGCTACTGGAATTTGCATTTTCTGCCGGACAGGTTTTACGAAAATGGTCATAACTCCTTCATCCTAACTCGGAATGAGGTGAAACAAATTGCGTTGGAAAGCTAACTCACAGAGCTTTAATTTTGATAGTTTGAGCTCCTTCCAGTTCCTTGTGTGCTGAGAGATATGCCCCTTTAAAGTTGACCCTCAAAATCGCATTTTTTGCGATTTTCGAATTTTGATACGGTTGTTCTAAAATTCGGGTTAGACTCATTTCCCACTCAATTTGACCCCCTGAATAAGAATATGAAGTCGAATTTCCGAAATGATGCACGGATTTTGAGATATATGGAAATTACAATTTTAGGTGTTTTCGAAGCACATTTTCGGGCATTTTTGGGGTCGTTTCAATATCTCCCCCTTGGGAACATTCGTCCCCGAATGTCAAAGAAACGTACATGAGAAACACAAACATGGCAAATTCAGCCCACATAGGGATGCAACAATGCACTTACACCTCATTTCAAAAACTTCAACATAGTTGTAAAACCACAATGAACTTGTTAACTTAAACATGAATGTATGCAATGACATGGTGGCTGAACTTAAGACCTGAGATTTTATAAAGGGTTTAGATCAATACCTTAAGCTTGAGTGGAGTGGAAAAGATAAGGATATCGCCTTTGCATGTCCGCTTCGGCCTCCCAAGTAGCACTTTCAACTTGTTGATTTCTCCAAAGGACCTTAACGGAAGCCACATCTTTGTTTCTCAACCTCTTCACTTGTCTATCTAAAATCTGGACCGGAACCTCTTCATAGGTCAAATTATCTTCAACAACACCCACAACATCAAGAGGCACAATGGCATTCGGATCACCCACACACTTCCTCAACATAGACACATGAAATACCGGATGAACCAAATCCATTTCGCTAGGCAATTCCAACTCATAAGCTACCTTGCCAATTCTCCTCATCACCTTATAAGGACCCACGTATCTTGGGCTCAACTTGCCCTTCTTACCAAAACGAACCACACCCTTCATGGGTGACACCTTCAAATAGACCCAATCACCAACTTGGAATTCAAGAGCCCTTCTCCTCACATCGGCATAGGACTTTTGGCGACTTTGGGCCGTCTTCAACCTTTCTCTAATCATCCTAACCTTCTCAAGAGCCTCCATAACTAGATCTGGTCCTAACAAGGCCACCTCACCAACCTCAAACCACCCAACCGGTGATCTACAACGCCTCCCATAGAGAGCCTCAAAAGGAGCCATACCGATGCTAGAATGATAGCTATTGTTATAGGCAAACTCAATCAATGGAAGATGATCATCCCAACTACCCTTAAGCTCCAATACACAAGCCCTAAGCATATCCTCAAGTGTTTGGATAGTCCTTTCGGCTTGTCCATCCGTTTGCGGGTGAAAGGCCGTAGTAAGCTTAACTCTCGTACCTAGACCCCTTTGAAAGGACTTCCAAAAGTGTGAAGTAAATTGAGTACCACGGTCCGATATGATGGATAGAGGAATCCCATGCAACCTTACCAAGTCATGAATATATAACCTTGCATAATCTTCCGCCCCATATGTTGTCTTTACCGGTAGAAAATGAGCCGATTTTGTCATCCTATCAACCACCACCCAAATAGAATCAAAACCTTTTCTAGTCTTGGGTAAACCAACTACAAAATCCATATTAATTTCTTCCCACTTCCAAGTAGGAATCTCTATGTCTTGGGTTAGACCACCCGGCCTTTGATGTTCGGCCTTGACTTGTTGACAACTATGACAACCGGAGACGAATTTGGCAATGTCCTTCTTCATGCCTCCCCACCAATACACATCCCTCAAATCTCTATACATTTTGGTGGAACCGGGGTGAATGGAGTAGGAAGAATTATGAGCCTCCTCAAGAATTTTCTCCCTCAAACCATCAACACAAGGCACACACAACCTACCTTGGTACCTAAGGGCACCATCTCCCCCTTGGGAGAAAACTTCCACCTTACCCTCTTTCACCAAGGCCTTCAATTCTAACAAGGAAGAGTCAAGATCTTGTTTTGCTATCACCTCATCAACCAAGGAAGACCTAGCACCATCAACAACGACCACACCACCATTACTAATTTCTTCCAACCTAACCCCCAACCTAGCCAACCGATGCACCTCCCTAGCCATTTCCCTATCACCAATATCAACATGAGCTAGGCTACCCATAGACACCCTACTCAAAGCATCCGCCACCACATTAGCTTTACCGGGATGATAATGCACACTCATATCATAATCTTTAAGAAATTCTAGCCACCTTCTTTGTCTCAAGTTGAGGTCTTTTTGGGTGAAGACATATTGGAGGCTCTTATGATCGGTGAACACATCAACATGTACCCCATACAAGTAATGACGCCAAATCTTTAAAGCAAACACCACCGCGGCTAATTCAAGGTCATGCGTAGGATAGTTCTTTTCATGCACTTTGAGTTGTCTAGACGCATAGGCTATCACCTTACCATTTTGCATTAGGACACAACCCAAGCCAACTCTAGAAGCATCACAATACACAACGAATCCCTCAAGCCCATCCGGTAGTGACAATATAGGAGCGGACACAAGTTTATCTTTCAAGGTTTGAAAACTCCTTTCACACTCGTCGGTCCACTCAAACTTAGCCTTCTTTTGTGTCAACTTAGTCATGGAAGAAGCAATAGAAGAAAACCCATTCACAAATCTCCGATAGTAACCCGCTAAGCCCAAGAAGCTCCTAATATCCGACGGGGTCAATGGCCTAGGCCAATTTCTAATCACATCGGTCTTCTTAGGATCTACCTTAATACCATCCCCCGACACCACATGACCTAGGAAGGCAACCTCCCTCAACCAAAATTCACACTTTTCATACTTGGCATACAACTTCTCCTCTCTCAATCTTTGCAACACAACCCTCAAGTGACCCATATGTTCTTCCTCGCTATGCGAATAGATTAAAATATCATCAATGAAGACCACAACAAAGGAATCAAGGTGGGGTTTAAAGATCCTATTCATTAGGTCCATGAAGATAGCCGGTGCATTGGTCAACCCAAAGGACATGACCACAAATTCATAATGCCCATACCTAGTCCGGAAGGCTGTCTTGGGAATGTCACACTCCCTCACCTTCACTTGATGATACCCGGACCGAAGATCAATCTTAGAGAAGTGGCTAGCCCCTTGCAATTGGTCGAACAAGTCATCAATCCTAGGAAGAGGATATTTATTCTTGATGGTGACCCTATTGAGTTGCCGGTAATCAATACACATCCTAAGGGACCCATCTTTCTTCTTCACAAACAACACCGGTGCACCCCATGGTGATTGGCTAGGCCTAATAAAACCCTTCTCCAACAAGTCCCTCAATTGTTCCTTCAACTCCTTTAACTCCGCCGGGGCCATACGATAAGGGGGGATAGAAATGGGTTGAGTATCGGGGAGGAGGTCTATGCCAAAATCTATTTCCCTTTCGGGAGGAACACCGGGAAGGTCATTAGGAAAGACATCAAGGAATTCATTTACGATCGGAACCGACTCTATAGGAAGGGTTTTGGACTCCACATCCCTAACCCTCACAAGGTGATAGAGACACCCCTTAGAGATCAACTTACGGGCTTTAATGCAAGAGATGAACCTACCCTTGACTACCACATTTTGGCTCTCCCACTCAAGAATGGGTTCACTTGGGAATTGGAACTTGACCCTACGGGTTCTACAATCAATGGAAGCATAGTATGCATGCAACCAATCCATCCCAAGAACAACATCAAAATCGACCATGTTCAACTCAACAAGATCACAAGGCAATATTTTATGCAAGATGCAAATAGGACAATTTCTATAGACCTTCCTAGCAACAATATATGCACCAATAGGAGTAGACACCTTATATGACTCACGCAACAATTCGGGCTCAACATGAAACTTTTTGGCAACAAAGGGGGTGACAAAAGAAAGAGAGGCACCCGGATCAATTAATGCATATACATCAAAGTCAAAGATTTTCAACATACCGGTAACGACGTCGGGGACTTCATCGACCCCTTGCCTCCCATGCAAAGCATAAAATCGATTGTGCCTTGGGGCACCATCTTGTCGGCCCCCTCTCCCCAAAGGAACCGCATTGGCACCTTGTGGACGGACCTCCTTACCCTTGTTGCGATTTCGAGGACAATCCATTGCCTTGTGCCCCATTTCCCCACAACTATAGCAAGCACCGGTATTTCTCAAGCACGGGCCACCATGGCCCTTACCACACTTCGGACATACATCAATAGGACCCATACCCCTAACACCTTGGGCCCTTGGAACATCATTGGCAAACCCCTTATGGAGCGCATGAGAAGACCCTTGACCTTGATGAAACCGGCCTCCCGTTCTACTTTGGAACTTGCCCTCAAAACGGGCCCTCTTGGCCTCATGACCCCTCCTCTTCCTCAACTTCTCCTCCTCCATTTGTTCGGCATAGACCATCAAGCGGGACAAGTCCATGTCACTAATCAACATTGCGGACCGGCATTCTTCACTCACTAGGTCGGACACACCCATCACGAATTTGTTCATTCTAGACCGTGAGTCGGCAACCAAGTGTGGAGCATACCTTGAAAGTTGGTTAAACTTGAGGGCATACTCCCTCACACTCATAGACCCTTGTTTTAAATTCATGAACTCCACCAATTTGGCTTCCCTAAGCTCAAGAGGAAAGAATCGATTAAGGAAAGCCGTTTTGAACTCTTCCCAATGCACCACATAGTTTACCCCCTTCTCTTCCTTCCATTGGTTGTACCATATTTGGGCCACCCCTTTTAGTTGGTAGGCCGCCAACTCCGCCTTATCTTCTGACTTCACGCCCATGATAGCTAATATCTTGAGGACTTCATCAATGAACTCTTGAGGGTCTTCATTTAACTTAGACCCATAGAATTCCGGGGGATTCATCCGCACGAAGTCTCTCACCCGAGATGCCGGGGTAGGAGCCTGAGGAGCTTGGGCCCCGTGGTTGGCTTGATTAGCCATAGCTTGGGCAAATAAAGTAAGGGCATCCCGAAGATCCCCATTGGTCGGTTGTTCCTCGGGTGCGCGGGCTCGTCTTCCTCTTGTATTAGGCATGATCTAGCATAGCAAAGAACAACCGTTAGGAAAAAAAGAACTTAATTCAACTCTACCGCACGACTTAGAACATGAAGAAGGGAAACATTTCCTAAAACGTCTCATAGCCTCCTACTCATAATTGTGGTGCACAACACAACCATGAATCGGACTCTAATCAACGCGGTGTGTTGGACTCCGAGGATCTATCAACCTAGTGCTCTGATACCAAGTTTGTCACGACCCAAGCCTAGGGCCTAGACGTGACCGGCGAATGGGGAACCCGAAGGAACCCCAAACAAGCCTCATAGCGTATCTTACACATCATTGGTCGCGGAAGCAATTAAAATGACCATAAGCGATAAGCATAATCAAGGGGGAAATCGGGACTAAGGGAGCAAAAAAAAAAAAAGAAGAAATGATACATAAATACCATAGATGAATCAAGCTCAAACATAATACACAACTTGTCCAACACCACCTCTAAACATAGGTACTTTAGCGGGGGCCAAGACAAACAACTGGGCTCACCCTCATAGTCAAAACATAACTAAAAGGAAAAGTCTTATACATAGCAAAAGATCATAAGCAACGTCCCCGGAATGGAGGACTCACCAATAACCTTGATAGAAAATCGTATTAGCCACGCGGAGGACGAGGGTCAAGCGGTGCTCCGGTCCCTACATGGTGACATCATGTAGGCATAGAGTATGCGTTAGTACGTTTGAATGTACTAAGTATATGGGATGCAATGCAATGCAACAAGGGATGGACATCATAGGCAAAATGCATAATCGTACCCGATAGATAGCATATTAATGAGATGATATGTATAATGATGCTTATATAAAAATCATATTTAGTAGGGCATAGTATATGTGTAGTGAGTGACCATCAATATAGTATTTCCAAGGCCTACCACCCCCTTGGAGAGGCGAAAGAGGTACAAACCCCTCAATGTGGTTACCCGGGCCTACCACCCCCCGAGCTAGGGACCAAGGTACAAACCCCTCGATATGGTTATACGGGCCTACTACCCCCCGTACTAGGCAACCAAGGTACAAACCCCTCGATACGGTTATACGGGCCTACTACCCCCCGTACTAGGCAACCAAGGTACCAACCCCTTGATACGGTTACCCGGGCCTACAACCCCCCGAGCTAGGCTTGGTCGACTCACACACTATATAGAGAAAATCATATACATGTATCCATTTCATCATCATTTCAATACTTATATAATCATCCGACTCATAGGACGTACATTGGACCTTCCATTTCATAAGAATTCTATAAATGGCATTTTATCAAACATATGGTGGGCTACTTGTTCATGTAAATAAAATCATGTGTTTCAAGAGTACTAAGTCCAACCAATTTCAAAATCCATATAAAACAGCCCACCAACAACATACATATATATATACATATATAACAACCTTCATAATTTGATCATGGAGGCATGAAAACCATAAACATCATATAATCATTCCATTTCATGATAATATACAAAAATAGACCATAATAGGATGTGTAGTAATAATTCCATAATTCAAGAGTTCATAAATGATCATAAGGACCCATAAACTTGAAGTAAAATAGAGGATAAATGGTTGGACTTGTGGAAAGGAAGGTTTCCACAATCAACCCACATACCTCAACTTTGGAGAATTCTTGATGAAGATTGGAATGGAGAATTGCTTGAGATTGAATCTTGAATCCGGAATTAAAGCTTGGGATCCTTGAATTTGGTTGATGATCTTGGTGGAATTTTTGGAGAGGGTTTAGAGAGAGTTTTTGGATGTTTTGAAGTTAAATGACTAAGTATGGATATGTCCCCTTTTATAAAAAAACGTCCCAACACTTAGAAAAAAATTGAGGCGGGTGAACAGTGTTTTCGGCTACTGGAATTTGCATTTTCTGCCAGACAGGTTTTACGAAAATGGTCATAACTCCTTCATCCTAACTCGGAATGAGGTGAAACAAATTGCGTTGGAAAGCTAACTCACAGAGCTTTAATTTTGATAGTTTGAGCTCCTTCCAGTTCCTTATGTTCTAAGAGATATGCCTCTTTAAAGTTGACCCTGAAAATCGCATTTTTTTTGCGATTTTCGAATTTTGATACGGTTGCTTTAAAATTCGGGTTAGACCCATTTTCCACTCAATTTTACCCCCTGAATAAGAATATGAAGTCGAATTTCCGAAATCATGCACGGATTTTGAGATATATGGAAATTACAATTATAGGTGTTTCCGAAGCACATTTTCGGGCATTTTTGGGGTCGTTTCAACATCACTAAGTTTTCACATCCGTCCCATATGACAAATTCATATATCAAGGTATTATCTAAACACCCTATTCATCAAATTCATACATGTCATCGGGGTATTAGTCAAACCAAACAACATCCCCAACACTCATAATGACCATATCGGGTTCTATAATCAATAGAAGCATACTAAGAGTGAAGCCAATCTCTACCAAGGATAACATCAACTCCTTGCATATCAAGTCCTATCTAGTCACATAGCCATAATTGGCATCACCAAAGACAAGGGAACACCAGGATCTAATAAAGCATAAACATCAAGTTGGAAAACTCTTAACATACCAGTAACCACGTCTGGAGGACACTCTTGTTCACTTTGAGTCTAAAGAGCATAGAACCTATTTTGCTTTGGAGCAGTGGAACCCGAACCAGTAGGAGGAGCTTGATTTCCCTCTCTTCTCTTAGCCGTACTCATTGAGCAATCCCTCCTTTTGTGATCACTTTCCCCACAACCGAAGCAACCCTCTATGCCAGCTAAACACCTACCTTCTTGCATCTTTTCACACCTAGCACATGTAGGCCATAGGGATTCACTACTAATTCCTTGTGGTCTAGGGTTAGACACCCGATCTTCATTATTGAACCTAGGAGGATTTGATTAACATTGATTGGAAAATCTTAGTCGATATCTAGAACGACCATGTCCATCGGAGCTTACATGAGAGGAATTATCATCATCAATTCTAGACCACTTTTTCTCTCTAGATCTCCCTTTAAGTTTCTCCTCTTCAATCTATCGGGCATGAGTCATAAGACGAGCAATATCCATTTCATGAACAAGCATAGTCATACGACATTCTTTAACCACTAAATCGGACACTCTCAAAATGAACTTACTCATTCTCGACTTAGAGTTGGCCACTATAGATTGAGCATATTTCGACAACTAAGTGAACGTCAAAGACATCCTAGAACCATTCTAAACCTTATGCTCTAATACCAAGTTTGTCATGACCCAGGGGTACACCCTAGATGTAACATGGCGTATAAGACTCTGAGAGGCCTCATACAAGCCACTTAGCTTTCATAACATAAGATAATAGATTTTAGCGAAAATTTAAAACATTTTCAACATAATCAAAGTCTTTATAAAATGAAGCGGAAGTCTTTTACACTTGTCTCAAACCATCTAAAACATGAATGTCTTTGGGACACATCCAATACAATAGTTCAAAACATAAAATGAAAGACATAAGGAAATGGTGGTCTAATCCTCGAATGCTATGAGGACTCACGAAAGCTTCAAATATTTCTCTACTATGATCTTAGCCACGGGGATGGAAGTCAATATCGTCGGACCCTACATTTGGATAAGAAATGTAAGCAAGAGTATGCGTTAGTACAAAGATTTACTAAATATGATAGCTTGTATAAACTTCAACATAGGCATAATATAAGCATTAGTCAACATAAGACAAGCTATAAGCATAAGAGGTAACAACATAACAAATAAGAATAATCAATGCACCTAGATCATTATAATGTAAAAGGAATTCTTCTCAGGTTACCTCAACTTATCCTTAGTCAAGACTTAAGTAATCCACCTCTAGCAAAACATATCAAGAAAGGCAACTCAATCAATAATCAAGGCTAGTCTACCATCATAACAAGTAAATCTCATATTAAACATGCTTACAATACTTCCTTGAAGTAACCTTGTTTCATCATAACTATGCTACTTTGATTAGGGGCTAGTCCCTCTTTAGCAATTTCTACTATTTATGGAAGAGTACCTATTTACTAGTCCAAGACAATTCATTACCCATGAATGGTTACTATTTACTAATTCAAGACTACCAAGGAAAAGCACCCCATCATGCTAGACGAAGCTATCATGAAAGGCAATATTTTCTCATGCAAGTCCAAGCTACTCAAGGAAGGGTACTATTGCTCAATCCAAGCTAACAATGAAATGGTTTGGCCTTACCAAGTCAAGCTATCATGCAAGTATCCTCTCATGCTTTCACGACCAAAGGCTAGCCCCTAGATGCGACACTGCGTACTTGACCCCGAAGGGGTCTAATACAAGCCTCATAGCATTCTTGAACGTAGGAACATGGGAATAAGCATTTAATTGACATAGACCATGCAAGCTAGACATGGAATCCGGTGTAATGCCTTTACACCGAAAAGAGGTGGTCTTCTTGCCTAAGGAAGACCAGTAGTATTAGCTTGGATTGAATTGAATCCACTGGCTAATATCCTATGCGGGCACCTAGTTATGGGATATGAAAGATGTTCATTGAAATTCGGCCTAATGTTAGGAGAACCTCCATCTTACCATATCCTCTCGGTGCTTAGCCTACATTCCCATAGAGTAGTTTCATTAACATTACATTATCGTACTTGAGAAGGCCACCAACAATAGGCCTACCGACCCAAAGTACATTACACATGAAATGGTCACCACCATTAGGTGTACCGCTTCAAGGAACATTTAAGGATAGCCCATTGATCTTCCTAGAAAGAGCCGCCACTATTAGGTCTACCATTTCTAGGTTCATCATTTCACACAATAAAGGGCCACCACCATTAGGTCTACCGTTTCAAGGTTTAACATTCACACATGGAAGAGCCACCACTATAAGGTCTACTGATCCAAGGTTTAACATCACATTAGTTCCTAGACTCCTCATAAAAGGCCACGAACATTAGGTCTACCAATCCAAGGTTTAGCATAGAATACTTCATTAGACATTTATAGAAAGGCTACCAACATTAGCTCTACCAATTCAAGACATTAAGTCAAGATACATTCATTATTCAAGAAGAGGATGTCCTAGACTACCAATTCATGATACTTCATTCATGATAACATTTATCAATACAAGAAAAGGATGCACAAGCCTACCAATTCAAGAGGTCACAATCACCTTTACATTTCTTTATACAAGAATAGGATGCACAAGCCTACCAATTCAAGATATACAACATTACATTATAGAACCCTTTCACATTCCATCATCAACATTCATGAGTGATAAGTGAGAATATGCTTTCAATCACAACACATTTACATTCTATACAAGATCATCATTATATCGTTGAAATCACATGCATATCCTTCACATTATTCATAGTAAGTAAACACTTCCACCTTTCAAGTGGATCAATAGCTTAAGCACAATTCTACTTCAACATATAAATTAGGTCATCACTTGCCCTTTCAAGGCCATGATCAAAAGTCACCAACACACCAACAATTTACTATAATTAAGGCATGTATAGTGATACAATTCAACAATCTAAATCAATCTAGACATGATCCATCAACATTCATTCATGATCAATAAACCTACTTCATAAGGCACAATTTAGGAATTGAGAGAAATCATGGGTTCATAGAGTATTTTCATCATAAATCACCAATTAAACACCAATACAATCATAATTTGTCATTAGAAACCATTTGAAAATGTTTGATGGAAGAACCCATAAGATTGAGTGAAACCCTAGATTTTTCATACTTTGAAATCACCTTTGAATTGGCTCCTTGAATGGAAAATTAGACAAGGATCAAGATCACCATACCTTTACCTCAATAAATCCACGAAATCCCCTTGAAAAACTTGAAGATTTGACCTTGGAAGCTTGAGATCTTCACCTCCAATGGAGGTTTCTAGAAAGAGACTTTTGGAGGGGAGGGGAGGTTTTGATTTGGGGTTTTGAAGTAATGAGATGTAAAATAGAGTTTAACACTTTTAATACTCTTAAAATACCATAAATAACTTAAAATAATCGTCCCCCAACTTATTAGGACTTGGGGTGAATTTACCAATTCACCGCCACAATGGTCGAACACCTTGACAGATTGCAGGTCCAATTGACAGACCACCATCCACGGACCATGGATGGGTTCACGGACCGTCCTGTATGAGTGTGGTTCGTGACTGCAAGGTGGTTTTGGGGGCCATGACCTACGGAGTCCATCCACGGGGAGTGGATGGACCTACGGGGCGTGGTCCCCTTCCATAGGTCATCAAGTCTTTTTCAACATTCTTCATTTGGAGCAGCCTTGGGGGTTAATCTTAGGGTCCTCCTCAAGGACACCTAGGGTTGTCCATGGGGAGTCATACCTTGACGTTTAACCCCTAAACCCCTCAACCATGTCTCGGGAAAACATCAAACACCATCAAATCTCACATCAAACTCAAACACACACACCTTAGGTTCTAGTTTCACTTATTCATTTTTAGGGTCGTTACACATGCTAGTTCAAGTGAACCATTGGAAGGGTACTATTGCTCAATCCAAGGATATCCATGAGATCTACTAACTCAAGCTACCAAGCATGGCCTTGTATTACCAAGTCAAGATATTCATGAAAGAAGCATCTCATTATGCTAATTCAAGATAAGTCTTATCTATCATAGTTCATAGATTCTTTGATTTATTTTAGGTGAGAAAACCTTTCAACCTAGAATCATTCTATGTGAGAAAACCTTCACATTTATACATTCATAATGTAAATCATGTGGGTAAATCCTTCCACGATAATTTTATCTACCAATCAAAATTCATCATATAGCTTTACCCTCAAAGCCCTACTAATCATCATTCATCATACGTGCCTTAGTCTCAAGACAATCCTAATCTCAAAGCCTACAAGTCATAATTCATCATATATACTTTGATCTAAATAAATTCATGTCTATATGCTTTACTCTTAAGCAATTCATATCTATATACTCTAATCTCAAGAAATCTACATTGTATCTCATCAATCCTAGAAGAATACATCCAAATCCTCAATTTCCACTTTCATGAAGTAAATCCCATCTATATCAAATTCATCTTAGAATCATGGGTTAGGCATGGGTACATGTGAATTCATCATAAAAACATGTAATTCTATCAATTCAATCATAAACAATCATAATCCACTCATTTGGATCAATATACATAACATTAGAAGAAATCGTAACTAGAATTGGGGAATTCTTTTTCTAAATTGGGGAAATCATGGGGTCTCCATAGATGAAAAGCCATCATACCTAACAATAATGCCCACAAATGCTTGAAAACTGGAAACTTGACCTTGATCCAAGATTGAACTGTTCCTTCTTGAAGTTCTGGAGAGAGAAATATTTGAGAGAAGAACTTGGGTTTTCTTTTGAAGTTTTGAAAAAAATGACTTGAATGATGAGTTTAAAGGGTTAAAACCACTTATATAGGTTTACTAGGCTTAGTAAAAATGACATGACTTTATTCTAATTAAAACCAAAAAAGACCCATAAGCCCCTACAATAAAACTGTCAGCTACGACCCCACGAGACCCAACGATGTACCGTCGACCAAACTATGGTCCATCTTATCAACCATGGGTATATATAAAGATATTTGGCGACCCACAGACGCATGGATCACAGACCATGATTTGACCGACGGTCTATTGGTTAGGCCATGGTTCCTGCCTTTGCCAACTTATGAGGTGGCCAACCCACGGACCCTACCTATGGTCCGTAGTTCAATCCACGGGTCGTGGTTTGCCTCTCGTGGATGGCACCTTCAATTCCCTAAAATTTCTACTTTGCCTATTTCTGAATCTGGGGTGTTACATGAGTGATAGCTATTATTATAGGAAAATTCAATCAAAGGCAAATGGTCATCCCAATTTCCTTTGAAGTCAATCACACAAGCCCTTAACATATCTTCAAATGTTTGGATAGTACGCTCCGATGGTCCATCATTTGTGGATGAAAAGTCGTGCTAATCTTAACTTTAGTGTCAAGACCCTTGTGGAAAGAATTCCAAAACTGGGAAGTAAACTGAGTACCTCTATCAGAGATAATGGATAAGGGAAGTCTGTGCAACCTCACCATTTCTCTAAAATACAACTTAGCATAATCTTCGCCAAATAAGAAACCTTGACAAAAAAGAAATGGGCCGACTTCGTCATTCGGTCTACTATAACCCAAATCAAATCATATTATCGCCGAGTATGTAACAACCCTACTATGAAGTCCAAGTAGGAAGGATAATGTCTTGGGACAAACCTCCCGATTTTTGATGCTCAACATTCACTTGTTGACATTTATGATACTTAGCCACAAATCACACAATATTATTCTTCATCCTATTCCACCAATATATCTCCAGCAAATCATGGTACATCTTGGTGGCTGATGAGTCTGAGATTTGGACTTATTAGGGGCTTTGATTATATAGATTTGGTGTCCTCAAATGATTAATTTGTGCTATAAACTGATGTTAAAGCCTTGATTTTCAGGTATATGGATTGAGGAACAAAGCAAGGTTACTAACAGGCAAAAACGAAAAAAACAAACTGAAGAAATGTAGAAAGGCAAGCCGGATGATCACCAAGAGCACTAGGTGAATCACCGAGTGGCTAATTTGACCGCCTAAAGTTCCAGTGTGCCAGCCCTGAGGGAAGAAACCAAGTCGTCAATAAAAAAGGGGGCAGTCGGCGAATCGTCAAGCAGTTTCACGATGCAAAGAGTGATCTCACAAAGTTACAGGACTTTAGGATGCAGAGAACCAAGGTAAAAAGGTTATATAAGAGAGCAATGGGAGTTTCACCAAACCACTCAGTGAACCTGACTTACCTCACCTAATGGACCTTCGTGGCTTATTTTTAGCGACTATAAAAAAGATTTTGAACTATTT
Source organism: Solanum stenotomum (assembly GCF_019186545.1). Lineage (NCBI taxonomy): Eukaryota > Viridiplantae > Streptophyta > Magnoliopsida > Solanales > Solanaceae > Solanum > Solanum stenotomum. The sequence goes on from NC_064283.1 coordinate 37,843,495, forward strand.
ATTTAGTTTTTCTCTTTTCCAGATTTTAGCTTACTACCATTTTAGAATAGTTCTTAGTAAACTTAAAGCTTTTTGGAGATTCAATTCGGAGATTTTTCAAGTGGGTTACTGATTTTTTTATATTTCGAGCATTGTAAAGGCTTAATTATTCTTACCCAGTTGATGGCTAATCAATTTGGTAACCGTTTTTTACCTTTTTATGATGTTTGGCTAAAACTCCAATTCTTGGGATGTGATAATGTGATTATTGGTTAAATTAGTTCATGGGTATTGTTAATTATTAGTTTAAATGCTATATTGAAGTGGGTTTAATCTTTAGTTTTGGTTTAATTTATGAATTGTAGCTCCAAATACAGTTTTAGCCTTGTATTATTAACCTGCTCGAGAGAGAGGTTTTAGAACTAAGACTATTGATTTATGGTTTGTAGGTATTGGGTTGAGCTGGGTCCAGTTCGAGAGAACGAATACTAAACCCAATCCCACCCGTCTAGCTCGAGAGAGTGGATGAATTAAGGTGTGGGTTGTTCTTCATTGCTATGCTTGTTGATGTTCGAAAGAAATCACCTGAGTTGGAATAGTTGTTTGAGAGAAAGTTATCTCCCTTACAGTCTAGCCTACCCACTAACTTTTAGTTGTTTACTAGTAATTTCAATTACACATATATCGAAATTTGCCTATAATCGATCACATCCCGAGAATTCCTCACCTTATTGTTATCTCAAGTTGTTTTTGACTGTGTTGTAGTTGATAATTGCAAACCGAAACCCCGCATCTGACATTCATGTCACCCTTTTGATTTTTTTATGTCTTTTTCGATAATTTCTTTCTATAGCTAGTTCGATCACATTTGTACTTCTTGATTGAATTTAAACACGCACCGCTCCCTGTGAGATTCGACCCCAACTCAATTGTTGGGTTATACATTGCTTAACGATCATTTCATTTAGAATTGGATGAAGTGTATTTGATAGACGTTACACAAATCAAAATAGCACTGCTTTCGGGGAGTGGTGTTGTTTAAAATTCTTTTAGTGAGTTGAATTGTGATATTTTTAGTTATAGTTGAATCTATCTACATATTTTAGTTTTTGGTTTTGTGTTGGTTGTGTTAAACAGAGGAGGAAATGAGTGTTAACGGAAGTAATGGTAGCCAAGTGAGCCACCAAGATGATGTTGGAAACCTCAATGATGTAAATGACCCTAACATCAATGACCCAATTCCATTGGGTGATATGGGGGTAATCCGTCTACCTCCAACTGAAGTAAATGTTGTTTTTCATATTAATGGCACAATGCTTCAGCTCCTACAATTGAAAGGTTTATTTGGGGGATGGCTCATGAGGATCCCCATGAACTTCGTGAACGTTTGTAGTCTATTCTCATTCAAGAGCATATCGCAAGAATCAGTTTGTCTCATGTTGTTCCCATTTTATCTGATTGGCGAGGCTAGTAAGTGGTTGGATGAGTTGTCAAGGGATTCCATCACTTCTTGGGACGAGCTTACTACTGCATTCCAAGTGGGATTCTTTCCCCCATCGAAGATGATGACTCTTAGGGATAACATCCAAGGTTTTAAACGCTTGGAAGGTGAGCCAATCAATGAGACGTGGCTGAGATTTAAGAAGTTGGTGCTGCAATGCCCAACTCATGGACTTCCCAATAAGGTATTGTTGTGATAGTTCTATAGGAACCTCGACTCGATGAACAAAGGAGTTACTTATCAACTTGTTCCTGGTGGTATAATGCAACAACCCTATGAAGTATCATCTCAACTCCTTGGTTACATGACCAAGATCAATAGGGCATGGTACACTAGTGAGGACCAAGTCTCTCCTATAAATCTTAGATAGACAAAAGAGAAGATTGAAAAGGATCAAGAGAAAGACCAAAACATGGCAAATATGACAACCCAACTGGATATCTTGGCTAAAAATGTCATGGTTGCTGGTACAAAGAGTGTTAAAGTTATGTGTGTTGGTTGAGTAAACCCCGATGAAGCACAATTTGAAGTGTTGTACAATAAGGAAGTGAACTTCCTAGCCAATCAAGGAGGAGGTTATCGTGCAAACTACCTATGATCGGGTGGAAATCAAACTTGGAATAGAGATGATGGTTGGAGAGACCGTCACAGAGATTGGTGTGATCGTAACGCCACTTTAAAGGAAAGGGAGGCTGACAAAGATAGGTATGTCCCTCCCCATGAGCTTCAAAAGCCCAAGGAATCTCAAGGTGGCCGTACAGAAGATAGGCTCACACGCATTCTCAACAAAGTTGAAGGGTCAGACAAAGTATTGAAAGAGATGAAAGAGGACGTCTCAACTATCCATCAGATGATGACCTCTCATTCCGTGTCAATCAAGTAATTGGATACCCAAATGGGCCAAATTTCTTCTCATTTGAATGCAAGGCCAAAAGGGGCCTACCAAGTCATACCTTGGTAAAACTGAAGAATGATCCGTAAATGGGTACTTTCGTCATGCCACAATGTTAAATAAGGCACTTCTTAGGAGGCAACCTAAGTTTTTAATGCTTTAGTTTTGACTTCAAATAACGGGTGTTGATTGTACAGGTTGAAAAGTGAATAGTGTTGGAAAATGGGTAGTTTTGCGAGCCAAAAGTCCAGTCGGCGAGTGCTACTTGGACCGTTGTTGGACCCACCAAGCCTGAAGTGGAAGTCTGTAAAACTCGGCGGGCTAATTGCTTAATCGGCGACTGGCTGAACAGGTTGGCGAGCCTGCTTTTGTCCGTCGTTTGAACCCTCAAATTTCCTAGAGGTCTTATAAAACTCGGCGCGATAAAGTACCACTTGGTGCATCGCCGAGTGAGTCGGCGAGCACGATATATTCCGTTGATGGTTCCGCGAACTAAAAGGTTTTAAAGGCCAAACGGTTTAAAATTTCAAAATCCTTCATATTTTCTCATTTTCAACTCTCATACTTTCTCACCCAAATTTTAAATCTTCCTTATTTTACTATGTTACTCACATTTTTGTGTGATCTCATGCTCGAAATTGGAAATCATTGCCGCCTAGATATTCAAATTTTGAAATTCGGCATTAAGGTTGGTTTTTCGAACCCCACACTTTAATTTTGTGGTTGAACTCGAATGCAATAGGTAAATGTATTGTGTTTGATGCTGGGTAATTGCTTAAATTGTTTGTATTGTGTTGGTTTGCCCGTGTTGATTTGAAATGCGTGCCTAAGTACTTAAATAGATCGATTCTCGTGTTTTGTAATGCTAAAATTAATTCTAAATTGTTAGGTTGGGTAATTTTGTAATGGGTCTAGTTGGGAGAATTCTAAGTAACCTCGAATTGTCCTAAATGACGTCATTTGCCTAATGATGGAGCATTTGTCATCATTCATAAGGGCAAAAGTCGTCAACTGATCAATTTTAGCCAAACCGGGGGAAGTCTGAGTACCCCAAGGGCATGGGTCACATGGGTCTAGTGCTAATTGAATAATTTTTGTGTTTGATTTTAAATTCAGGGGCTGCAGGCTTGATTTTGTGAAACGGGGTTGAAAACTAGTACATTGGGCCGTTTGGCGAGCTTGTCGAGTGGTTCGGCGGTTCACCAAAATCCCCCTTTGATCGCCTTTAATTTCATTTTTTGACTAAGTTGATTCTGTAACTTTCGGTGAGAAGCCTGAGCTCACCGAGTTCACTCGGCGACTCGCTGAAAGGTTTCTTAGATCGCCCTTTCTGCGCCCCTAACCCTTAAAATACATTGTAATATTTGGCGGGCTATTATAAGCTCACCGATTGTTATCGGTGATTCGCCAAAGGCCCTGAACATTGCCGACTTACCTTAATTCCAAAAAAATTTTGAGCTGGTACTTTCGGTGTGCCCGATATGGCTCGCCTAAGTGACTTAGCGACTCGCCGACTAGTTCGGCTAGTCGGCGAGTCTTTCTACAACTTTATTTATGCAGTCTTCTTGAATCATTTCTAACTCATTTCTATGTGTTTTGAAGATATGGGTAGACCTAAAGTGCCAGGAAGAGACATGTCGCCCCGCAACCGGGCAAAAGGAATCATTATAAATGAGGATACATATGCATCCAAAGCAAAGGTAGCCAAACTCCCTACCAAGGGAGGAAAAGGCAAAGGAAAGGGAAAGGAGCTCGTGGTTGAGTCACCGAATGGCAGCTCTAACACTAAAAGAGTCTACGCGACTCACCTTCCACATTAGACAACGAGGGAGAACACCAGGATTCTCAGGCTGCCATCTCTGAACCTGAGGATGACCAGATTCTACTGGCCCGAAGAGCATAAATGCGCTCCAAAAAGATTCATGATCCGTATAAGATCTGGGTGCCTCAGACTCCTTCTCTAGCTTCAGTTCAAACTGTAGTCCCAGCACCACCTGTATAGGGTCTTCCTCCCCGGTATCTCAATAGACTAAAGGCCGAGGGACTGAGGACTATGATTGAGGAGAAGACGTTTTCCACAGATGGTGTGGTGGACAGATATCCGGAGATATGGAGCACCCTTAAGTCCCACAAATTCAAGATCTTCACTAAACCCCGGGGTCCCTACATTCCTAATTGGGTCCGGGAGTTCTACTCAGCCTAGGGAGCTTTGGTACCACAAGGGAAGAGGAAGGCCGCTACCTTCAAACAACAGGATTATGTGGTTGTCCGGGGGAAGAAGGTAAAATGTGATAGTGATGATATAAACATCGCCTTGGAATGCATTTACAACTTTGCAAATGACTACTAGAGTATTATTAAGAAAATGACATTGGAGGATATGAAAGGTTGGCTAGTCCCTCTCCTATCTGACAATATTCCTAGGTGGATTGAGGCTGGAGTGCCAATAGAGAAGGAAGACCTCAATGTGGCAGCAACGTATTGATTCGGTTTTATTAGTAGCACAATCATGCCATCTGAAACGAGTCTATCCTCGGCCACACAAAGGCAGCCTATCTTGGCTCCATCATTGCAAAAAAATGCATCAATTTAGGTGCAATTATACAAGATATGGCAATGAGAGCTAGGCAGCAACATATATCTTTTTCTTCTCTGGTGTTGATCACCGAGCTATGTTGACGGGCTTGTGTGCAACGAGATGAAAAGACAGATGTGGAAGTGACTCCCACTTCCTCGACTAATATTCGACGAATTTAGGTTGAGTACCAGAAGGATGAGGATGAGAGAAGGAGGGTAGCTCCAGTGGATACATCATCGGCTGTTAATGTTGAGACATTACCTACAGAGGCAGTATTTCATACTCCAGCCACTAGGCCTTCAGGTATTTCTAGCTCTACCCCCTCTGTGACTCCGAGTTCTTCTGCTGGTCCCCTACTTCCTAGGTCTGCTGCTAGCACTATTGCATCCCGACCTCCACTTACCTAGGTCATACTTCTACGGATGGGGCACCTAGCACATTCTACTGATGTGCGTGCCTCCAGGCTATAGGTTATGGTACCTGGGATAATCGAGAGAGCTCTCACCGCTGCATTGACACCTCTTATAGATTCTATTAATGCCCTCACTGCGAGGATATAGGTTTGTGTTAGAGGTCAGGGAGCCACTCATAAGGTGATAGCCTTAAAGGCCACGATTGCGAAGTTGAGGAAAGATATGGACCAACTAAAGTCCACTGATATGTCTCTGATTTTTGGCATCGTGGAGATCCCTGATGACCTGGAAACATATATTCCAGCATGTTCTGATGTACCTCTGGCTCCCACTTGAGATGAGGTTAGAGTTGATAATGTGGCTATAGAGTCCGAGGCTGAGAATGATGAGGAGCAACTTGGTGTTAAGGAGAAGACCACCTTTGAGGGTTTGAATGAGGTCGAAGAGGCTATGGTACATTCGTTTGTTCAGACATCTTTGAGAGATATTTCTATGACAGGCTCTAGTGAGCCATAATTGTTGCTACACCAGGCACTGATTCCCAATCCTAAAGTGTGACCCCGGGCATTGATTCCCCGACAAACAGAGCAACTGCGATGCAGACTTCACCCAAGGCTTAGCCTGGCAGGATGATATTTTTACCTCCCTCTTTGTTTTTTTTGTTAATTATTTTTGTTTAGTTGCATTTGAGGAAAACTGTTTTTTCTTTTGTGGGTGGGGTGAGGTATTTACATACATACCTCTTGTGATTCTATTTTGTTTGTGAATATTGGGTTTTTTGATCTATATATAAGTTTTTATTTTGTGGATGCTTGAGCTTGTGGCCCCGTGTTTTGAATGGAAATGGTTTTTGAACCTAATTTTAATATATTTGCCACCTCTTTTGTGTGATTGTGGTTGCTTTTGTGTGACTTTGAGTATCAGTTATGATCAATAGCGAAGACTTGAATAGTGCTCTTAATTGAACGAAATGAATGTGCGGCTACGATAAGGCCAATGAAGTTACATAGATAATGTGTGAACTTTTAGCATCTCGTTGTGACTAGCCGATTATTGAATGAGTCTCTTGTGATGAACATTGCACACTAGCTAGAAAGTGTGGAGTGTTGTTTGATATTGGTGTCAATGCCTTGTGTGATGAGATTACTTTGAACATTGTGTGTGCTGACAACTAGAATTTACCCCGTTGGTCTGGTTGACTAAGTGATGCAAGCACTTGAAATGATCTTAGGCAAAAAATTCGAAGAGTAAACCAATTAGACAATATATCTCTTTTGTGGCCAACCTTGTAAGATGTGTGAACCTTGCTTGAACCCTCTTGAGCCTTATCCTTTTCTTCGAAGAAACTTGAACAATTGTGATACCTCTTTATCCATTTACCAATAATTTTCATGAAGTGTGGTTTGTTGAATAGCCAACTTAGGCCAAAAGCCTAAGTTGGGGGTGTGTTGAAAAGAAAAGGAAAATTAAGAAGTGCGAGAAATCCCCCCTTGAGTAATGATTTTGAAAAAGATGGAACCCTTCCATGTAAAAAAAATAACAAAGCAAAGAAAAAGAATGAAAAATTTGTGAAATAAAGTAGTGGAAGTTGCAAAAGAAATGGGTTATCCGGTAGTTCATATAAAGTTGAATAATGGATTGGATTATGAGCATAATCAAAATGTTAAAGAAAAGGAAAAAAGTGATGTTCAGACCACATTTCATGAAGGTAGAAGTCACTAAGCCTAAATGACCATACCTTGACACTCAGCTCCGTTACAAGCCATGAAAAGCCCTTTGTCATCATGAGTGAGCTGAAACGAATGTTGATTGGAAAATAAGGACAAACCTATGGGTGACATCATGCATATGTTCATCTTTGTGAGAGAGAGAGTCGTATGTAATCTTGGAACTATAAATTGTTGAAGAACTTTGTGTGAATAGGGAATCATCTTTGTTGTGAGGGCATTTGAGTACCTTTGTTGAGCTTGAACTTGAATTTGAAGAAAGTATTGTGAACTTGAGTGTCTTTGATAATGGTGAGTCACAATTTGAATCTTTGAGTGCACAATTGATCATTGCATGACTAAGTTGAACCTTGTTGTGTGCATCCATGTAGAGTCTTATGCAGCACTATTTGAAACATCCTTTTTGAACTGCTGATCTTAAGTTTTACTTGAGTGCAAGCAAAAGTTTAAGTTGCGGGTGTTGATGAATCCGAGATTCGAACTCATTTGGGGCTTTGATTACATAGATTTGGTGTCCTCAAATGCTTAATTTGTGCCATAAACTGATGTTAAAGCCTTGATTTTCAGGTATATAGATTGAGGAACAAAGCAAGGACACTAACAGGCAAAAATGAAAAAAAACAAACTGAAGAGATGTAGAAAGGCAAGCCTGATGATTACCAAGAGCACTAGGCGAATCGCCGAGTGGCTAATCTGACCGCCTAAAGTTCCAGCGTACCAGTGCTGAGGGAAGAAACCAAGTCGTCAATAGAAAAGGGCAGTCAGCGAATCGTCGAGCAGTTCGATGCAAAGAGTGATCGCCCAAAGTTACAGGACTTGAGGATGCTGAAAACCAAGACAAAAAGGCAATATAAGATAGCAATGGGAGTTTTGCGGAACCACTCAGCGAACCCGACTTACCTCACCTAATGGACCTTCGTGGCTTATTTTTGGCGATTATAAATAAGATTTTGAACTGTTTATTTAGTTGTTCTCTTTTCCAGATTTTAGTTTACTACCATTTTAGAATAGTTCTTAGTAAACTTAAAGGTTTTTGGAGATTCAATTCGGAGATTTTTCAAGTGGGTTACTGATTTTTTTATATTTCGAGCATTGTAAAGGCTTAATTATTCTTACCCAGTTGATGGCTAGTCAATTTGGTAACCGTTTTTCACCTTTTTATGATGTTTGGCTAAAACCCCAATTCTTGGGATGTGATAATGTGATTATTGGTTAAATTAGTTCTGGGTATTGGTAATTACAAGTTTAAATGTTTTATTGAAGTGGGTTTAATACTTAGTTGTGGTTTAATTTATGAATTGTAGTTGCAAATACAGTTCTAGCCTTGTGTTCTTAGCTTGCAAGAGAGGTTTTAGAACTAAGACTATTGATTAATGGTTTATAGGTATTGGGTTGAGCTGGGTCCAGTTCGAGAGAATAAATCATAAGCTCAATCCTACCCATCTAGGTCGAGAGAGTGGATGAATTAAGGTGTGGGTTGTTCTTCATTGCTATGCTTGTTGATGTTCGAAAGAAATCACCTGATTCGAGATAGTTATTTGAGAGAAAGTTATCTCCCATATAGTCTAGCCTGCCCACTGATTTTTAGCTATTTACTAGTAGTTTCAATTACCCATATATCAAAATTTGTCTATAATTGTTCACATCCCGAGAATTCCTCTCCTTATTGTTACATCAAGTTGTTTTTTACTGCGTTGTAGTTGATAATTGCAAACCAAAACCACTCTTCTGACATTCGTGTCACCCTTTTAATTTGTTTTATGTCTCTTTCAATAATTTCTATTCTAATATCTAGTTTGATCACATTTGTACTTCTTGACTGAATTTGAACACGTACCGCTCCCTTTGGGATTTGACCTTGATGAGTCTACAATTTGGACTCATTTAGGGCTTTATTTGAATAGATTTAGTGTCCTCAAATGCATATTTTGTGCCAATAACTGACGTAAATCCTTGATTTTTAGTTATTTGGATTGAGGGACAAAGCATGGACACTATTAAGCAAAAAGGAACAAGGCAGCTGAGATAACGAAGGAAAGAAGGCCTGAGGATCGCCTAACCCATTAGACGAGTCGCCAAACGGTCGGGGTCTCGCCTAATGTTCTAGAGTCCCAAGCCTTGAAGTAGAAAATCTAGTTGGTAAGAGAAAGGAACAGTCGGCAACTCACCGAACGGTTCCACGATACAATGCCATCTCACCCAAAGTTTCAGAACCTCAAAGATGTTGAAGACAAAAGCAAAATGGCGATGAAAATGACCAAAGGGAGGATCGCTGAGTGGATCGGCGATCCTGACTAACTGCGCTGAATAGTCCTTCGTAGCACACTTTTCGACAACTATAAATACTTGTTTAAATTTTTAGCTTAGTATCTGATCTTATCTTTTGTTGAATCATATTATTATTCAGTTTTTGAAGTTTAGAACTTAGAACTGAATAGAGAGACAACATTTCCTTAGCTGTGAAGATTTGAAGATTTCCATTTCTAAGAAATTGGAAGTGGGTGTTGAAGATTCTTTATCTTAGGCCTTTGTAAAGACTATATCAATCCTACCCAGTTAATGGAAACACAACTTGGTAACGATTTTTACCTTTTTACTATGACTAGCGAAAACCACAATTCTTGGGGTGTGATTATGTGATTATGGGTTGATTTAACTGTTGGGTATTGTTAATTGATAGTTTATTTGTTGTTTAAAGGCGATTTCGTTCAGTAATTGTGGTTGAATTTAATGGGTTGTAGTTGCAAATACAATCTTAACTTCGTGTTTTTAGCTTGCTTGAGAGAGACGTTTTAAACCTAAAATTACTGAATCAATGGTCAGTGGGTATTGGGTTGTCATGGGTTCAGCTCGAGAGAGTGAACCCTAAACCCTTTTCTACACATTCAGCTCGAGAGAGTGAATGGACTAAAGCAATGGTTGTGCTTCATTTCCCCTTATTGGTGTTCGAGAGAAACCAATTTGATCAGCGTAAATTGTTTGAAAAAAAGTTTATCCCCACTAAAGTCTAGCTTATTCACTAATTTGCAGTTGTTTACTATTAATTGCAATTACCCGGTTGTTTACCTCGGCCCATAATCCAATCACATCCCTAGAATCTCGTCTCCAGATTCGTATTTTCGTGTTATTTGCTATTTTAGTATATAATCGAATACAAAATCCTTTTTTGATATTTGACACTTGTGTCACCCCAGACTTGAATTTATGTTTTTCTTCGTAAATGTTTTTAGCTATGATTGACTTGAGCATATTTTCAATTGACTATTGATTCTCAATTAAGAACCACTCTCTTGGGACTCGACCCCAACTTGGGTTATATTACTATTGAACGATCATTGACTCTTAGTATTGGATGAAGTGTCCCTATTACATTAATCAAAATGGCGCCACTTCCAGGAAGTGATGTTACTTAAGAATTTTTAGTTAAGTTGAAGTTTGTTCTTGTTAGTTATAGTGATACTTGCTTAATTTTAATTTTGTTTTGCTTGTTTGTGTGTTGAAAGCAGGAAGAATGAGTGTTAATGGGAGCAATGGTAGCCAAGTAGGCCACCAAGATGACACCGGTAACCTCAACGATGTCAATGAGCCTAATGCTAATGACTCCCATCTTATCGGTGGTATTGCTGCCATTCGCTTGCCTCTGGCCGAAGAGAATGTGGTATTCCACATCACAAGTATTATGTTGCAACTCTTGCAACTAAAGGGGCTTTTCAGTGCGTAGTCTCATAAGGATCCCCATGAGCATATTAGAAATTTCGTAGATGTATGCGGACCGTTCTCCTTCAAGAATATCTCCCAAGAGTCGGTCCGGCTGAGGTTGTTCCCGTTATCTTTGATAGGTGAGGCGTGAAAGTGGCTGGCTGAATTGCCACGTGAATCAATCACTTCATGGGAGGAGTTGGTTACCGCATTTCAAGTGCGATTTTTCCCTCCCTCAATGATGATGACTCTTCAGGATAGCATTCAGAGCTTCAAATGTCTAGAAGGCGAGTCAATTCATGAAACTTGGCTGCGATTCAAGAAGTTGGTGCTTCAATTCCCAACCCATGGCTTGTCTAATAACATGTTGCTGCAGTATTTTTACCAGAGTCTTGACTCGGTAAATAAGGGTGTTGCTGACCAACTTTCTCCGGGAGGTTTGATGCAGCAACCTTATGTGGTAGCAGCTCAGCTCTTGGATAGCAAGACTACCATAAACAGGGAGTGGTATACCCGTGAAGACCAGGTCTCCCCTCTCACGTTTAAACTAACCAAAGAGTAGATGGAGAAAGACCAAGAGAGGGACCAGAACATGGCCAAGATCATGACACAACTTGACATTTTGTCTAAAAATGTCATGGGAGCTGGTGCTCGAAGTGTTAATGTTGTGGGTGTCGGGTGTGCTAATCCGGATAAGTCCAAGTTTGAGGCTTTGTAGAATGAAGAGGTGAATTTCCTAGCAAACCAAGGTGGTGGTTATCGTTCAAACTACTCACGGCAGGGTGGTAACCAAGGTTGGAATAGGGATGAAGGTTGGAAAGATCGAGATCGTGAATGGAGGGACCATAATCCAAATTGGAAGGATGGGGAGAAGGATAGGTATGTGCCACCCCATGAGCGCCAAAACCCAAAGGATTCGGAAGGTGGTCGGTCTGAGGATATGCTTTCTCGTATTCTCGACAAAGTTGAATGGTCAGACAAAATTTTGAAAGAATGAGAGAAGATGTGTCTACCCTTAGCCATACTGTCACCTCCAATTCAGTGTCGATCAAGCAGTTAGAGACCCAAATGGGTCATATCTCGTCTCATATGAACCCGAGACAGCAAAGGGGGTTGCCTAGTAATACTATGGCCAACCCCAAGAATGAGGTTTGAAGGTGGACTTGCATCGTGCCATGACGTTAACTAAGGCGCTGCTTGGGAGGCAACCCTAGTTTTATTTTCTATCTTTTTTTTTAGTTTGAAATAGCGTTGTGTTGATTGTGCAGGTTAAAGTGTGGAAAGTGTTTGGAAAGTGCAGGTTGGCGAGGTAAAGGTTCAGTCGGCGCATCGCCGAAGAAGTCTGCGACCCTGACCTAGACCGTCGTTGGACTCAAGACAACTTCAAAGTGTAGTCTATAAAACTCGGCGAGCCCTGGAAATTATTGGCAAATCGCCGACCAGGTCGACGATCGCGATCTAGTTCGTCGTTTAGACCCCCAGGTTGACTGAAGGTCCTGTAAACCTTGGCGTGTCACCGAGTGGTCGACGAGCACAAATAAATTCATCGAATGGGCGAGAACTGGACGGTTTTTAACAAGTCAAAGGTTTAAATTTTTAAACTCTTCACTTTCCCTCACTTTCGACCTTCACAAACTCACACCTATTTAGTATTTTCAATATTTTGGTATTCTCTAAGTATTTTAGTTGTTGATTTGTGCTTGGAGTTGGATTACATTGCCGCCTAGCATTTCAATCTTATTTTTATCAGCATTAAAGACATGGTCAGACCTAAAGTTGCAGGAAGAAACATGCCACCCCAAAAGAAAGCAAAGGGGATTGCACTCAACGAGGATGCAGCTGCATCCAGGGGCAAGGCCACAAAGCTTCCCACAACTGGTGGGAAAGGCAAAGGCAAAGAGAAGGCACATGCATCACCGAAGGTTAGCTCCGACAGTGATGGCATCTATGCCACACACCTCACTATTTCTGAAAGTGAGCTTGAGCACTAGTTTGTAGCTTCTGATGATGATGAGTTTGTAGCAGCACAGAGAGTAGAGCTACGATCTAAAAGGATGAATGATCCATCTAGGATCTGGACTCCTTAGGCCACCACTCTTCCTCCAGCTCCAGAGCAGGTTGTAGTCCTATCCCCTCCTGTGCAGGGTCCGCCTCCCAAGTCGATGAATAGATTAAAGACTGAAGGGCTGAGGACGATTATCAAGGAAAAGCGTATGTCCACGGATGAGGTGATTGATAGGTACCCCAAGATTGTGAGATGTCTGAAGTCTCATAAGCCCCATATCTTCACAAAGCCCCGTGGCCTATATATTCCAAGCTGGATTAGGAAATTATATAATGCATACAGTGCCTTGTTACCACAAAGGAAGAAGCAGGCAGCAGTATTTAAACCGATTGACTACACAATTGTTCGGGGGAAGAGGGTGCAATGCGATTTTCCTGCCATTAATAATTTCCTAGAATGCACTACGAGGCTGGAAGATGAGTGCCTGCATATGATCAAGACAAAGACACTGGACAACATGAAGAAGTGGTTAGCTCCTTTGATATCTGATGGCACCCCGAAGTGGTTGGAGGCAGGGGTTCCAATAGAAAATAAAGACTTGAATGTAGCAGCGAGGTATTGGTTTGGCTTCATCTACAGTACAATCATGCCCTCCCAAAATGAGTCTATTCTTCGCCTGGCAAAGGCTGCCTATCTAGGATGCATCATCTATGGGACGAGACTAAATCTGGGGATGATTATAGCACAGGAGATGGTTATGAGGGCCAAGCAGCGCCATACCTCTCTTTCCTTCCCAGTATTGATCACCGAGTTATACAGAAGGGCTCGGGTACCTAGAGATGCAAAGAAGGATATGGAAGTGATTCTCACATCCTCCACTGATATCCAGAGAATTGATGCAGAATATATAAAGGACCAGGCTAGGATGAAGAAAAGGCAGCCCCGGTGGATTCATCCCCGGTTGTAGATACAGACTCCCTACCTGCAGAGGCATCTTTGCCTACTCTAGACCCTGGGCCTTTAGGTATCTCTACTGCTACTCCTTCCGACACTTTAGGTTCTTCTACTACTACACTGCCTCCTAGACCTACTGATGTTGTTGTCTCCCAGATCCCAATCACTCAGGCTTCATTACTCTAGATGGGGTAGCTTTCCCATTCTGGTGATTGTCGGGCAGCCAGACTAGAGGCCTCCATTCCGAACATGATTCAGACTGCCCTGGCTGATGTTGTGACACCATTGAGCACTGCCATTGATGCCTTTGCGGTGAGGATAACGGTGTGCGAGAGTAGCCAATTGGCCACCAAGGAGGTGACGGCCTTAAAAGCCGCTATAGGTGTGTTGTGGAGCGATGTGGATAAGTTGAAGTCCACCGACATGTCCATAAATGTGGTGCTCTTCACACTCATGAACTAGAATCTACTAGATGTGGCTTATGAGACATCCTAGGACCATTCTAAACCTTCTGCTCTGATACCAAGTTTGTCATGACCTAGGGGTACCCTTTAGATGTAACATGGCGTATAGAACCCCGAAGGACTCCATACAAGCCACTTAGCTTTCATAATATAAGAAATAGAACAGTAAGAGTAAAACAATAGTCCAAGTCCAAAACATTTTATAAAGAAAAATTGGAAGTCTAATCTCATGTCTCATCATAGTCATCTAATACAATAGAATGAAATTGGGCCTAGCCCATACATCATATCCAGAAGGAGAAGTACATGAAGAAACTAAACATAGTAAAATATGTCCTCAAACCATCAGGACTCATCAAGCTCGAGAAAACAATCAAATCCAAGCTCTAGCCACGGGGAAACCTGTCTCTCAGACCCTACATTTTAATAAAATGTAGGCAAGAGTATGTGTTAGTACAAACATTGTACCAAGTAGGATAGCTAGTCATAAAAACAGTTAGAAACATACCTAAATGGACATTTCATTTTATGATATTGAATTGACCAATTAATACATGATATAAGCGGGTTAGAAAACATAAGTCATAACATCATGGTAAATGCAAGCTAACGTCATCATTAAAACCTTTGAACTCATATGAGATACTTCGTTAAGTAAATTGAGTTCTTTATTCATGTTATTGTGGGAAAATTAGCCTTAAACGATATGCAGACCATGTGAGCTATAACATGATCCCCCAATGTCTCTTACACTAAAAAGGGTTGTTATACTTGCCTAAGGTATAACCATGAACTTCTAGCCTAGTGGATCCACTATCTAATTATCCTACGGGGCACATAGTTTATGGGATAAGAAGATTGTTACTAGAAACCCGACCTCTACTAACGTGAGGGCTTCCATCTCAAGATATTGCTTCTAGAAACCCAACCTCTACTAATGTCGGGGCTTCCATCTCATATCAATATCCACTCGATGCTAAGCATAATTCCCACAGAATAGTCATTTCTTAATTAATCTTATCATTCATAGAAAGGTATCCTAGGATGACCAATCCAAGCTAGTTTCATTAGGATAGCTCTTACTCTTTGATTCAATTAGGTGAAAATAGCCTTTCAACCTAAGATCCATATTATGTGATAAGACCTTTCACATCATGATAGTATGTGTTTATGAGAATATCCTTTCACAACACAATCATCAAACATCATCATTGGCGCTTTACTCTCAAAGCACCCTTTAAACATTTACATAGGTTTCATAAGATCATGCATAAATTCATACTTTACCCTTTCAAGGTTCAAAGCTTGCTTTTAAATCACCAAACCTAGAATTCGAGGTTTAGATAAGATTATATCATAAATTAATGTGATTCTTTCATTTCATCACATTAATTCATAAAACTCCTCTTTCATAATCAACAACCCACATCATATGACTACAATTTGGAAAACATGGGAGTTTACATGGGTTTATAAGGGAAAACATCATAAAAGCATTGTAAATCATCAATTCATGCATATTAAAACATAATTTAATCATTAAGATCAATAATCAAGAGAACCGATGGTAATTGAAGAAAACCCTAGCTAATTTGGGGAATTCTACCTTTTGAAATACAAGAATTTGGGGACTCCATGAATTGAAGGAATTCATGGATGAAAAATACCATTCCTAAAATCTAATTGCTTGTCGTCAATAGAGGAATTGAGACCTTAGCTAGAAATCCTAGGTGAATCCTTCTTCTTATTCAAGTTCTAGAGAGAATACTTAAGAGTAGGTTTTGATCTTCTTTTAAGAATTCGGAAGAATGAAGTAATGGGGTCGAATTTGGGGGTATAAAGGCATATATAGGGGTCCTAGACTTAGGGAAAATAACATAGTATAGTAATTAATTAATTAATTAGGAAAAGACCCAACTAAACCCTGAAAATAACTGCCAGCAGCTGACCCAAGACTCACCAGCGACGGACCATGGATGGACCTATGGTCTGTCTTGTACAATTGTCAGTAAGTTCAGATACTTTTGGCCAATTCGATGGACCCCTGGACCATGAACCGTGGACCCACCTACGGCCTGTAGGTCTAGTCGTGGTTCCTACCCGAGCAACTTCTTGGATGGCCAATCCACAGATCCACCTACAGTCTGTGGTTCGACCTACACGCTGTCGTTGATCCTCGTGGATGGCACCTTTAAGTTCTGATTTTTTGGTTATTACCCTTTTTCGGATACGGGGTGTTACAGTAAAAACATTGACATGAACACCATACAAATAATGCCTCCAAATCTTTAAGGCAAATACAACTGCCGCTAATTCGAGATCATGGGTAGGATAATTCTTCTCATGGATCTTAAGTTGCCTTGAAGCATAGGCAATAATTTTCCCATTTTGCATAAGCACACATCCTAACCCAATTTTAGAGGCATCACAATACACCACAAAACAATTTATTCCTTCCGGTAAAGTCAACACCAGAGTAGAGGTAAGTCTATCTTTAAACTCTTGAAAACTCTTCTCAGAAGCTTCGAACTATATGAAGTTAGCTTTATTTTTAGTCAATGCCATCAATGGAGACGCAATCGTAGAAACCCCTCAACAAACCTTTTGTAGTAACCGGCTAAACCCAAGAAGCTTCTAATATCCGTAGCTGATAGAGATCTTGGTCAACTCTTGACCGCATCTATCCTAATAGGATCTACCTCAATACACTTATTCAAAACAATGTGACCTAGAAAAGCCACAGACCTTAGCCAAAACTCAAATTTGCTAAACTTTGAAAAGAGTTGTCGTTCCTTAAGGATTTTCAACACAATCCTCAAATGATTAATGTGATCATCCCAACTTCTCGAATAAATCAAAATATCATCAATGAACACAATTACGAGCATATCATGATATTGTCTAAACACCCTATTCATCAAATCCATGAATGTTGCCAAAGCATAGTCAAACCAAAGGACATAACCAAAATCTCAAAATGACCATATCGGGGTTCTAAAAGCCATTTTTGGAATATCTTCTTCTTTTACCCTCAATTGGTGGTAACCCGATCGGAGATCAATCTTAGAGAAATAACTTGCCCCTTGCAGTTAGCCAAACAAATCATCTATTCTTGAAAGAGGATACTTATTCATAATTGTCACCTTGTTCAATTGCCGGTAGTCAATACACATATGAAGTGAACCATCTTTCTTTTTAACAAATAAAACTGGAGCACCCAATGGAGATATACTCAATCGGATGAAATCCTTATCCAACAAATATTTCAATTGCTCTTTCAACTCTTTAAGTTCTGCCTGAGCCATTCTATAAGGAGGAATAGAAATAGGTTGCGTATTTCAAAGAAGGTCAATACCAAAGTTTGTTTCCCTTTCGGGAGGAATACCTAGTAGATCATCTAGGAACACTTCTGGAAACTCATTCACAATGGGGACCGACTCAAGAATAGGGGTTTCAGAATCCACATCCCTCACCCTTAACTATATGGTAAATACAACCCTAAGAAATCATCTCTCTAGCTTTAAGATAGGAAACAAACTGACTATCACGACCTAGGGGTACCCCTTAGATGTAACAAGGCGTATAAGACCCCGAGAGGCATCATACAAGCTACTTAGCATACTATATCATAAAGTAATAGAAAAGTTGCGGAAGTTTAAAACATTTCAAACAATCAAAGTCTTCCATAAAACGAGTAGAAGCCTAACAACATTGTCTCAAACCATCTAACATAAGAGATAAATCTTGGGACGTGGCCCATACAATAGTCCAACACTAGAAAAGAAAGACATAAAAGAGAAAGGGCGATACAATCCTCGAATACACTGAGGACTCACCAACGATTCACTTCCGTGATCAACTAAGAAACTAGACACAAGTGTGTGAATCGAGAGCGCCGGACCCTAAATTTTAATAGAAATGTAGGCAAGAGTATGTGTTAGTACAAGAATGTACTAAATATGATAGCTTCCATAAACAACATAAACGTAAGCATTAGTCATCATAAGACATAAGGCATAAGCATAATCAATACATAATAAGCATCATAATGAAAGAGGAATACTCCCTTAAGTAACTTCACATAACCTTATCCAAGACTTAGGTCATCCGCCTCTAGTCAAGCTCACATCATGGAAGGCATATCTAGAAACACTCCTAGCACATCAACTTCATAATGTAATCACATCAATCATACTTACTTTTAAAGACATGGGGATTCGCCTCAAGGCCTAGCTTACAAAGGTTAATGGATATTCGCCTCTTACCTTACTTAATTTAAGATTATGGGTACTCGCGCCTCCACAATCACATCATATGACACGGGTACTCGCCGCCACATCATTTCATAAGGATCATGGGTACTCGCCTCTATGTCCATTTATCAATATAAGAATGTGGGGAATCGCCTCTTGTTCAATTCTAAGCAGTATGGGAAATCACCACATATCCTTCAATATGAAGGTCAAGGGTAGTCACCTCTAGCCTCATCATTCATTAGCATTTAGTCTAGATTCATTTTAGGTGAGCAATCCTTTCAACCTAAAATCATTTAGGTAAGTAAACCTTTCACATTCATTCAATCATGCGTAGCAATTCACTATGGGTTGTATCAATTCCACATCATATCATTAACATTCAAAATTTCATAGTCTAGGCTTTACTCTCAAAGCACTACATCTCATAATCATCATACACGCTTCGTTATCAAGCAGTTCTAGTGTCAATTCATCTATCCTATAAGGATATATCTAACACACAAAGTTTCCCTTCATGGCATCAACCCAATCTAATCAATTTTGCCCTAAAATCATATGATAAACTTGGGTACATGTAATTTAATCCTAAATATGTGCAATTCTATCAATTCAATCATAAACAATAATAATCCAACTATTTGGATCAACATTCATTATAACTCACAATATTGAAAGAAACCCTAACCAGAATTGGGGATTTAGACTTCACAAATTGGAGAAATCAAGGGACTCCATGGGAGGAAGGATCTTATGGATGAAAAGTTATCATTCTTTAGTCACAAAGCCTACCAAAAGTTGGAAGGTTGGGAAACTTGTTCTTGACCTAGCTTTTACCTTTTTCTTCTTCTTCCACCTTCTAGAGAGAGAATATTTGAGAAAGGATTTGGGTTTTCTTTTGGAAATTGAGATAATGACTTAATTGAGTGAGTTTAGGGGTCTAAACTATTTATATAGGTGGTCTAGGTCTAGGCAAAATGACACCACATTGATTTAATTAAAACCAGAAAAGACCCATGTGCCCCTAAAATAACAGCTAGTCGAGGACCTATAGACCCCCGATCGATGAACTGTGGATGGACCTATGATCCGTCATGCACATCCATCGATCGGTGGTCAGAAACATGATTTTTGGGACCTCGACCTACGGGCCTTTGACCGACGGACCGTCGACTGACCTACGATTCGTCCTGCTCAATCGTGGTTCCTTGTCATAGAGTTTTAGGCCAAATGATGGCTACTAGACCACGGACCGTGGTCCCACCAACTTTTCGGAGGTCCCATCGTGGTCCTTGCCTGAAAATTCTGAACTTGCCTACCCATAGCCCCACCTACGGTTCGTAAGTCCCAATTCTGCAATTTTGCCTCTTTTCAAATTCAGGGTATTACATTGACCCTTAGGTATAGAATTTCCCCCTTACATTCTAGGATAGGCTGATTAGGAAATTGAAACTTGACTACACGGGTTCTAAAATCCATTGAAGCATAACAAGAGTGCAGCCAATCCATACCAAGGATAACATCAAAATCTAGCATATCAAGCTCTACCAAATCAACAAGGGTAACTCTATGGGACAAGGAGACAGGAAATTTTATATAGACCCTCTTAACCACAACAGAATCACCAATAGGGGTAGAGATAGAAAAAGGTTCTAACAACACATCAAGAAGCATATCAAATCTCATAGCCACATATGGCGTCACAAAAGAAAAGGTAGCACCGGGATCAAGTAAAGCATAAACATCAAGTTGGAAAACATTCAATATACTGGTAACCACATCGAGAGAGCCCTCTTTCTCACCAGGAGTCTGAAGTGCATAGAACCTATTTTGCTTTGAAGCATTTGCACCTGAACCACTTCAACCGGATGAAGGATACGGTTGAGCTCTACAACGTTTATCTTCTTTATTCTTAGCAATTGACGGACAATGCCTTATCTTGTGATCCATCTTACCACAACCAAATCAAGCATTGGAACCTTCTAGAAATTTGCCCACATGTTTTCTTCCATACTTACCACAATTTGGCACTAACACTCCACCACCATCTCTTTAAGGCTTAGAGTTTGACACCCTTTCATTGTTAGACCTTGGAGGAACATTAGAAGAACCTTACCCGAGAAACCTTTGTCAAAACCTTGAACGACCACGTCCACCGGACATAGGGTAGGAAGAATTACCATCATCAGTTCTCTCTTAAGCCTCCTAGACCTCTCCTTGAGCTTTTCCTCTTCAATTTGTTGGGATGCACCATATGAAGAGAAATTCCCATGTCATGGACAAGCATAGCAGTAAAACATTCTTTTACAACCATTTCTAACACTCCCAAAACAAACTTGCTTATCTTAGCCCTATGATCTGCCACTATTGAAGGAGCATACTTTGACTATTGTGTGAACCTCAAAGCATATTCCTTTCACACTCATATTTCCTTGCCGGAGATTAATGAACTCAAGCACTTTTACCTCTCTGATTTCTAGATGGATGAGTCTATCAAGAAAAGTAGATTTGAACCTTCCCAATTCTATGGGACCCGCTTATTCCGGTCTTGCCTCTTTTCATTGGTTGAACCAAATCTGAGCAACACCTTTAAGTTGATGAGCGGCCAATTTCGTCTTCTCTACCAGAAATACTCCCATGATAGCATGTACCTTATAGACCTCATCGATAAACTCCTAAGGATCTTCCTCAACCTTGGAGCCATAAAATTTTGGAGGGTTCATCCTAGTAAAGTACCTCACACTTGATGTCATCGTACCCACATTTGGGTTCATAGGGACTATCACCTCTCTATTGGCTTGGGTCGTCACAGCTTGAGCCAGTACTTGAAAAGTCTTCCTAAACTCCACATTTGTAAAATTCTCAGCCAAAGGGTCAATCGAAGCTTGAGGAGGAGATCCTTGATCAACATTGTCTCCCTCATTCCTTCTAGTTGCCCTTCTAATAGTCATATCCTGTAAACCATCAAGTAAGGATTAGGATATAGACTTTATAGAGTTAAAATCTATCGCACGACTTTGAGTGATGAAAGAAGTGAAGTTTCCTAATCATCTAGTAGCCTCTCATTCATAAATGTGGCACACTTCACACTTATGAACAAGACTCATTAGGAACCTACCAGTGAAACATCAAAACCTAGAAAATCGGGTGGATAGTTGAAAACACTGGACATTAAGCTATTGATAAGCAACCTCACCAATTGTCCAAAGGATCTCAAAACGCCCAATATACATGGGCCTAAGCATGCCCAGATTCTCAAACCTTACAACGCCTTTCATGGGAAACACACAGAGAAAGACTTGATCACCAATTGAAAACCTCAAAAAGGCTCTGCCTGTCACGACCCATGGGTACCCCCTAGAAGTAACATGGTGTACACGACCCCGAGAGGCCTCATACAAGCCACTTAGCATTCATAACATAAGATAATAGAAATGAGCGGGAATTAAAACATTTTAAACAACAGCAAAGTCTTCATAAAACGTAGTGGAAGTCTAATATACTTTGTATCAAATCATCTAAAACAATGGAATCCTTGGGACACAGTCCATACAATAATGTTCAAAAGATAAAATGAAATACATAAGAGAAATGGTCATCAAATCCTCGAATTCTACGAGGGCTCACCAATCTTCAGTCTTGCTTCTACTAAGATCCTAGCCACGAGGATGAGAATCGATATCACCAGACCCTACACTTGGATAAGAAATGTAGGTAACAATATGCGTTAGTACAAACATGTATTAAATATGATAGCTTACATAAACATCAACATAAACATAGGAATTAGTCAACATAAGACATAAAACATAAACAATGCATATCATAAAGCATCATAACATAAAACAGATACTTCATAAGTAACCTCAAAGTATACTTAACCAAGACATGGGTAATGCTCCACTAGTCTTACTCATCATAGAAGGAAACCTTAGAAATCATCCAAGCTCATCACCTATCATTCATCATCTTTAGCTTATCTTTTATAGACATGGGGAATAACCACCTTGCCTTTCTATAAAAGTTGATGGGTAGTCGCCTCTTGCCTTACATATATGGTCATTGGTATTTGTCTCCATTTCCATCTTATAGGATCATAGGTATTTGCCTCCATGTCCTTTCATAAGACACGGGTATTCGCCTCCACATCTTTTACTAATGGATCATGGGCATTCGTCTTCATGTCCAACATCATAATAGGAATGTGGGAAGTCGCCTCTTGTTAAACTATAAGGAGTATGGGAAATCACCCCAACAATTAGGAATTTAAGATGAAAACCAATTCACCATAGCAATTAGAGCAAGTGGGTGAATGATTCTACCAAATTTAAGAAAAGGGTTTTGAAATCAATTATTGTCACGACCCAGGGGTACCCCCCAGATGTAACAAGGTGTATAAGACCCTGAGAGGCCTTATACAAGCCACTTAGCATATCATAGCATAAAGTAAAAGAAATGAGCGGTAATTTAAAACTTTTCAATACAATCAAAGCCTTTTATAAAAGCAAGCAGAAATCTAACATGACATTGCCTCAAACCATCTAACATAAGAAGATAAATCTTGGGACGCAGCCCATACAATAGTCCAACATGAAAAGAAAGACATAAATGATATAGGGTGATCCAATCCTCGAATACAATAAGGACTTACCAAAGCTTCACTTCTCAATCAACTAAGAACCTAGCCACAAGTGTGTGAATCAGGAGCGCCGGACCCTACATTTGATAAGAATGTAGGCAAGAGTATGTGTTAGTAAAGTCAAGTACTAAA
The DNA here is from genome assembly GCF_019186545.1 of Solanum stenotomum. Classification (NCBI taxonomy): domain Eukaryota; kingdom Viridiplantae; phylum Streptophyta; class Magnoliopsida; order Solanales; family Solanaceae; genus Solanum; species Solanum stenotomum. Next base: position 37,866,731 of record NC_064283.1, read on the forward strand.
TATGATGGATATAATAAACAACATAATCATAAGCATAAGACATATGGCATACTCATATCAAGACATAATAAGCATCATAACATAAGAGGAATACTCCCTTAAGTAACCTCACTTAAGCTTAGCCAAAACATAGGTCATCTGCCTCTAGTCAAGCTTACATCATATAAAGCATATCTAGCAACACTCCAAACAAGTCAACTTCTTAACATAATCACATTAATCATACTTCCTTTTAAAGACATGGGGATTTGTCTCAATGCCTAGCTTATAAAGGATAATGGGTAATCGCCTCTTACCTTACTTACTTTTAGATTGAGGGTACTCACCTCCACAAGCTCATCATATGACACGGGTACTAGCCTCCACATCATTTCATAAGGATCATGGGTACTCGCCTCCATATCCATTCATATATATTACCTTAAAATCATGAACTCCTAAATTGAATATTAAATTACTATAACATCCCTAACTTAGGTTGTGACTTTTTTGATGAGTTGTGACTTTTTCGATAAGTTGTGACTTTTTCAATAAGTTGTGACTTTTCCAAAGAGTTGCGACTTTTTCAATGAGTTGTGACTTTTCCAAAGGATTGTGACTTCTCGAAAAGGTCATGACTTTTCAGATAAAACACAAAACATATTTGTGTATACTACCCATTGTTGACTATAAATAGAGGGTATTCCTCTCATTTTTCAACAACAATTTTTTTAATCTTCTACTCTTCTTCTTGCGTTTCAAATTTTTTTGTGTGATTTATTGTCGTTGAGTGAGTTCGAAGTTTAGCGGAATATGAGGTACCACTTATCTAATGAAGTAAGTCGTTCTATCCTAAGAGGGTATATTTCATAACCTCGAGTACTTGAGAAAAATAATTTTGATGATATAATAATGTATGTTCTAATATACATTAGTATGTAATGTTCCAATAGATGAAGTTGACATGATGTAGTCTAAATTCATTTGTTTTTGTCAACAATTTCTCTTGAGATGTAGATATATGCTTCTGAATATCTTTTCCAAAAGTTAGAGAATCGTCACGATTTGTTTTTGATGCACAAGACAAAAAAATAATTTTATTTATCAGTGCTACCTATGTGATTTAAACTCTCATAAAGTTTGCTTCAAAATAGTTAATACTATATAAACATTGCTCTTTTGTTTTACTTATTCACTATTTCTTAACATTTCAGTATTTTAGATGAAGAAAAGTTTATATGACTTGTAATAACGCCAGTNAAGGATAATGGGTAATCGCCTCTTACCTTACTTACTTTTAGATTGAGGGTACTCACCTCCACAAGCTCATCATATGACACGGGTACTAGCCTCCACATCATTTCATAAGGATCATGGGTACTCGCCTCCATATCCATTCATCATAATAGCATATCATAGCATAATATAAACATTGCTCTTTTGTTTTACTTATTCACTATTTCTTAACATTTCAGTATTTTAGATGAAGAAAAGTTTATATGACTTGTAATAACGCCAGTTGAAGTTTGTATTAGTTTAATTTTTATTAATTATTTAATAGTTAATTTTATGAGATAAATATTTTCATTAATGCAAATATATATTTATATTTGGGTAGGTATTTGTATATAAATTAGAGTATTATATATGTCACAAATGTATTATCAAGTTAATAAGATCTTCTAACTTCAAAATATATTATTTTAAAATGTTTCGAGTTTTTTTTTTAATAAAACTCACAACAAATGTGAAAATATGTGAATATATAAAATGTAATTGTTCTCTTCACATGTTCATATGACATCTAAATAATTTAACGTGGAATACACATGCAAAACACATCTGGTTAGATAACAAGAAAAATACAAAGTGAATATTGTCTATAAGGTAATACTAGTGAGATATGACTAATTACAAAATTGAACATCATCAAATTGAAATAAATATATACATTATTGCATTTAACTAATAAAAATTTTCATTGACCATCTTAATAGGTTTGCGTGAATAAGAGATATATATGACGATCCACGGTGAACATTCACAAAAAAAAATTTGCAATATCATTTTTTTGCTAAACTTATTATTCAAATCTTCACTTAAATAAGCAATATTATTTACTATAACATATTTTTGTAATTGACAATCACGTGCAACGCACGTGCCAAAAAACTAGTCATAATAAGAACGTGGGGACTCACCTCTTGTTCAAGTGTAAAGAGTATGGGAATCACCTCATAACCTTATATATGAAGGCCAAGGGTAATCGCCTCTAGCCTCATCATTCATTAAGCATTTTAGTTTAGATTCATTTTAGGTTAGCAATCCTTTCAACCTTGAATCATTCATATGAGTAAACCTTTCACGATCATTCAATCATGCTTATCAATTCTTCATAGGAAGTATCCCTTCCATACTACAACATCAATAATCAACAATTCATAGTCTGGCTTTACTCTCAAAGCACTACATCTCATGATCATCATCTATGCTTTACTCTCAACAAATTACCATCATATTCATCATATATGCTTCAACCTAAAGAAATTCTAGTCATAATTCATCAATCCTATAAGGATATATCTAACCCATAGAGTTTCCCTCACATTGCATTAAACCTACTATATCAATTCAACCCTAAAGTCATAGGATAGGCATTGTTACATGTAATTTCATCCTAAATAAATGAAATTATATCAATTCAATCATAATCCACTCAATTGGATCAACATTCATCATAACCCACAATATTGGAAGGAACCCTAACTAGAATTGGGGAAATTATTCTTCAAATTGTGGATTTCTAGGGGACTCCATGGGAGGAAGAATCCTATTGATGAAACCCATCATACATTAATTACAAAGCCCTCAAAAGCTTGAAGATTGGAGACTTTGGACTTGACCTAGCTTCAATCTCTTCCTTCTTCTTCGTCCTTCTAGAGAGAGAATATTTGAGAGAAGTTTTGGGAATTCTTTTGGGATTTTGAGAGAATGACTTAATTGGGGGATTTTGGGGGTCTAAAATGCTTATATAGGTGTTTTAGACTTAGGCAAAACGACACCACTTCAATTAAGTTAATATCAGAAAAGACCCAACTACCCCTTTATCTTAACTATTAGTTGTCACCCACGGAACCCCCACCTACGGACCGTGGATGGACCCACGATTCGTATTACACACTATGATTCTCTGTCAGAGAGCTTAGCCCTGACCCACGAACCCCTAGACCACAGAACGTGGAACCATCTATGGTCAATGGGTCCGGTCGTGGACCTAGTCTGGAGGATTTTTGTCCATGGTCTAACCCACGAACCATGGTTGGCCACCGTGGATGGTACCTGAAACCTTTGTAAAATGGCTACTTAGCCCTAGCTCAAATCCAGGGTGTTACATTATCTCCCCATTGGGATCATTTGTCCCTGAATGAGATTCTAAGCTCGTTTCTAAATGAAAAGACTCAAGACTAGTAGTCCATCATGCATGCAACACCTCTAAATGCACACAACGAGGAGGAACTTCATCTCCAAGCTATACATACTAAATGCACCATAAGGAAGTAGGAACTACATCTAACAATCCAATATGCATGAAATCTTAACATTTCTTACTTGAAGGAGGTACTACCATCTCCAAACTCAAAAGCAATGCTCTACACAATCTCATGGAGCTCAAATGCAATTCAATCTCAAAAAGCTCAAATTCAAGGAGTGGATCTCCACTCCAAGTCAAGGCAACCTCACCCACTTCAAACCATCCTATAGGATATCTACACATCCTACCATAAAGAGTCTCAAACAAAGCCATACCAATACATGAATGGTAGCTATTATTATAGGGAAATTGAATCAAGGGCAAATGGTCATCCCAATTTCACTTGAAATCTATCACGCAAGACCTAAACATGTCTTCCAATGTTTGGATTGTTCTTTTTGCTTTCCCATCAGTTTGGGGGTGAAAAGTCGTACTAAGTTTAACTTTCGTGCCAAGACCCTTTTGGAAGGACTTCCAAAACTGTGAAGTAAATTATGTACCTCTATCCGAGATAATGGACAAGGGCACTCCATGCAACCGTACCATCTCTCTCAAATACAACTTAGCATAATCTTTTCCCGTATAGGAAACCTTGAAGGGAATGAATGGGCCGACTTCATCATTCGGTCAACTATAATCCAAATCGAATCATATTGGTGTCGAGTCCGTGGCAACCCTACTATGAATTTCATATTCAAATCTTCCCACTTCCAAGTACGAATGCTAATATCTTGGGATAAACCTCCTGGTCTCTAATGCTCAACCTTCACTTGTTGGCAATTTGGACACTTAGACACAAATCCCGTAATATCCTTCTTCATCCCATTCCACCAATAGATCTCCTGCAAATCACGGTACATCTTGGTGGCTCTCGAGTGAATAGAATACCAAGGACTATGGGCTTCAGATAAAATTTTCTCCCTTAAGTCATCAACATTCGGAACACATAAACGACCTTGGTACCTTAGGACACCATCTTCCCCTTAGGAGAAAGCCTTTACGGACTTCTTTAGTACCGTTTCCATCAATTCTACTAAGGTCGGATCAAGACATTGCTTTGCCTTAATATCGGCCACGAAAGACGATTCGGAACCATTATGGAAAATACTACCACCCTTGGTGGAATCCACTAGTTGAACTCCTAATCGGGCAAACCTATGAACATCTCGAACCAATTTTTTTCTCTCATCATCAACATGTGCAACACTACCCATGTACAACCGATTAAGGGCATCCGCCACCACATATGCTTTACTGGGGTGATAGAGAACACTCATATCATAATCTTTCAAAAACTCAAACCACCTTCTTTGGCAAATATTTAGATCTTTTTGGGTAAACACATAATGCAAACTTTTGTGATCGGTGAAAACATCAACATGGACCCCAGACAAATAATGCCTCCAAATCTTTAAGGCAAATACAACCGCCGCTAATTCAAGATTGTGGGTAGGATAGTTCTTCTCATGAACCTTTAGTTGCCTTGAAGCATAGGCAATTACCTTACCATTTTTTATAAGCACACATCCCAAACCCACTCTAGAGGCATCACAATATACCACAAAGCCATATGTACCTTCCGATAAGATCAACACCGGAACAAAAGTATGTCTATCTTTCAACTCTTGGAAACTTTTCTCGCAAGCTTCCAACCATAGAAACTTGGTTTTATTTTGAGTCAAAGCTCTCAAAGGAGAAGCAATGGAGGAGAACCCCTCAACAAATCTTCTATAATCACTGGCCAAACCAAAGAAACTTCTAATATCTGTCGCTGATAGAGGTATAGGCCAACTCTTGACCACATCCATCTTCTTTGGATCTACCTCAATACCCTTATTTGAAACTATATGGCCAAGGAAAGCTAAGGACCTTAACCAAAACTCACATTTACTAAACTTTACATAGAGTCATTGGTCCTTGAGACTTTGCAATACAATTCTCAAATGATCAATATGCTCATTCTCACTTCTTGAGTAGATCAAAATATCATCTATAAACACAATTACGAATATATCAAGGTATTGTCTAAACACCCTATTCATCAAGTCCATAAAATTTGTCGGGGCATTAGTCAAACCAAAGGACATCACCAAAAACTCATAATGACCATATCGAGTTCTAAAAGTAATTTTCACAACATCCTTCTCTTTCACCCTCAATTAGTAATAACCCGACTGGAGATCAATTTTAGAGGAATAACTTGCCTCTTGGAGTTGATCAAATATGTCATCTATTCTCGAAAGAGGATACTTGTTCTTTATGGTCACTTTTTTCAATTGACGGTAATCACTACACATACGGAGTGAACCATCTTTCTTCTTAACAAACAACACCGAAGCACTCCATGGAGAGATACTCAGTCAGATGAAACCCTTATCCAATAAGTTCTTTAACTGTTCCTTCAACTCCTTAAGTTCCATCGGAGCCATTTTATAAGGAGGAATAAAGATAGGTTGGGTATCGGGGAGGAGGTCAATCCCAAAGTCTATTTCCCTTTCGGTAGGAACATCGGGTAAACCATCGGGAAAAACTTTCGGAAACTATTTTACAATCGGGACCGACTCAAGAATAGGAGTTTTGAACTCCAAATCCCTCACCCTCACTATATGGTAGAGAAAACCCTTCAAAATCATTTTCCTAGCTTTAGGTAAGAAACAAATTGACCTCTAGGCATAGAATTTTCCCCCTTCCACTCAAGGATAGGCTCATTAGGAAACCGATATTTGACCACTCTGGTCCTACAATTAATGGAGGCATAACAAGAATGCAACCAATCCATACCCAAGATGACATCAAAATCTATCATGTCAAGTTCTATCAAATAAAACAAAGTAACTCTATGGGACAAGGAAATGGGACATCTTCTATAAACCCTCTTAGCCACCACATAATCACCAACAGGGGTAGAGATAGAAAAAGGTTCTAACAATATATCGGGAAGCATATAGAATCTCATAGCTATAAAAGGAGTCACAAATGACAAAGTAGCACCTTGATCAAGCAAAGCATACACGTCTATATGGAAGACTTTTAACATACCAGTCACAACATCCAGGGAACTCTCTTGATCACCTCTAGATTGGAGAGCATAAAAATGGTTTTGTTTAGGAGCATTTCCACCCGAACCACTCAAATCGAATAAAAGGTAGGGTTGAGCCGTACGACGACCATCTCCATTATTCTTAGCAACCGTAATACAATTCGTTATTTTGTGATCCGTCTTGCCACACCCAAAGCAAGAATTAGAGCCCACTAGACATTTCCCTTAAGGAATTCTCCCACATTTAGCACAAGTAGGCATAGAAGGCATATTACCATCTCCTTGAGGTTTTGGGTTAGACACTCTTTCATTAGTAGACCTTGGAGAAGAACATGAAGAACCCTGCCCGGAGAAATTTTGTCAGAATCTTGAACGACCATGTCTACCGGACCTAGAATGTGAATAGTTACCATCATCCACTCTAGCTCTCTTTGTCTCTCAAGATCTTCCTTGATTTTTTCTTCCTCAATTTGTTGGGCATGCACCATAAGGCGAGATATTTCCATGTAATAAAAAAGCATAGTGGTGCGGCACTCTTTGACTACCATGTCACTCGCGACACAAACTTACTCATCTTAGCCCTACGATCCGCCACAATGGAAGGAGCATACTTGGATTTGCTTCCACCTGCCTTGCCTCTTTCCACTGATTAAACCAAATCTGAGCAACCCCTTTGAGTTAGTAAGCGTCTAGTTCCGCCTTCTCTACCGGAATCACACCCATGATAGCAAGCACCTTATAGACTTCATCGATAAACTCTTTAGGGTCTTCCTCAATTTTGGAGCCATAAAATTTGGGAGGGTTCAATCTCATAAAATCCCTCACTCTTTCCGCCGTCGTACCCATAATTGGATTCACGGGGGCTACCACCTCTCTGTTAGCTTGTAACGTTACGACTTGAGCCAACACCTAGAATGCTGACCTAAACTCTGAATTAGTCACATTCTCATTCAATAGGTCAATCAGAGCTTAATGAGGAGCTTGAGTAGGAACCTCTTGCTCAACATTGTTAGCCCTTCTAGTAGTCATTTCTTGAAAAACATCGGGCACGGATTAGGAGAAAGACTTGTAGAGTTAAACCCCATGGCATGACTTAAAGAAGTGAAGAAGTGGAATTTCCTAAACATCAAATAGTCTCTCATTCATAAATGGGGCGCGCTTCACACTTATTAACAAGACTCTAGTAGACGTGGTTTGAGACATCCTAGGACCATTCTAAACCTTGTTCTCTTATTACCAATTTTAACACGACCCCAGGGGTAACCCCTAGATGTAAAAAGGCGTATAAGACCCCGAGAGGCCTCATACAAGTAACTTAGCATATCATAACATAAAGTAATAGAAATAAGCGGGAATTTAAAACTTTTCAATACAATCAAAGTCTTTTATAAAAGCAAGCGGAAGGCTAACATGACATTGTCTCAAACCATCTAACATAAGAAGATAAATCTTGGAACGCAGCTCATACAATAGTCCAACATGAAAAGAAAGACATAAAAGAGATAGGGTGATCCAATCCTCGAATACAATGAGGACTCACCAAAGCTTCACTTCTCAATCAACTAAGAACCTAGTCACAAGTTTGTGAATTAGGAGCGCCAGACCCAACATTTGATAAGAGTTTAGGCAAGAGTATATGTTAGGACAATCAAGTACTAAATATGATGGCTAGCATAAACAACATAATCATAAGCATTAGTCAAATAAAACATAAGGCATACTCATATCAAGACATAATAAGCATCATAATGAAAGAGGAATAGTCCTTTAAGTAACCTCACTTAAGCTTAGCCAAGACTTAGGTCATCCGCCTCTAGTCAAGCTTACATCATAGAAGGCATATATAGCAACACTCCAAACAAGTCAACTTCATCACATAATCACATTAATCATACATACTTTTAAAGACAAGGGTAATCTCCTCAATGCCTAGCTTATAAAGGCTAATGGGTATTCACCTCTTGCCTTACTTACCTTTAAATTGCGGGTACTCGCCTCCACAACCTCATCATATGACACGGGTACTCGCCTCCACATCATTTCATAAGGAGTATGGGTACTCGCCTCCATGTCCATTCATCATAATAAGAATGTGGGGACTCACCTCTTGATCAAGTCTAAGGAGTATGGGAATCACCTCATATCCTTGTATATGGTGGTCAAGGGTATTCACCTCTAGCCTCATCATTTATTAAGCGGTTTAGTCTAGATTTATTTTAGGTTAGCAATCCTTTCAACCCAGAATAATTCATGTGAGTAAACCTTTCACATTCATTGCATCATTCTTATCAATTCATCATAGGAAGTATCCCTTCCATACTACAACATCAATAATCAACAATTCATAGTCTAGGCTTTACTCTCAAAGCAATACATCTCATGATCATCATCTATGCTTTACTCTCAAGTAATTATCATCATATTCATCATATATGCTTCAATCTAAAGAAAATCTAGTCATAATTCATCAATCCTATAAGGATATATCTAACCCATAGAGTTTCTCTCACATGGCATCAAACCAACTATATCAATTCAACCCTAAAATCATAGGATAGACATGGGTACATGTAATTTCATCCTAAATACATGCAATTCTATCAATTCAATCATAAACAATCTTGATCTACTCAATTGGATCAACATTCAGCATAACCCATAACATTGGAAGAAACCCTAGAATTGGGGAAATTCTTCTTCAAATTGTGGAATTCTAAGGGGCTCCATGGGAGGAAGGATCTCATGGATTATAAGTCGTCATATCTTGATTGTAAAGCCTTCACAAGCTTGAAGATTGGAGACTTTGGACTCAACCTAGCTTCAATCTCTTCCTTCTTCTTCTTCCTTCTAGAGAGAGAATATTTGAGAGGAGTTTTGGGAATTCTTTTGGGATTTTGAGAGAATGACTTGATCGTGGGATTTTGGAGGTCTAAAACTCTTATATCGGTGTTTTAGACTTAGGCAAAACTACACCACTTCAATAAAGTTAAAACCAGAAAAGACCCAACTACCCTCTTAGCTTAACTGTCAGTTGTCACCCATGCAACCCCCACTTACGGATCGTGGATGGACCCATGTTCCATCCTGCACACCATGGTTCTTTGTTAGAGAGTTTAGCCCTAACCTACAGACCCTTGAACCATAGACCGTGGACACACCTACGGTTCATGGGTTCGGTCATGGACCTGGTCTGGAGGATTGTTGGGTGGCCCTCTCCACGGACTAACCCACAAACCGTGGATGGCACCTGAAACCTCTATAAAATGTGTACTTTGCCCTAGCTCGAATTTGGGGTGTTACAATTATCATAATTCAAATAAAAACACGAATTTAGACAAGTAAAAGATAATGTAGGAGGTGGGAGTTGGTATCAATATGAGATAGCGGTACAAGTGCTTGCTCAACTAATTTAGCAAACATGGATAGGCTAGGTAATCATCAACGACATAAATCTTTTTTCAATATCAATGCATCATATCATAGAATCTCCTTTTTGTCTCATCCATGTAAAATAAAAATCAACACAATACCTTACTAACATCTCTCTTTCGAGCATATTTGGCAACTAGAATTGAACTACAATTTCTCTTTCGAGCAAACTACAAGAATTAAACTCCATTTGCAAGTATTAAACTATTTACCCACTTCAATTAATATCTTTCAAGCATCAATCGAAGATCTAATCTACGATTAAGTTTGCAACATTAACCCATAAATTAACCCCATGTTAAATAGCTCCAATCCATGTATGAAGAAAAGAAAAATAGAGCAAGACACTAGACCCATTAAATTAAATCAACACCCAACTCCATGATCATACCTCTAGAGTTGGGGTTTTATCCAAGCATTATAAAAGGAAAAAAAATTATATCAATTATGTTTTCAGTAATTAAGGAGTTAATAATCAGCAATAATCTTCAATGCCCACTTTGAATTATATCATCAACTGTCAATTACAACATTGTTCAAAACCCCAAAACTAAAAGAAAACTAAAAAGAGTTTTTCGCTAAATATAAAAAAGTTAGAATGCATAAAAGGAGTAGAAGAAAATATTTGAATAGTGATACATTATCTCTCTCATTAGGCTATTTATAGTTTTTCCAAAAATTAGTCTGAAATTCCATGTGTGACCTAATCGGCAATGTTAGTCCGGCTCACCTTCATGATTTGACAGATCATTAGTTATTCTTTAACTTTCCCTTCCTTGGCTTTAGGTGTCAAGTGTTTGAACCTCAGTTGGCAAACTTGATCGAGTAAGCCTTTCACGTTCGGGGAATCGTCGATTACCATTTTTTTCCCCATTCATCCTTCAGTTTAACTCAAAAGTAAGTCACCTTCGGTGATGGAACATCTAGCTCACCTAATGAATTTAGTGAATCGTCATTTGAACTTTGCTTTACCGACCTGCCTTGAATATTTTCATAAGTGAACACTATCACTTTGAGCGATGTTTAAGCTAAGTTGCTTGGACTCGGCTGCAGATATCCGAGATGGATGCGAATCAGAGAGTCGGATTCGGTAAAATATAAATTTTAAGATTCAGGAGTGCAAATCTGAGTATGGATACGATTGTGGTGATGCGGCGAAAATTTTTCAATATTATTAAAATATAGATATAAAGATATTCTAAATTTGAGAGATATGTTGTGATAAACTTACATGTATTTTGTAGAATTCAATATTCCATTCTTCAAGTTGAGATTACTTTTCCATTTTTCCTACAAAGACTCAACAAAATAGAAACTAAACATTAAAAGCATTTACAAATTACAATAGAGTAAATATAACTAAATGAAGCAATAAAAATTGAAACGAAGAACTAACCTTAGAACATGGATAGTAACTCTTGAAACAAAGTGAAAGTGAAAACACTAGAATTATTAAAATTTAAGATATACCCAAAAATATTCATCCACAATTTAGATATTCATAATTACTAATCAATATTCAATACATCAAGTAAAAGTGTAAAACATACTATTTAACAAAAAACAACAGATCGTCTCAACTTAAAGCATAACTCAAAATTAACATAACAACAAAATATTGTCAATTATCAAGTTATTTAATTAAGTTAGCTATCTCTTCTAGATTTTCTTCAACTTCTTCCAAATCCTCAAACTCTTCCTCAAATATCACACCTTCAATTTGAGGTTCATCTATTGAAAGCTCGGTTAGATCATTAGTTGTCTCATCAATATCAAACTGATCTCCACCTAAAAATATTAAAAAGAATAAATATATTAGAAGATTTTATATAGAGAGAAAAAACATCATTTAAACTAAATGATTGAAGAAAATAATAGAGAAAATGTAGACATATCAATTGTAGACAATAAAATTCGCGTTGAGAAAATAATAATCAGGAACGGGATTTATGCAACAATCATTTTATTATTTCAAAGTGTGAGTATTACAATCTATGTGATTCCTCTAAATTCGCGTTTTTGAATATAAATTTAAGGGCTCTTGAGCTTGTTCTTGAATCTGGTGGTCTTGATCTTGATCGTTCTTGAACTTGATCTTGAATTTCTAGTTGAATTCAAGGGCTTCGAGTTAGATCTTGAATCTGATAGTCTTGATCTTGATCGTTCTTGAACTTGATCTTGACTTCTTCAAATCTTGAACTTGAACACCTGAATTCTTGAATTCTGAAATTCTTGAACTTGTAGAGAAATTGCGGCTTTTGAGGTACGAGCTTTCTCTAGCTTTTTATTCAAATTCTTGGTTCTATCATTTGAATTATGAATACCCTTACTTATAGTTTTAAAATAGAAGAGTTTCAATTGGAACAGGATTCCCTTCGGCCAATCAGATTTAAGTGGCATGTCATATGGGCTTTATGGAGCGGGCTTTTATTTAAATCCATTTTTATTGGAATTTAAATAATTATTTCAATTATATCAATCCATACTATTTATTTAGACTAATATAATCCAAATTATTTTATTAATTTATATTTAATAAATTTTAAATGATTACAAATGCCCCTGCTTCAAGTCTTGTCAAAATAATTTATCTTATGAAAACTAGACTTGAAGCATTGACTTAATAATATAATAATTATAATATTATTTTGAGGAAGTATTGACTTATCATAATAATATCTATGTGACAGACAGAACCATCATTAACTATCACTTGAGACATGTTAAGAGTGGGTTTCAATTTCCGTAAAAGTTGAAGTTTATCCTTGTTAGTCTTAATAACCAAAGTCAACTAGGAATCAAATAGCTCACTAGTTTTTGTTTAGTCACAAACAATTCCAATAGCCATACACGCCGAATCCTATTAGGACTCCCTTAGTTACACGGCTTCTAATTAGACTCCAATCAGAACTTGAATGCTTTGTATAATTTATGTTGAAATCAAATTGATCTCACCGACTTTATTATCTATAAATACCCCATGTTCTTACCATGGCAAAGTATCAATTTGTGAGATCCTTCAGCAGACTCCTCTTGAGTTCATCTTGCGAGTATCAAAGTGCAAGGTAATTTCTTCTTTCATTTCAGTCACTTTTTTTTTGTATTTGCTTTTATTATGTGTTTCTTTCATAGGTCAATGAAAGCACTATTTGTGTTTTGTGGAAGATATATGATGGAGATTTTTTTATCACTACACAAGAATTTGTTCTTGAAGTGTGAAGGGATGGATACATGTCCCCACTTTAGAGGTAATCTTATGGCAAAAAGAGGATGGATATGCATCCCCGCCTTAATAAAGGTAATTTTATGGTATTCTTAAGGTGAAAAGAGGATGGATATGCACCGCTGCCCTAACAAAAGGTAATCTAGAAGTATTCTTAAGGCGAAAAGAAGATGGATACGCATCCCCGCTCTAAGAAAGGTAATCTAGAGGTATTCTTTAAGGTGAAAAGAGGATGGATATGCATCCCCGCCCTAAGAAAAGTAAATATATGGTATTCTTTAAGGCAAAAAGAGGATGGATGCATCCCCGCCCATAGAAAGGTAATTTTATGGTATTCTTTAAGGCGAAAAGAGGACGGATACGCATCCCCGCCCTAAGAAAGGTAACTTTATGGAATTCATAAGGCGAAAGAGGATAGATACACATCCCCACCCTAAGAAAGGTAATTTATGGTATTCTTAAGGCGAAAGAGGATAGATACACATCCCTTCCCTAAGAAAGGTAATGTATGGTATTCTTAAGGCGAAAAGAGAATAGATACACATCCCCGCCCTAAGAAAGGTTACGTTATGGCATTCTTAAAGCGCAAAGAGGATTGATACACATCCCCGCCCTAAGAGATGTAATTTATGGTATTCTTAAGGTAAAAGAGGATAGATACACATCCCCACCCTAAGAAAGGTAACTTTATGGTATTCTTAAGGCGAAAGAGATAGATACACATCCCTGCCCTAAGAAAGGTAATTTATGGTATTCTCAAGATGAAAGAGGATAGATACACATCCCTGTCCTAAGAAAAGTAATTTATGGTATTTTTAAGGCGAAAAGAGGATAGATACAGATCCCCGCCCTAAGAAAGGTAACTTTATGGTATTCTAAAGGCAAAAGAGGATAGATATACCTTTCTGCCCTAAGAAAGGTAATTTATGGTATTCTTAAGGCGAAAGAGGATAAATACACATCCCCGCCCTAAGAAAGGTAAATTATGGTATTCTTAAGGAGAAAAGAGGATATATACACATCCCCGCCCTAAGAAAGGTAACTTTATGGTATCCTTGAGGTGTATAGAAGATAGATATGCATCTCCACCTTAAGGAAGGTAATTTAAGGTCAAGAGTTGAAAACTTCAACTTTCAGACTTGAATAATTTGAAGGCTTCAACTTACAATATTGATTGATTTGAAGACATCAAGTTTCAAACTCGATTAATTAAAGACTTCATCTTGCAGACATGAAGAATTTGAAGACTTCAACTTCAAAATTTAATTAACTAGAGACTTTAAGACTTCAACTTGAAGAATTTGAAGACCTCAACTTGCAAACTTGAAGAATTTGAAGACTTCAACTTGCAAACTTGATTGATTTGAATACCTCAACTTCTAGACTTGGAGATTATTATTTTTAATTTTGAAGACTTCAACTTGTAGATTTTAAGACTTTGAAGACTTCAACTTGCAAACTTGATTGATTTGAAAACCACAACTTCTAGACTTGGAGAATTTTATAGTTTTGAAGACTTCAACTTGTAGACTTGGAGATTTTTGTAGACTTCAGCTTGAAAACTTGATTGATTTGAAGATCTCAACTTCTAGACTTGGAGATTTTTTTAAATTTTGAAGACTTCAACTTGTAGACGTGAAGAATTTGAAGACTTCAGTTTGTATACTTGGCTGAATTTAAAGAAACTTCAAGCAAGATGTTAAAGAAACTCATATTTTATAATGGTTTTCCCCCATCTATTGACCAATCAATACTTCGTACAAGTCTAAAGTTTGATGAGACTAAAGATAAAACAAAATACTAATTGTTTTGACTATCATGTGAAAGATCAAGTGGTAACATGTGGTTTTTTGACACTCATGCAATTGAACTTAGGATATATTCTAAGCGCCTACATACCTTAATGAAGAGGATCAAGGCACAAGTAGTTCTAGGGAAGTGTTTATTGTGTCGTACACAGTTTATACTCTTGCGGGCCAGGAGTGATATGCATTTTATGCTCGTACCTTAAGGAGCTTCATCTTACTTAAAGGGTAGTACCTCTTTAAGAATTTTGCATTAATAGGACCGATCCTTACACCATCTGTATCAACAAGCTTGTAAGTACCATATCAATATGCTTTTTGTAAGACATATGGTCTATCCCACTTTGAGGTACATTTTCTCCCAGACTTGTGTGAAGTAATGATGGGTCTTCTTACCACGAGAACTTGGTCTCCAACTTGGAAGCACCTCAAGCAAACCTTCTTATTGAAAGCACGAGATAGACAAGATTGAAAACATTCAAGGTGTTGTTGGGCTTCTAGCCTCTTTTCATCAAGGATTCTAATTCATTAAGACGCACTCGAGCATTTTCTTCTTCAATGATCCCTTCTTGAATAGCAAGTATTAAGGAAGGTATTTTACACTCAAGCGGCAGGTATGCTTCAACACCAAAAGCAAGTGAATATGGTGTTCCTTGAGTTGGCGTGCGGTATGTTGTCCTATTTGCCCACAAAGGTTCTTCCATTCTTTCATGCCAATCTTGTTTGGACTTGGAGACAACTTTATTAAGGTTGCATAGAGACTTATTGAATGCTTCAGCAAGACAATTGGCGACAGCATGATACATAAAAGATTTACGCTGCTAGAAGTCAAAGAGATCACAAATCTTGCTCATTAACTTGTTATCAAATGGCTTGCCATTGTCTGTTATTATGTAAAGAGGGATGCCAAAGTGATAATGATATTCACTTCGATAAAATTTGCAACATTATCTTTCTTGACTTCTTTAAGAGCGATAGCTTCAGCCCATTTTGGGAAGTAATTTGTTGCAGCTAAGATGTACAAGTGTCTACCAGAAGATTTTGGTAGTGGTACCACAATATCCAATCCCCAAGCGTCAAATGGCCAAGATGTAATAGTTAGGTGTAATACTTCGAGCGGCTGATGTATGAAATTTTCATGAAATTGCCAAGCAGTGCACCTTCGAGCATAATATAAGCAATCTTTCACCATGGTTGGCCAATAATACCCCATCCTCTTTATGTGAAAGTGGAGCTTCGATCCAGATTGATGTGATCCACATACTCCTGAGTGTTCTTCTTACAGAGCTTGAATTACTTCTTCCTCTCCCAAACATCGTAGTAGTACACCCTCAAATGAGGTTTTATATAATGTGTCCTTGTAGTAAAGAAAGCGAGGTGCACAAAGATGAATGCCAATCCTTCTCCTTGGATTTTCTGGAAGTATCCCATAACACATGTAGTAATAATGGGTTGTCTCCAATCCTCCTTCGCGGGTTCAAAAATGGTGACGAGATGCTCAAGCTCATTTTCTATATATTCTTCCTCATTTGATGGTGGTACTATCCATTTTTGATAAATAGTCATTTGTGTTTGATCGGGAAGGGTTAGCGTTGAAGCTAGGGCAGCCAACACATCAGCTTTCTTATTTTCTGTTCTATGCACATGTTGAAGGGTTACATCTCCAAGCCATCCTATCAACTTTTGCATAATCATGATAAGGATGCAATTCGGCCTTCTTCACATCATAACTTCCTAAGAGTTGGATGATCACCAACTGAGAGTCACCAAAGACTTGTAAGTGTAATTGCTTCATGTCGACGGCAATCTCAAGTCCAAGTATCAACGTTTGGTATTCAGCGACATTATTGGAGCAACATTGCTTCAAAGTAAAGAGATGGTAGAATGTCTTCTTGTGAAATGATGAACACTACGCCAGCGCCAGCTCCGCCACGATGTGCAGCCCCATAAAAGTACATTTTCTAAGGAGGTTCAATTTCAATAGACATCGCATCTTCATCATAAAGCTCATTAGTTAACTCCAAATCATTTGGTATCAGATGGTCTGCCAAGAAATCAGCTAATGTTTTTCCCTTCAGAGCTTTCTGAGAGATGTACACAATTTCAAACTGTTGGAATTGGAGGTACCATATGGATAGTCAATCAATAAGGACAGGTTTCAACATAACAAACTTGATGGGATTTGCTCTAGAAATAAGGCGAACAACATGAGCTTAAAAATGATGCTTTATCTTTTGAATAGAGAAGAAAAGTGCCAAGCACAACTTTTTGATTGGCGAATAGTTTAGCTCATTCGGCGTAATCATTCTACATAAGTAATAAAGGGAGTTTTCTTTGCCTTCACTATTTTCTTGAGCTAACAGGGCTCCTACAGACCATTTTTGTGCCGCAATGTAGAGTATCAATGGCTTTCCAGGTACAGGGGCTGCCAAAACTGGAGGTTTTGCTAGATACGATTTGATACTTTTAAAGGCATGGCTACATGTTTCGTCCTAATTAAAAGGAGCACCTTTCGTCATGATATGACCGAATGGTTAGCATTTTCCCGCTAGATTTGAGATGAACCTCCTCAAGTAGGCTAGCTTTCCTTGGAGACTTTTTAACTCACGAATATTTCGAGGCTCAAGCATCTTTGATATTTGATGAGTCCACAAATTGGACTCATTTAGGGATATATTTTAATAGAAATTGTGTCCTTAAATGCTTATTTTATCTCAATATCTGATGAAAACCCTTAAGTTTCAGGTATTTGAAGTTTGAAGGAAAGCATGGACACTACATCGCAAAAAGGAACAAAAAAGCTTAAAAGAATGAAGAAATGAAGGTCTGAGGATCGTCGAGTCCACTTGGCGAGTTGCCGAAGGGTCTTACTTCACCTTTTGTTCCAATGTGTTGAGCCCTGAAGGAAAGGATCAAGTCGATGGAAAAAGGGAGAAGTCAGCGCATCGCCGAGAAGTTCCGCGTAGCAGTACCATATCGCCCAATGACCCAGAGCATAACGATGCTAAAGGATAGTGTTAGACGGTGATGCACTACACTAAAAGGTGAATCGCCGAGTTGATCGGCGTTTCGACTAACGATGCCGAATGATTCGTTCCAGCACAAATCTGTGAAAACTATAAATACTAGTTAGAGTTGTAGTTTTAAGTGCCGAACAATTATTATACTTTTCATATAGAATAGTACTTTTTGATATTTTTGCTCTAAGTTTGAGAGGGTTTTGTAGACTTTAAGTTCCAAAGGGTTTCATCTTCAAGATTTGGATTTGGGTCTCTTAGATTCTTAAATTTTGGCATGTATCAAGACTTAAATCTTCATACCCAGTTGAATGCAAGCTCAATTTGGTATAAATTTCTATCTCTTATACATGTGTGGCTAAAAACCCCAATTCTTGGGGTGTGATTTAGCAGATATGGGTTAAGATAATTGTTGGGTCTTTCTTGCTGATAGTCTATTCATAGTTTAAATGTGATTTGTTTAGTGGTTGTGGATGAATTTAATGAATTTTTAGTTGCAAATACAAGATTATTTATGTGTTTTCAGCTTGCTCGAGAGAGAGGTCATAAATCTAAGACTACTAGATTGATGGCCAGTGTGAGTGGGTTGACATATGGTTCAGCTCGAGAGAGTGAACCCTAGTCCCATGTCCACACAGTCAGCTCGAGAGAGTGAGTGGGTTAAGGCGTAGGATGGTCTTCATGCGGCAAGTGGGTGTCCGAGAGGAACGCATTTGAAATGGGCTAAGTTAATCAAGAGAGAGCGTATCCCCCTTAAAGTCTAGTCACAATTATTCTATGAATCTTCTATCGAAAGCATGTACCCAATAATCTAGCTTAACCTGTATTCCCGTCACATCCCAACGATCCCCTCTCATTACTCAGAAACCCTTGTTTATTTTGCTGTTTTTACTTACTAGTGACAAAAAACCCCATTGTTAATTGACACTCTTGTGTCCCTCTTTAATTTACAATGTTTTTAATCATTAATGTCTTTAGCTATGACTAGTTAGAACTAAATTTTATTTTTCTATTAATTCTCAAAATCGCTCTGTTGGGAACGATCCCAACCCTTGGTTGGGTTACTAAACTATTGTACTATTGTAGACACTTGCATCGGAAGTTGTGTCTTGATTACGCAAATATCAATATTGCATCAACTTTGGCTTGATCAATTTCAATTACTCGATGTCTCACAATAAAGCAAAGGAACCTTGCCAGAAGTAACTCTGAAGGCACATATTAATGGATTCATCCTTAGTTGATATCTTCGAAGCAACTCAAACACCATTCTTAAGTCTCTCAAATGATCACCCCTCTTTCTCGACTTTACCACCAAGTCATCAACATAGAATTCAACATTTTAATGGATCAAGTCATCTAATATATTTTGCATAGCCCTTTGATATGTGGCACCAGCATTCTTTAAACCAAATGACATCACTTTGTAGCAATAAATACCCTTAGATGTGCAAAATACGGTAAGTTCTTCATCATTTGGTGTCGTGTGGATTTGATTATACCTAGAAGAACCGTCCATGATCGACATTGCCTCATGACCAGTGGTGGCATCAATCATCAGCTCCGGAATGGGAAGAGGGAACTCATCTTTAGGGCATGCATTATTGAGATCTCTAAAGTCAACACAAACTCGTATTTGGCCATTCTTCTTCCTCACAGGAACAATACTTAAAATCCATGTAGGATAATTGCCTTCACGAATAAAGCCTGCCTCAATGAGTTTGTTAACTTTATTTTCTATCAACGGAACCAAGTCTGGCCTAAAACGTCTTTGAGCTTGCCTAACAGGATGAGATCCATTTTTGACTGCCAACTGCTGGACTGCTACTTTAGGATTCAAGCCAGGCATTTCTTTATAACTCCCAGCGAAGACATCACTATATTCGTTGAGTATGTTCATATAAGCGATTTCTTCATCAACTTCTAGAAAGGCACTCAAGTAAGTTGGCCTTGGGTCTTCATCAGTGCCAAGGTTAGATTCCTTTAAAGGATTTATTGTGGTCTTTACTCCTTCTTCAAGTTCTGGTGGAACATCTCCAGCATCTTCCTCCTCTATAGGATCATTTTCATTAACAAATATATGACAACACCAGACAATATCTTCTAACTCTTCATCAATCTTCATTTGAGGCAAAGAATCGTGCTCATTTTGGATTGTAACATGATATGAAGAGCCTACACTTTCTTCATCTTCCTCGCGCTCCTTGGTGTAAACCACAATGTGAGCCTTTTCCTTAAGTTCCGCTTTACACGAAACCACAAGTTCCACTTGTCGCCTCATTCTAGAAGGAATCAAACTTTTGAACTCCTTTTGAATCAAATGTGAAGCAGGCGTTGTAGCTTTTAAATAAATTCTCAGATTCTTGTTTTTCTTCAATGGACCTAACCTCTCAAACACAAAAGTTCTTTCAGTCGATTCTCTAAGTCGATAAAAAATAGAAGGTTTTTTGTTAGGAGTAGTGACATCATCTTCAAAAGTTATATGGTTATTACTGGCCCTTCTTATGGAAATGTGAATTGGCGGTGGTTGGCTATAACCTAGGCCTTCACGTGCTTGCCTAGTTGTACTTTTAATAGAAGTTTCCCTAACATTTATGGGTCATTAGGGTTGTATCCAGCTTTCACAAATAACTTGTAAGCATTGGGATCAAAAGCTTCTCTTGTGCGTTTTGTAGGGAGTGCCACATCTTGCACTTTATTTTGAGCGATTGACTTTCCTTGCAGCTTCAAAGGCAAGTTTATTGTATCGATCCGTCTGATAGGAAGATTTAGCCCTCTCAATGCATTTTATTGAAGGTTAGATGACTGACCTTCGTCTTTCTTCACTTTTGGAACATAGCGAAGTCCAAAAGTCAGCTTTTTTTTTAAAGACGTGATCTTCCCTTCATTAAGATTAGGACAAAGTTCTTTAGTGTCAACCTTTACCTTTCCAACAGTCGTATCGATTCTTTTGCTTGTGATCTTATCGGACTTGGTTGATTTGACATCATTAGATTTTGTCCCTTTAATGACATAACCCTTCAAATAAAATTTTGCATTCGCAAAGTGTCTCAACTTCGGTGAAAGGATTATCATCTGCAACTATCTTTCCTTCAATTCCGCCTTCAAGATACTTCAAACATTGATAGTAAGAAGATGAGAAAATTCTATTATCAACTATCTTCCTTTCAATCCCGCCTTCAAGATACTTCAAATATTGATAGTAAGAAGATGAAACAATTCTATTATCATGTACCAAAGGCCTGTGAAGTAATATATTGTATGAAGTCTTTGCATTGATCACATGCATCTATGAGCTTGATCGCAAATCTTCCATATGGATTTCTAATTTAATACTGCATATGGACCTCTGTCCCCCTTGATTAAATCATTGTATCAACAAACGACTTTTACTAAGTTCTTCAATCATGATGCTGGGTTCCTTCAATATGTGGATAGGTAGAATGTTGACCCCAGATCCTTCATCTATTAAGATTCTATTTATCTTCTTCTCTAGCACGTGACCCACCAAAAACAAAGGACGGTTGTGTAGTGCTTCACTAGATAGAAGATCATTATCTGTAAATGTGATTTTTGTATCACATGCATCTGATTCTTGGGATGAAGGTTCAATAGATTTTTCAGAAGATGAAATAGACATCATTGTCGACATTTCCCTTGTTGATTTTTCCTCGTCATTAAAAGACACTTTTGGTGAGGATTCACTCTTTGTTCTTTGTCAGTATGAGAAATTCTTATGGTTTCTTCTTTATCAGCACTGAAACATGACATCTTTAGTAGACTTTGTGCAGAATGAACTTGGTAAGAATTCCTCTAGAGTCACAGGACATTGGGGTTTCTAGTAGTGATGCACTTCTACCTTTATCATGTTTGAGCGCTTGATTGATTTCTATTTCTCCAATTTCCTCACCATCTTCCTTCTAATCGATTGCTCGGATGATTATTTTTCTAAGCTTCACTTGTTGCATCTTCGCCTATTCACAAGAATCCAACCTTCACCACCACCTATATCATTTTGAGATTTGTCTTGCTCCAATAACTCTTCTTCATGCTTTTTAGAGATACATATTTGGAGCTAATCGAGCGAGCCAAATGTGATAGAGATTTGGTTAGAACTAGCCTTCTCATCATCAAGGACAATTTTCTTTTCGTTAACCAATCACATCACTCTATCCTTGAAGACAAAACATTATTCAAGAGGATGACTCACAAGTCCATGATACTTGCAATAATTTGGGTCATCAGCTTTTCCACCTTCATCATGTAGCTTCATCTCAGGCAAGTTAATGAGATTTAACTTGAACAACTCATCAAAAATCTCAAAAACGTCAGAATCCAAGAAGGGATATTTTTTCCCTTGCATCTCCCTTAGTGTCGACTTTTGATTTGAACGTGCTTGGAAAGTCGTTCTCACATTTTTCTTCATGCCCTCATTTGTAGTGAACTTCACATGTGACAATTAACATTCATCGATTCTTTGTTGTCATTTTTGGGCACAAATTTGCTCCATCTATTTGGTTCCTGCTTGTCTCTTCCTTTGTGAGGATCATGGATGAACGTCATATCTTTTCCAGCAGAGGACATGCTCAACTCCATATTATTAGCATGAGTAGCTAGATCTTCGAAGGATTTTGGTTTTATTCCTTATAAGATGTAAAGAAGCTCCCAGTGCATCCCTTGGATACACATTTCTATCGCAGAAGCTTCACTAAGCCTATCCTTGCAATTCAGGCTCACGTTCCACCATCGATTTATGAAATCTATGGCTAGTTCATCCTTTCTTTGGTGAGTATTCGTGAGTTCTACCATGCTCACCGTATGCCTCATGCTATAGAAGCGATTGAGAAACTCGTGCTCTAGTTGCTCCCAACTATCAATAGAATTGGGCTCAAGATTTGTGTACCAATCAAAGGCATTTCCTTTTAGAGAGCGGACAAACTGCTGACAAGATGGTCTCCAAATGTTCCGGCATTATTACATGTCTCCACAAAGTGAGCAATATGTTGCTTCGGATTTCCTCTACCCTCAAATTGTTGAAATTTGGGAGGTTGATAACCAGAAGGCATTTTAAAGTTATCAATTCTTGCACTGTATGGCTTGGCATACATATGAGAAGACTTGGTGGAGACTTCATACTTATCTTTAATTGTGCATTCAATGAATTCCTTCCAGAAATTGAGTGGGATCATTCCTTCAAAGGAAACTGGCATCTCATTAACAAGCGGTATTTCTTCATAGGATCTCCGATCTCTTGAACTTCTATACTCTTTCCAAGCGTACGACTCGCTTCTCCATCTAAATGTCCTTCCATCCTATCCATAAACTTATCAATTCTAGACTCTTGGTGTTGTACATGCTTTGTCAATCCTTCAACCAACTTCGTCAGATTTGCAAGTTGTTCCTCAGGGGAAGAAGCAACAGTCACCATTGTTTGCATGATCATTTGAGATGTAGGAGAGTCGCATGGATTGTTGTGTAAGTTGATCTTCAGTGGAATCATGTTATGTGATGCATGTGGAGATGATTCATTGGTTGAGTCATAGTTCTCCCTTATGGTAGAGTTCATGGAATCAGATTTCTCAAGGAGAGCCAATGTCTTCTTTATCTTTTCAGCAACACTAATTCCTCCTTCTAAAGCCTTTGTGGAGGAACTTACTCTTTTTGGAGACAAAGGCCCTAAAACAGGAGTTAATGCTAACAACACTTGAAGTGTTTGTTGTCCTAGCATAGAACCTTTGCTCTGTAACGACCCTCAAAATGAAGTAGGATAAAGTAGAGCCTCACATGAGTTTTATGCATTAATAACTTGTCAAAATAATGAAGAATATCCTTTTTAGTCAGTTTTAAAGAGTTTGGAAGTCAAACGCCAAGGGACGACCAAGATGTTCGGAAACTAGTCTTTTACATGTTGGTGTGTTCTAGTATGTTGTTCATGTTTTTATGTGTTGTTTGGAGACTAAAATAAGTGGAGGTGACCCTAGTGTCTTAATAAATATTTTTAGGGTCAAAATGTTCGGATACGATGCCTCGGGGGCCACCCTAAGGGTCCCCGAGGAGGACCCCAACCTTGGCCAAGCAAGCTGCCAAGGCAGCTTGAAGTTGTGCTTGGAGGGAGCATGTCCGCGTCGAGGACTAGCTCCACCAGGGGCCAAATGTTTGGTCCGCATCGCGGACATGTCGCGGACTCTACTGTCTCAAATTTAATTTTCAGAAAACTTGTGGGAACACCTCCGCGTCGCGAACTTGTTTCTCGACGAAATCTGCGAAAATAAAACTCAAGTTTGACTTGTTTAAAAAGGTCCAACTAAGTGAGGGGTAGTTTGGGTAGTTTGGGTACTTTGGGAAATTATTATAAATGGTTATTCTACCTATTTTAGGGTATTTTAAGTTGGTTAAAACCCCAAAACCTAAAATTAGACCCCATTCTTCAAATTGAACCTTCCCTCTCAAAATAGATTCTCTCAAAAACTCCATTGAAGACTTTGATGAAGCATAAGCTAGAAGATGGGTTTTCAACTGATTTCTTCTTCAATTTCATGGGTCTTCAATAATTAAGGAATGGTGCCTCTTGATTCTTGAATAACCTCTCATTCAAGGAGTTCTATCAAAGATTTTCAAAAGTGATTCAAAGACCAAAATTTCCAATTTTCAATCTAAACATGGGTTCCTTGTCAAACGATTTTCTAAATCATTCTATTGATAAATTAATATGGAATTAATGTTTTTAAGACAATTTTCAAAGGGATTCTTGAAGAACCCATGATCCCCAAATTCTCAAAAAATTGGCCTATGATGTGTGTCCTTGTGAATATGATCTCTACTGATGAAATTATGTTTAGATTAGATTATATTGATAATCCTTATGATTATTTATACTTATTCATGTTGAATTGTTGGTATATTGGTGAGTTGAGGATTATGGCCTTATGGGCAAAGTTATGGGTTGATCCCTTTGTTTATGGAATTGTACTTAGACTATGTTTATGATATTGAATTACATTGTTGATTCCTATTGCTACCTATGTCAATTGATTATGAATTGTTGAGGATTGATCCATGGTGATCATGGCTTGGAGAATTTGTAAGTTGACCCAACTTCTAGTCTATAGTATGAGAATTGGTGTTATGTGGTTTAATCCACTTATGGTGGAGGTGTTTACTTCTTGTCTATCTATACATGTTGAGATCATGACCTTGAAGGCAATAGATGTGAAGTGAATTGTTGATTATGATGCATATGTTTATGAAGTTATGCTATGAAGGTTATGTATGAAATCCTCAATAGTAGCATGATATTTAAAGTGTGTTGATGATGAGGAGTATAATGTGAATGATAATGTTAGGGATAAGGTGTGGTCTACATGATTGATTATGTTAGGTACTATTGTGGAATGACCCTACCTATATGACCCCTATATGAATGTTTGATCAAATACATGTTAGGAGTACCTATTCAAAATTGAATGTGTCCTTGTCTCCTATGATGAAGTGTGGGTGTGT
The DNA here is from genome assembly GCF_019186545.1 of Solanum stenotomum. Taxonomy (NCBI): domain Eukaryota; kingdom Viridiplantae; phylum Streptophyta; class Magnoliopsida; order Solanales; family Solanaceae; genus Solanum; species Solanum stenotomum. The sequence goes on from NC_064283.1 coordinate 37,892,256, forward strand.
GGTCTAGAATCCCTAAAGGCTTTATATGTGAATTGCTCATGATTTGGGGACATTGTGAATGTGTGGTGATCCCTTGAAGGAAAGTGCACTCAATATCAATGTTGTTGCTATTATGTCACTATGAGGACCAATATGCGCGCACACACACTCTACATGTATAGCTATGAATATGATGTGTTATGGTGTCTATTGAAAGGTTAACTCTTATATGCACCCTTACATCTTATTATGCATACAAAGTGTATGTTTAGCAAGGTATGAATATATGTTGTATAAAGGTGTTTATGTGAAAGGATTTCTCACATATGTACACACACATGAATGAATGAATAAGGTTTATGATAATCTAGTGAAAGTGAGTCTCTTGAAAGGTTTCCTCAATTGTACTCTAAACTAGACTATGTTATGAATATGGTATGACTATGGGAAAGGGCATTCTCACGTAATGTAGGTTCTATGATGAAAGGTCATTCTCATCTTAGAAACCTTTGAGCTATATGATCTGAGGTATTAAGTCCCTAAAGCCTACTTTATGACCTAATGTTAAATAAAGGCTTAAAGATGTTTAAAAAGGGAGTTGGAGCTTAGCACCGAGTGAACATGAAAAATGAGAGTGGGGGCTTCACGTTTAGCAAGTCCGGCTTCCCATAAGAGAACCTTCACATTTAGCAAGTCCGGGTTCCCAACATAGATGTTGTCTCATGAGATGGAAACCTCCACGCTTAGTAAGTCAAGGTTTTCTAGTAGCAAACTCCTTGTTCCATAACTACGTGCCCCCGTAGGTCTTAGCTTAGTGGATCCACTAGATAGCTATTATGTATGTACGTCCTACTTTGGAAAGTAATACCCTCTCTTTTCGGTGTGGGAGTAGAACACCGGATTCCATGTAGCTCACATGGTCTATGTCGGTTATGGCAATGTATCTCGAAAGTTAAGAAATGAACTAAGATAAGAATATGAACTCTAGTCATGATTTCTTGAAGAGTTAGTTAGTGTACGTAGGACTATGGACCCTACTTATGCATTGCACAAGTGGACTCTAAGGGAGGTTATGATTAGGCTCTTTATGTAATGAAGACTATGGTCTATGTATGTTAATATGAAAGCATATTAAGGTTTACTTTACTTATGTCAAGACATGAAGTATGTTTATGCATGTGAATTACACTTATGACTTCTTAATGGGTTTGCTTAGTAGATGTGGGGGTATGGGACTCCATGTTACATTGCACAAGTGAGCTTGTGAAGGGGTTGTGAGGGTGGTTTACCTATGATATGAACTAAATGGGTTATTACTAATGATGTAGTAAAGGAATGAGTCCTTATATGATGTTATGAAGTATGTTGGTCTTATGTCTAATGTTAAATGAAGATGTTATGACTAGTTGAATATGATGTACCTAGTTTATGGTGGCTTCCTAGGAACACTTGGTGTGAGTAGTATTATGGGATGCTACTTGCACATTGCACTAGTGTGACTTGGAGGTTGTCTTAGGTGATGGTTCCTATGTGAAGACTATGTCTTATGGTGTGCTTATGACTCTATGAATATATGTGGTTGGATTGATGAAGGCTATATGTAAGTTCACCCTTGGTAACCTTAAGGTGATACATTGCACCAAGTATTCCCTAAGGGTTGCTTGAGGAAAGGAGTTAAGATAAAGAGGAGGGTAATGTATTGTATGCATTGAATGTGCCTAAAAGGTTATAAGTGGTTCTATGTGCTATTATGAATGGTTTCCATGTGTATGATGATGTATGTGGTTTATATTGTTCCTATTGTACTAAATGTCCTTTTAAAAGCATGTTTTGCATGATTATCATACTTAGTGCATTCTTTATCTTTTTACACCAAGTGTAGGTGATGGTGACTAAAGGGTCTTTCCTAGAAGTAATGAGTTTGGCTTACTATTCCCAAGTTTGGGTGTGTCCTTAATGATTCAAGGACCTTTATTTTAAAGAGTTTCCTTAAGTTCTATGTACTAGATAGTAGTTTCTTTTGTATTGTAAGTGTAATGACCCGAGAGCACCCCCTAGTCAAAACACGGCGTACTCAACCTCTCGGAGGTCTTATACAAGCCCTTAGCATATCATGAACATTAAAGCATATGAAAGTAGCGGAAAATTTAAAACTTTTCTTTACAATCGAAGTCTTTATAAAATAAGAGAGAGTCTATGACACTATGTCTCAAATCATCTATAACATTTAGAATAACAACTCTTTCATAACAACTTAGGGACACGACCCTTACATAATAATTACTAGGGACACGGCCCTTACACAAGTCTAAAGACATAAAACATAAAGACATAATGACATAAGAGTACGAGGTAGGTTCATCCTCGAAACTATGAGGACTCCCCAAGTCTTCATTCCCAAGCTCCTTAGAAACCTAACTTCCAAGCATAAGACATCACATCACCAAACCCTACACTTTGTAAAAATGTAGAAGAAATATGGGTTAGTACAACACACGTACGAAGTATGGAAGCCATGCAAGTAAAACCATTAAAACATGCATAAAAGGGACATTTAGTTGAAACCATGCTTTATGCACTTTTGAACATCTTCTTGAAAGAGTTGAAGAATCATAAGTCATAAACACCTCACATATAGTTCATCAAAGCACAAAGATAATAAACATCACCATAGGCATAGTCTCTAATCATAGTCATAGTGCACATATCGCTCATTACAAGACATAATACTCATGCATAGTCAACATCAAGGTCATTGCATCATAATAGAGTAATCACATAAGTAACCCTAGGTTCTACTTGTGCAATGCATAGGTAGGGTCCATAGTCCTACTTACACTAAGTATTACCTTTGGATCACCATGCTATACTTATCATACATTAGTCTTATCCATAGGTCATATACATAGTAAGGTGACATTCACAAACATTAGTTCATATCAAGAAAAGTCAATCATTAACATAATACAATTAAAGCATGCATTATTCATAATCTTCATAATAAGATAGAACAACACCATTAAGTCATAGTTCATACAACATGTTCATATCATACATCTTAATCATAATTCAAATAGTCCTTATCATAGGTAAACCATCTTCATAATGATCATACATAACATAGCTTTAATATACATAAGTCATAATCATCATATTCATAAGAGAACACTACTACAACCATCCCTTAGGATCCCACAAGTGCAATGTGCAAGAGAAGTCCCATACCCTCCCTTACACTATGTAGAAACCCTTAAGAAAGCCCTAGTAAGAGTTCACACCTTTCGTACCTTCATTTACTTTTACATTAGGGAAATATTGCTATAACCGACATAGACCATGAGAGCTACATGGAATCCGGTGTTCTACTCCCACATCGAAAAGAGAGGGTTAACACTTGCCTAAGGTGTAACCATTCATCCATAGCTATCTAGGTGGATCCACTAAGCTAGAGTCCTATGTGGGCACATAGTTAAGGGTCAAGGAGATTGCTTCTAGAAACCCTAACTTAATAAACGTGGGAGTTTCCATCTCATGAGACAACACATACCGTGGGTAATCCGGACTTTCTAAACATGAGGAAACCCATGTGGGGAGCCGGACTTACTAAACGTGATACCCCCATCTCATTTACATGTCCTTTCGGTGCTAAGCATCTAATTCCCTTTTGTAATCATCTTTAGTCATCACATAAGTTCACATTAGCCTTTACTAGACTCTTATGTAGACATCTTACCATAATAGCTCATATGTGTTCATAAGTGATTAACAATCCTTTCACCTTAGAAACACTTAGCAAGTGAGTAACCTTTCACTTTACATTACATTATAATCATGAGAACTACCTTTTAATCATATAACAATCATACCATAACATACATACATACTTCATAGCTAATTCAAGTGTAGAGGGTTAAGGATGAGGAAACTAGGTCATCAACACCACAACAACACATTAGGTATAGCATCATTACAATCTAAGCAATTCACCTTTCATCAAGAACCTTCATCATGTGAGAATGACCTTTCACATTATCATACCATGCATAACATAGACTAGTTTAGAGTACAATTGAGGAAACCTTTCAAGAGACTCACATTCATTACATTAGTCAATAGCTTCATTCATTCATGTGTGTGTACATGTGTGAGAAAGCCTTTCACATAAAACGCCTTTACTCATAGCATGTTCATGTTGTGTTAACAAGAATTACCTTCAATTCAACATAACAACAATAATACCAACATCTCACAACATTCATACTTGCATTGCATCTTATCATAACATGCTCAATTAACCAACTAGGGTTAGAGGGAAGAGGGAACCATCATCCAACTTCATCATACATGAATTAAGCAAGTACATTCAACAATACATAAAGAATCACATTGATATCATCTCCTCATAGCCTTGAAGGCCCCATTCAAGACTTAACCCTAATTCCATAGTAATCATACATAATTTAGGGTAATATCATCATACAAACATGAATTACATAACATTACATTCAATTCATAGCCTTCAATTAATATCTAACACAAACTAGGGTTAGAATTGGAGGAAGAAGGGGAAACATGGGTCTCATGGGGGGATTCTTCAAAAATCACCAAGACTACATGAATGCATCCATAATTGTTCATATATCATCAATCAAAATCAGTTTATAACAACAATTCAACATTTATAAAAAAGACCCATGTTTTTGGATTGAAATCTACAATTTGGGGGATTTTGAAAACCATCTTTGGAAGGACCTCTTAGGGAAAGGGATCCCAAGAGTGAAGAGCAACCATACCTTAGTTAAACCCTATGAATTTCGTGTGAAACCTCCCATCTACAAGCCCTTGCTAATCTCCTTCCAAGTTCTTCAATGGAGTCTTGAGTTGAGAGAGTTTTGAGAGAGAGAATTTTAGGAGGGAAAAGAATTGGGTTATGTTTTGGGGTCTTGACTTGTGGTGAATTAATGGATTAGTTTAGGGTCCTATAAGCTTATATAGTCCATTGATTAACCACCTAACCGACCTCCCTTAACCCCTAGTTAATAACTAATTAAAACATTAACCCCCTTCTTAACTAAAAACTTCATAAAACTGGCAGAATCTACGCCCTTCACCTACGGACCATAAGTGGAGTCACGGACCGTCGTTTGGCCTTCGTAGTTCTAACAGTGCTTCACTATTTTGGGAATAACTTTTTACTCCAAGATCGGAATAGGGAAAACTCGGTGGCGTTGGAAAGAGGACTCATAGAACTTTCATTGGATAGGTAATGGCCCACCTAATTCGTTTTGAGCTATGAGATATAACCATCTAAAGTTGACCCTCACTCCTAACTTAAAACTAAAAACTCTTTTTAGGGACTGTTTTGAAGGTCTTGGTTCTAAATGATTTCATGACTTAGCTTAAGGTCTTGTTAGCTTATAAAGGTGAGTAATCAAATAGCTAAACAACCCCTTAATACCTTAGTCAATTAACTAATTTAATCCCTAATCACCAACTTAAGACTAGAAGGCTGGAAATTGGCAGCACCTACGGCCACGCACCTACGGACCGTAAGTGGAGTTACGGCCCGTGCTGGGCTCTCGTCATTTGGTTCAGAGAGGGGGATTGGGTAGTCCTTGGTGGGGATACTAAGTCTCAACCCATGAGACCTACCTACGGAGCATAGGTCAAGTGACGGCCCGTCACTGCCCTTCGTAGGTCAAGCTATTTTTTGACAGCTTTTGGCCAAAGGTTGGGTCCTCCTCAAGGACCCCTTGGGTGGTCCTTGGGGCGTCGCACCTGGTTGTTTGGACCCTAAACATGTCCATCTATGAATAAGAGTCACTCCTATGGGTTTTAGACCTCAAACAACACACCAAACACCACGACAAGACACTAGCACCAAAGACTAGTTTCCGGACGTCATGGTCGTTTCTTGACGTTTGACCTCTAAAGTCACCAAACTAACTTCAATAGCCATTTTTCACCATTTAAACATGTTTCCAACCATAAACTAACATGTGATGCTCTAGGTCAACCTAATAGATTCAGTCAAGCCTTAGTTAGGTCTTACTAGTTTCGTACGGAGCGTTACAGTAAGGGTTGTGTCCCTCTTGTGTTGTAGTCATGTTTTAAGATGGCTACCTTGAGACGTAGTACTCCGATTTTGTATTAAAGGTTTAAATGAGGTGACATTTAAGTATTGTATTATATTATGAAAAAGTTTTAAATTTTCCGCTATTTTTCTATGATAAATGTTATGACGAATGCTAAGGGCTTGTATAAGACCTCCGAGAGGTCGAATAAACTGGTAACGACTAGGGGGTGCTCTCGGATCGTTACATGCTCCTCGTAACAGCTCTGAAACATCCAAAGGTAACACCAAGAATGCCTTCAACTTCAGTAGAGAACTTGGAGCTTTTGGCCTTAGAGGCAGTTCATTGAGAGTTGATCTTCATGGAAGTTATCTCGATATTCTTTAATTCTTGAAAAGTTGATATGAGAGGTAGAGATAGTCCCACCGGGCGTGCCAAAATTTATAGACAATAAAATTCGCGTCGAGAAAATAATAATCAAGAACGGGAATTTATGCAACAATCATTTTATTATTTCAAAGTGCAAGTGTTATATTTCTATTATTTCTCTGAATTCTCCTTTTCGAATATAAATTCAAGGGCTCTTGAGCTTGTTCTTTAATCTGGTGGTCTTGATCTTGATCGTTCTGGAACTTGATCTTTAACTTTATCCTGATCTTGACTTTCTAGTTGAATTCAAGGGCTTCGAGCTTGATCTTGAATCTGATGGTCTTGATCTTGGTCGTTCTTGAACTTGATCTTGACTTCTTCAAATCTTGAATTTCCAACACTTGAATTCTTGAATTCTTCAATTCTCGAATTCTTGAACTTGTAGAGAAATTGCGGCTTTTGATCCATGAGCTTTCTCTAGCTTCTTGTTCAAATTCTTGGTCCTCTCATTTGAATTATGAAGAGCCCTATTTATAGTTTTAAAATAGAAGAGTTGTGATTGAAATAGGATTTCCTTCGGCCAATCATATTTAAGTGACATGTCATATGGGCTTTATGGAGCGGGCTTTTATTTAAATCCATTTTTATTGGAATTTAAATAATTATTTCAATTATATCAATCCATAATATTTATTTAGACTAATAGAATCTGAATCATTTTATAAATTTATAATTAATAAATTTTAAATGATTACACATCCCAATATTTTCTTGGACCACTTATATATTTTTTTCTTGTGAGACAACAACCAAAGATTATAATGTACAAACCCTAAATATTCGGCTCTTGAAGTTGCTAACTTATTTCTCTTGATACTGTGAATCAAAGAATATGTACTCCAATTTCTTTCACAACAAGAGGAAGAAGTCGGTTGAGTAAGCAACTTGTAAGCTAATTGTCACAAAAGTGGAGCCGAGACCTCATGATTTGCCCACCAAAAAAGAGAATCTTCATACGTCATAGCCTCAATCACATAAGGCTCACTGAAATAGTCATTTCCGCTACAAAAGGATCCATACTCCAATGAGACTTATTTCATTTCATTAGAATCTTTAAAGTACCTTTGAAAGTACTTGACTCTATTTAATGAAATTTCACTATCTTCATTAAGAGCTAGCTTTCGAATTCCATTCTCTCCTTGAAGCCATGATTCATGATAATATTTGGGAACCAAAGAATGTGTCATACAATGTAGAGGTGTGTTACTTTTGTTCCATCTAGCCACAAGAATATCATGAATAGTATCAAAAACATTTGATTGATCGGAAATGAAATATTTTCCCTCATGCTCAAAGATTGCTTTCTTGACCTTCTCAATCATTCAGTCCCACATATCATAGATGAGACGTAATTTTGGACCATCAATATCAGCACTTCTTAGCATATCAACAATTGGTTTCAAAAATTTCAAGAAGTAGTCAATATTATCCCATTTCTCATCATTCATTATAAGAGATTTTATTTCATGATTTTTGGCTTTAATTCTCTTATCCCCCTTATAATTCTTCCATTCATCATCCATGACCATTTTCTCCAAAGAAGATTTCACTTCGTGAATTCGGGTGGTTATAATGATGTGTGAGGAAAATCTTGTTTCACCAACCTTAAACTAACACAAATCCCAAAGTTTTTGAAAAAGTGCATGTGCCAAGTAATGGCTCACAACAAAGTTCTTCAAATTACTCACTTCACTAAGTAACTCTAAAATCCATTTGCAATTAGTAAAGTGAGGTGATTTTTCCGAAGGTTGGCACATACTTTTCAAAGCTAGATTCAAACAATGAACAACACAAGGAGTCCAAAATATATGAGGAAATTTTTACTCCACAATAATACCAACAAGTTTTATATTACTTGCATTATCCGTAATAGCTTGAACAACAGTGTTTGAACCTACATTTTCTATTGCTTCAATAAACAACTTAGCAATATATTCTCCATATTTTATGATTCCACTAGAATTGATTGAACTTAAAAATATTGGGCCTCCACTAGATGATTCCATTATATAGATCAAAGGTCATCTTTTAGTATCATACCATCCATCGAACAAATCGACAATCCTTTATTTTTCCATGTATCTTTAATTGGTTGAAACTGTCTATCAATGTGTGTCTTTTCTTGAGCTAAAAGAGTTGTCCTCAACCTATTATATGACGGGGGAATATAACTGGGAATGGAATTTTTGGCAAGATGAGATTTTTAAAGTGCTTGTATTGATAGGAAGAATTAAGTGATCTATCAAGATAGGATCATTGATATGATATTGTACATGAAACTATGTATATAGCATACTTATATTTATAGTATTTTGATAGTTTGAAGCTTGTGTTGATAGAAAGAATCAAAAGATATATATATATATATACACACATACACACACACATATATATACATATATATATATGTTAGATTTTGATATTATTCATGGTCTGGATTGACTCCATTCTTGTTATGCTTCTGTTGATTGTAGATATTGACTTGTTAAGTTTTAGTTTCCTAATGAGCCCATCCTAGAGTGGAAAGGGGAAAATTATATGCCTAAGGGTCAGTTTGTTTCTTTTCTTAAGTATAGGAAAATGATTTCTAAGGATTTCATATATCATCTTGTTCGGGTTAGGGATACAGATTCTGAAACCCCTTTTCTTGAGTCGATCCCCATTCTAAATGAGTTGCTAGAAGTGTTTCCAGATGATCTACCTGATGTTCCTCCCGAAAGGGAAATAGACTTAAGTATTGACCTTCTTCCAACTACGCAACCTATCTCTATTCCTCACTGTATGGCTCTAGTAGAACTTAAGGAATTCAAAGAGTAATTGAAAGATTTGTTTGATAAGGGATTCATTCGACTGAGTATCTCTCCATGGGGTGCTCCAGTTTTATTTGTTCGTAAGAAGGATGGTTCACTTTGTATGTGTATTGATTACCGAAAATTGAATAAGGTTACCATTAAGACTAAGTAGCCTTTTCCAAGGATTGATGATTTCTTTCATCAACTCCAAGGAGCAATTTACTTCTCTAAGATTGACATCCGGTCAGGTTATCACCAATTGAGAGTGTAAGTAAGATACATTCCAAAGACGTCTTTTCGAGCTAGGTATGGTCATTATGAATTTTTGATAATTTCCTTCGGTTTGACTAATGACCTGGCGACATTTATGGATTTGATTAATAGGGTATTCAAGCAATATCTTGATATGTTTGTGATTGTGTTTATTTATGATATCTTTATTTACTCGCGGAGGGAGGTTGAGCATGTTGATCATTTTAAGATTGTGTTGTGAATTCTCAAAGATCATGAATTGTATGCTAACTTTATCAAATGTGAGTTTTGGTTGAGGTCTGTTGCTTTCCTTGGCAATTTTATCTCCGGCTAAGGTATTCAAGTCGATCCTAAGAAAATTGAGATGGTTAGGAGTTGCCCTAGACCTTTGTCTGTTTCAGATATACGAAGTTTCTTGGGTTTGACCTAATATTAACGAAGGTTTTTGGAAGGGTTTTCTTCTATTGCCTTTCCATTGACCTCTTTTACTCAAAAGAATGTTAACTTCTTGGTCAGAAGAATGTGAAAAGAGTTTTGAAGATTTGAAAGATAGGCATATCTCCGCTTTAGTGTTGAATTTACCAGATGGTTCCAATAGGTTTGAGTTGTATTGTGATGATTCGAAGATTGTATTAGGTTGTATTCTTATGCAAACTGAGAAAGTTAATGCTTATGCATCAAGGCAACTTAAGATTCACGAAAAGAACTATTCTACCCATGATTTGGAATTAGTGACAGTTGTAATGCCTTTAAGATTTGGAGACATTACTTTTATGGTGTCCATGTTGAGGTATTTAATGACCGTAAAAGTTTACAATATGTATTTAAGCAAAAGGATCTAAATCTTTGCCAACCTTGATGGCTACAACTCTTGAAAGATTATGACATGAGTGTCCTTTATCACCCAGGCAAGGCCAACGTGGTGGCCGATGCCTTCAGTTAGTTGTTAATGGGTAGTGTTACTCATGTAAAGGATGATAAGAAAGAGTTAGTTCATGATTTTCACATATTGTCCCAATGTGGTATTCTCTTGATTTAATCTAATGAAGGAGGAGTATTCGTTCATAATAGTTTGGAATCATCTTTTGTAATGGATGTAAAGGATAAGCAAAGTTTGGTCTGATTTTTGTTGAGTCGAAGAAAGCAGTGCTTAAGAAGTCTGTTGATGTTTTCTCCCAAGTGGGGATATGGTGTGCTTCGATATCAAGGTCGCTTGTGTTTTCCCAATTTTGATGATTTGAGGGAGCAAATTTTTTTGAAGCCAATAGTTCTCGGTATTCCATTCACCCGCGAGACACCAAGATGTACCATGACTTTCAGGTGGCCTATTGGTAGAATGGGATGAAGAAGGATATTATGGAATTTGTGTCTAAGTGTCCTAATTGTCTACAAGTGAAAGTTGGGCATCAAAAGCCAAGAGGTTTGTCCCAAGATATTAGTATTCCAACTTGGAAGTGGGAAGATTTGAATATGGACTTTATTGTTGGTTTACCCCGCACCAGGCGGCAACATGACTCGATTTGGGTTATTGTGGATCATATGATGAAATCGGCTTATTTCTTTTCCATCAAGGTTTCTTATTCGACAGAAGATTATGTTAAGTTGTATCTAAAGGAAATGGTTAGGTTTTATGGAGTGCCCCTATCTATTATCTCCGATCGTGGTACCCTATTTACTTCTTATTTATGGAGGTCTTTCAAAAATGTTCTTGGGACCCGTGTCAAGCTTATTATGGCCTTTCATCCTCAAACCGATGGACAAGCAGAGCATACCATCCAAACTTTGAAAGATAGAAGTTAGTATGCGTAATCCACAATCATGAACTCGACTCTGCACTAAAGAAAGGTGCATTTGTATTCACTTTCATTCAGAACAAGCAACGGTTGAGCAATTGCGGAAGCCTGTGTGAACAAGCATTGAACGGTGTGAACAAACACCAGACAACATCTTGCAAGTGTGCGTTAGTGAAGCTAATAGTTCGGATGCACATGATGTTGAGAGCTTGTGTGATTGACTTCAAGGGTAATTGGGATGATCATTTGCCTTTGATAGAGTTTGCGTACAATAATAGTTGTCATTCAAGTATTGTTATGGCTCCATTTGAAGCTCTTTTTGGTTGGAGATGTAGATCCCCCATGGGTTGGTTTGAAGGGTGTGATGTTCCTTTGATAGGTTCTGTGTTGGTACATGAGGCTATGGAGAAAGTTCGGCTTATTAGAGAAAGGTGAAAAACAACTAAAAGTTGACAAAACTCCTATGCCAATGTTAGAAGAAGGGATTATGAGTTTGATGTTTATGATTGGGTTTACTTGAAGATTTCACCTATGAAGGGTGTCGTGAGGTTTGGTAAGAAAGAAAAGCTTAGTCCCCGTTATATTGGTCTTTATCAAGTGTTGAGGCAGATAGGCAAGGTGGCTTATGAATTTGACTTTGCTTATGAATTAGACTTGCCTTCTGATTTATCATCGGTGCATCCGGTATACCATGTATCATTATTAAAGAAATGTATCAGTGATCCGACATATATAGTACCATTAGAGCGTCTTGGTATAAGGGTAAGGATTTCTTATGAAGAAGTTCCATTTGAGATATTGGACCGGCAAGTTAGAGAGTTGAGGAATAGAGAGGTTGCATCCATAAAAGTGTTGTGGAGGAATCAAATGGTTGAGGGTGCTACTTGGGAGGCCGACGTCAATATGATGTCCCGATATCCTCATCTCATTCCCTTCCATCCTACTCTAGCTTGAGGTATTTTGCTTCTCATGGTTCACTCTTCCGGATTCATGTGTTTTAGTCATTCTCATATTTCCATATTCATCAACATATGTTTTAGAAAATGATGTTTTGAGTATGTTTTAGCTTGGAGTCGATTTTCCTCCTTTGTTATGTGCCTTTATGTGACTTCATTCGTGTTGGGTTGGTAGATCTCTTTCCCCTTCTATTTCATCCTAGCTTGAGTTCCATTCGAAGATGAATGTTCTCAAAGGGGAGATATTGTTACACCTCAGATTACTAAAAGGAAAAAGATTGCATTAATTTTGCCTACTGGTTCTGGTCTACGAGACCGGTCTACGGTTCGTAGAACTTTCAACAGGTCTTAGATAAGTCTGGTAGAAAGGGAGAAAATATTTTTTGAGAAATCAAGTTTTTGAACTTTTCTACGGTAGAACAACATGACCATCAAGTGATCTGCGGTTGTAGGTAGGTTTCGTAGGAAGATTTCACACTTGGTGAAATTTTGAAGTTAAAGTTGAATTCTACGGTTGGGGTATACAGACCATACAAAGTTCTATGGACCTTATATAGGTCTCGTCAAAATTTTGTCCAATTTTAAGGCTTTTTAAATTTTTCACAGTTGACGAGGACTCTAAGTCCAAACTATAGAAGGGTCTGATAGTTATTTTAAGGGGTTTTGAGTATTTTGCCTAAGTGTTTAATGCCTAAACTAAGTCATTTTAGTCCTAAATCTAAGCCCTATAAAAGTATTTTAGGTCCTACATGTAACACCCCTAAATACTAACCAAGAGTCTCATGTCGATTTACCATTGCTTAATTACTAGAATATGTTTTAGTCTCATTTTGGGAACTTGAAGTGTTGTGATAATTGCCAACTTGCTTAGCATAAATTCTTATCGTAATTTAAGGATTTGTGATGGGGTATTTTGGTAATATCCTAATTAGAATTATGTATAACTTTAAAAGGAAGTTAAGGGATATAGATATATATGTATACATTTTGGGCAGCACACAAATTCTTGGGCAGCACCTTTGAAGGACAGCTGCCCAAGGGATAAACATCACTTGTTGACTATATATTTTCACCCCTCCTTTAGTAATTTCGTTTTTCTCAAGCCTTAGAACCTTAGAAACATATCTAAACAGAGTGTTCTTCAAAATCACAAGAGAAACTTGGCCCTTTTTGGCTGGAATTCAAGAACACACACTTCTTTTTGGTAAGTGACGAAATCTGTTTCTCAGCTGGGTAGTGTTTGGTGTTTTATGCATATCTCTCGTTCTAGAACTTAGTTTACAATGAGTAAATATGATTTGGAAAGATAATTCGTAGACCTACAACTCTTATGTTTATGTCAAACTCTGATTCAGCTGTTATGGATTCGAAATATGGGACGCAACATAGGACAAGTTTTGTCCAGATTCTGGAATTTGAAATTCTGTATGAATAGCTGTTAGTGTTTTGACTATATCTTGTTGTAAAAAATACATTTTTCGGTGATTCTTGTTTTTTTTCAACCCTAAGAGATGTATCTACATATTTCATGTAGGTTATAAAGTCTAGTTTTGCTGTTTTCCATTTCAAATCTAAGTTGCGACATGAGGTACTAGGCTGGCCAGAATCACTATCTTGGGAGCATTGTTGTGTTTGTGCAGGCTAATTTTACTTGTGATGATGATCCTATTTTACATCAATATTATTGAGCTTCTAGGGATTAAATAAGTTGTTTAATTGTATTTTAAAGGTTGTATATACTCGTGAACAAGTTGAGGACCTTGATACATTGGTTGGACTGTTTCTTTGCTAAAGCACCGAGGTTTGTGTATAAACTTGTACTTGCACTCTTTTAACCTCTAGTATATTTGAAATTGGATCTTGTTACCTTGGCTACCTCTTGTCACTTTGCATTGTTGTGTTGGTATCCTTTGAGAAGTTAAAGATGCTTGTGTAACTCGCCCACTTGTACGGATTGTTTGATCACTTGGCACTCTTGTTGGGACCTTGTCCTTCTTGTGGCTGTGACTTTGTCACTATTGGCATGCCTCTTGATTCGGATCATTTGCCATCTTGACTTTGGATTTTTAGTTCGTCTTAAGTATGGATGTTGTCCATTTTAAGTACGAATTAGAAAGCCATTTTTAATATGGTTCTTGGTTCTCTTGATTATTGGGCTTGACCCTTCTTGATATAGGGTGTCGACCCTTCTTGATACTTGTTTGTGCTTGGTGTGAAGACATGAGGTACATATTGGGCGAGCCTTGTTGTTGAATCTCTTGGAAAATGATGCTATGAACGTTCTTAACAATTGGGTCTTTAAATATCGAACTTGATACTCTTTATATATTGTTTACTTGATTTATTAATTATGTTCAATTATGTTGCTCATGACTTGAGAAAGTTTGTTTTGTGAATCGGATGGCTCCAAAACTATAGTTTTGCACCTCTAAGCTATATGCTTAGCGATAGTTGTTTCTATCGTAGGGAATGATCGAGAGGAGGCATGAAGCTGGCCATTGGGGATGGAAGATCACAATTGCATATAGACATCTATATTTTGCATAAACCTTGGGACTTGTACATGATCTATGTGTTGTATAATTACATGAAGTTTCGAGGACGAATTTGATCATGTCACCAGGGGTTGTAATATAAGTATGACTGTGTGTTTTGTTCTTTTGGGGCGTGAAAGCCCAAGTCTTGTAATATATTAAATTTACCACTAATTTTGAATGATGGTATGAAGCATGAACCACCTAGTTTGAGTACTCGGAAGTTAGATATATATGTTTTTTCTAATGTGAGGACAATATATATATGCATAAAAATCTCGTAATTTATTGGCTTATATGACTTTGGTAGGGTCGTTACACTACAACTACCCATTCTAATATCATTCTCCTAAAATCCAAACTCCCTCCAAGTTTCTCTCCCAAATTTCCCTCTCAAGCTAAGGAAGAAGAACTTAGGGTTTCAACTTAGCATCTCCAATTCACCATAGTGTTTGGGCCTTGATCACTAAGGTATGTTATTATTCACCTATGGAGTCCTTTCCTCCATAGAGTTCCTAAAATTATCCAATTTTACAAGTTAAATTTTCAATTCAAAGTTAGGATTTTATTCAATCATCATGGGTTCTTTTCAATTATGAATCATTAGTTGTTTCTATTTTTAAATGCATGAATAGAAGTAATTACATGTTTTTGAGTTGAATTCATATGAACCAATGCATGATCCATGACTTTTGACTATCAACACATGATAAATTTTATGAACTATGAATTTATGAAGTTATACATGTTTTTATGAGATTGATGTTTATGACTTGAGGCTGCTTTTAGATGAAAGTATCAATGAATATGGTGAAATCATTTCTCACATAAGGATTCATAAGTTTGAAAGGCTTTCTCACCTAATTGAATCAAGATTTAAGGAGTTATCATAAATAACTTTAGCTTGGATTGTTAACTTAATTGTGTCTTTCTATTGAGCCCAAATGCACACGCAAGTGTACGTGATTGCACAAGTAGTATAGTTCTTTTTAGAAACGAGTTATTGTTTCCAATGGACTTATGATCAACTTATATTTGCTACTAATTACACAATTCGACCAGAGTAACTTTAACAGAGATTGAATGTTGTTTACTACTACTACGACTACTGCAATAAGTAAAGTAACTAATGTGAACGACTTCAAATTGATGTTTTGTACAAGTAAAAGATAATTCCAGGGTTGCAGGATGCATTGAATTTCAAGTATCGTAACTCAGGTAATGAACTAATTTAGGTTATCAAGTCACTAATTTATAAGGTTAATTATATGATCATGGTCTCCGGACCTCTAATCGCCTACTATAATTAGTTGTACTACATCATCGAGCGGGGATAGGTAGTCCTAATTGGTGAGCATTTATATTTCTTCCTATTTTATAACTAAGCTAGGTGTTCGTCCGAGCGTCACTACTAAACACAAATCAACTCAATTTAATGGAATATCAAGCTTTTTATATTCTTTGGTCTATCTACCTTAGTGTCTCCCGAGTTTAAGAGTAGACAAGAGATTTATTTCTAAGATGGATAGTCAAGAAATACTAAATCAAGAACATACAAGTAACTTAAAGTGATAACCATGAATTAATCCAAAACCATTAATACTCAACAATCATCCGTAGCTACAGCCCTAGAACAAGGGCGTTCAGCCACTCATAATATTTAAAAATCGTAAAATAGTATTATTCATGCGATTTTCAAAATAAAGAAGAGTTAGAGAATCGAAACCTACAACAAAACTTTAATCCTTGCTCTTGCACACCCAAAAGAAGTTGAACCCTAAAAAATAGCCCTAGGGTCCTATTTATAGAGTTTAGGAAAAGTATTCCCAATTCCGATCTAAAGAGGAGTCCTAATTAAATCAATTTGTGTTGGGCACGTTAGGCACAGGCTAGGAATAATTTAGGTGCTTCTTTAATTGAGGGTTTGGGTGGAGGTCCCAATTCACCGATCAAATGAGTCCACCCTACCTTTGTATGTTCCTAATACTGCCACATTAAGACAAGCCACTATATCTTGAGCTTCAGTATCCCCATCTATGTCATGTCCACTAAAACTCTTTCCAAGAGATCCTCGGAAACAATGCAATGTGACTTTACTGCTAGATCTAGAATAGTAATGGCGGACAACTCTTCATAGACGGAAGGCAATTTCAAGGCCCAATAGACGTCAAATACCTCAACCTTATCTTGTGTCCTCATATTCAACTACCCAGCTACTACATCAATCAATGCTCACCCCATGGCCAAGAAAGGACGCCCCAAAATAAATGGAACTTCTGGCTCAAGCTCAAAGTTTAAGACTACAAAGTCCACCGAAAGATCAATGATCCCACTTGCACCAACACATCTTCAACTACCCTTTCTGGTCTTGCAATGGATCTATCCGCAAGTTGGAGAATGAAAGTGATTGGTATTGGACTCCCTAATCCAAGTTTCTTGTATAAGGATGTCGGCATGAGATTAATGCTCTCACCTAAATCACATAAACCCTGGGCATTGACACTTTATCCAATTGTAATTTGCACTGTAAAGTTACCCGGATCCTTCAACTTCTTTCGTAGTCTATTCTAAATTCGAGAACTGCACTCCTCAGTAAGTGTTACCATTTCATACTCTATGAGCCTCCTCTTGTTAGCCACTACCACTTTCACATACTTGGAATACTTACGAATTCCCTGCAAAATATCAACCAAAGGAATTTTAATGTGAACCTGTATAAGGAGAGAGAGAAACTTACTGAAGCATTCATCTTCATTCTGCTTTCTGAACTTTTGTGGAAATGGATGAGGTGGTTTCATTTGAGGAACACTCTTCTCAAAATTGGAGTTATCTACCACCTCTTCTTGCTTATTTTCACTACTCACTACCTCAATATCTCTATTTTTTTGAGCTAGTTCCTCTAGTTGTAGCCTACTTCTGGTAATCACAACATTCAATTGCTTAGGGTCGGGCTCAGTGTCACCCGGTAAACCTCCTTGTGGGTGCAAGTTGAGCGAATTAGCTACTTTTGCAACTTGTTTATCCAGATTTAATTGTGGCATTTGGATGTTCCTCAAAGTCTCATCCTGCCTATCCACCCTTGCATTGATTTTTCCATTATCGACATTGTTCTTCCCGATTTCTACCATCAACTTTTAGAACAACTCTTCATTAGTCATACCCCTTTTTGTGCACTTTGGTTTTCTCCTTGGCTATTATATTGATATTGTTGTTCATTTCCTTGTGCTCGATATTGATTAGACCCTTGCACTTGGTTTTGGCTCTCTTTTTTATTTCCACCCAATGAGAAGTTGGGATGGTTTCTCCAAGTGGAGTTATAAGTATTGCTGAAACCCTGCGAACCTCTACCTCTTTGTGCATTGCCCACATAGTTCTCGAAGTCCGAATTCACTTCACAAAATTAAGTTTCATGTGCTCCGCACCAAACTGTTGTTTGTTGTATAGCATTCATCGGTGCTTGATTTAGTGCAATTTGCTTGAAGTTCATGGTTATGTTATGGTTCATTGCATCTAGTTTTGCGTTTATCGCAGTAGATTGATCCACATCTAGAATTCTGGCAGCCCTTCATGTCGTGGTCCTTGGTACTTTCCCATCCCAAACAGGTTCCCTTCTGAGAGTCTATCTAGGAGGTCAAATAGCTCCTCATGAGTCTTTGCTAAAGCTTATCCACCTGCTGCACTATTAAGAAGTACGCGTGCATTATAATAAAGACCTTCAAAGAAAGTGTGAGCAAGTACCTCATTAGCTTGGTAGTGATGTGGACAAGCATTCAACAATTGTTTGAATTGAGCCCATGCTTGGTAGATATCTTCCCCATTTTTCAGCTTAAAGCTCAATATTTCACTCCTCAACCTTGCAGGTTTGCCTGATGGAAAGAATCGACTCAAGAACCCTTGTTGTGATGGAATTTGGTGGCTCTGTATCTAACCACTGCCTTGATTTTCCCAATAATGAGTGTGGAAAAGGAGTCAACCTCACATAATTTGATGAAATCCCATTTGGGATGTATGTATCGCTTATCTCCAGAAAGTTCCTTATATGCATTTGCGGATCCTCGTGAGGGAGACCGGTTAATTGCCCCATTCCATGGATGAGTTGCACCATGTTCTATTTTAGCTCAAATCTTCCACCTGCCGGTGGTTTCCATATACTTGATTCCACATTGGCTGTGAGTGGGAGTCAACCTCACATAATTCGATGAAACCCCATTTGGGATGTGAGTGGGACTGCCACATCACAGACTGGTCTTGCCGGTATAACTGGGGTACCTCTTGTCCTTCGTTGTTCATGTTTATTATGTGGTCACCCTCAATATCTTTCGAGATACCTAGTCACAATTCTTATTGATGTCCTTGATTCACCAGTTTTCTGCGTAGTCGAAAGGCTCTTTCAAGTTTGTCATCTGGGTCGACAAGATCTCATTTTCGAGCCAAACTTAAGAACCAAGTGTCTACAATACAAAAGATCTAAAGATTAAGCTATTAATACTTGAACAATCTAATTGTAGACTTAAGAAAAGTAAATATAAAATTAATTCCTTAAGTCCCCGGTAGCGGCGCCAAAAACTAATTGTGCCCAAATGCATACGCAAATGTACGTGGTTGCACAAGTAGTATAGTTCTTTTTAGAAACGAGTTCTTGTTCCCAATGGACTTATGATCAACTTATATTTGCTAAGATAATTCCACAATTCGATAAGAGAATCTATAACAGAGATTGAATGTTGTTTACTATGACTACTGCAATAAGTAAACTAACTAATGTGAACAACTTCAAATCGATGTTTTAAACAAGTAAAAGACAATTCCATGGTTGCAGCGTGCATTGAATTTCCAGTATTGTATGGTAATGAACTAATTTAGGTTATCAAGTCACTAATTTAAAAACATAATTATATGGTCATGGTCTCCCGACCTCTAATCGCTTACTCCAATTAGTTGTCTAACTACATTTTTCAGCGGGGATAGGCAGTCCTAATTGGCGAGCATTTATATTCATCATGTTTTATAACCAAGCTAGGTGTTCGTCCGAGTGTCACTCCTAAACAGAAATCAACTCAATTTAATGGAAGATCAAGCTTTCTAATCTACCTTAGTGTCTCTCGAGTTTAAGAGTAAACAAGAGATTTATTTCTAAGATGGTCAGTCAAGAAATATTAAAACAAGAACATAAAAGTAACTTAAAGTGATAACCATAAATTAATCCAAAACCATTAATACTCAACAATCATCCGTGATCGCTTTTTCATTTTATGAAGTTTTCTCTCTCTACGCTCTCTCTAAAAAATTTGCTCTCAAAAAGAGTCCCAAAAAAAGGCCCAAACGGTAACCAACGGTCATTTGAGCGCTGGGTTACAGTTCCACCGGAATGGCTTTTCCACCGGCGTTGGAGGTCCCCCGACCTCCGGACCAAGAAGGAGAGCAGCGCCATGAAGAGATACATCTTCCCCAACAAGAAGCGCCCTCAAATTCACAATACAACTCAACGATTCTGGAATCCAATACAGCGATCACTGTTTCTTTATCGGAGGATGAGTTGAAGTGGGCACAAGAGATTATTTCTTTGGCAAAATCGGGAGTGATTCAGATCCTTCCAATTGCAGGAATAAACTCTACACCTCAAGACCTATCTATGGTTGTAAAATCACACAATTCTCTCTTACCAATTGAGAGTTCTGGTCAAGCGAATTTAGGAGGCAACTCGTCAAAATCGCCCCAGAACTCAAACGAACATTCGTCGGAATTGAGGCAGATTTTGGAACTGCAAAATACAATCCTAGAAGCTACTCAACCTAGCGCACCCAACCATATCAATATCAACTATGATAATGAAGGAAAAAATTCTGGCAAAAATTCCGATCAAGTCACCGGAGCTCAATCGAACGAGCTGATAAATGCAAATACAAGTCTTCATATACAAGAAGGTGATATGATAAAGTCAGTTACTTTCCAGCAAAGCTCAAGCACAAATCAAACAAGTTTCCCATCTAAGGCTGCTGGCAAGAGCAGTAAGGCAATATCAATGGAACACAATTCCAATAACATTCTGGGAGGAGAACACTCTGCAGGAGGCAACAAAAATGATGAGAACAACATTGAGGTAAGTTCTAAATGCACTAATCAATCCAAATTAGCTAACACTCATAATGCAGGTAAGGTGTTTGTGGAAATTCCGAGGAGCAATGAAAGGAGCATAAACCAAGATGAAGGGAAGAAGGACAGTGGTGATCACAATCAGGTACCCAATGATGTCGATGAAAATCAAAAAACACAAGAAAATGGTAAGAATTATGCACCTAAGGTCAACCACAACACAAATGGTAAGTCGGTTCTTCATGTTCATAGTCAGAAAGATCACAATAAACCTGATAATTTGATGAACTCTGATAACAAAAATAAGCATGAGAAAGGTAGTCATTATGTGCAGGCTGCTGGAAAGGAACAAATTGTAATTGACAATAACAAAGGAAACAACATTATGGATCCTAGAGTCCCTCCACCCATCAAAATTTCATCCAATTTCGATACCCACAGACCCAACTATCACAAAACCAACCAATCTAGCCCCAAAAAGAACCAAAACAGGCCCAACGCCAACAACTTTGGCAACAACACTACCAACTCTCAAACCTCTGAGCCTTCCCCACCCACAGTTGTCCAGTCTCTAGGCACCAGACTCAGAGCTAATCAAACTACAAATACCACCCCTGTCATCATCAACCCCCCGATTGTTGCCTCCAGACAAGGCAGGCCCTCTGTTACTTTCTTTGAGGATGATTTTATGATCAATATGGCAACAAGGTGTAAATACACCCTTGTTGGAAAATTCATCAATGATATGCCTAAAATGGAGGTGATAAGAAGAAGTTTCATTGCTCAAACGCAGTTAACTGGTGGAGTTAAAATAGCACATTTTAACTCAAGACACATCTATATTGACCTGGATAATGAAGCTGATCATGTCACAGTCTGGACAAAGCAAAGAATGTTTATCGCAGGGCACCAAATGAAACTACAGATGTGGTCTCCAGGTTTCAAGCCTGAGGAAGAGTCTCCATTTGTTCCCATTTGGGTTACACTACCCGAACTGCCCTGGCACTGCTATTATATGGATTCTTTAACTGTTATCTTGTCCCCTATTGGTAAAGCCTTGTATCTCGACTCTGCTTCCCTGCAAAAAATAAGAGGAAGTGTGGCAAAGGTCAGAGTTCAAATAGATCTTACAAAAGAGAGACCTCAACATATATGGATTGGTTTTTCTGAAAAGGACCCTTCTAAAGGCAAGTGGCAGCTAGTGGAGTATGAAGAAGTTCCTCTTTACTGTCTATATTGCATGCAGCAGGGACATATTGCAGGAACCTGTCCTCTGAAGATAAGAGAGGAGGAAATCAAAAAGAGGAAGGATATGGATAACAACAAGAAGAATGAGGACAAGCAAAACAAACAAGAGAAGAAAAACAACCAGCAGCAACAGATGGAGAAGGATCAAATACAGGAGAAAAAACAAACAAAAATAGGGGAAGCAACTGATAACAATGTCACTAACAAGGAAGACCAATGGCAAACTCGGACCAGGAGGAAGAATA
This sequence comes from Solanum stenotomum, assembly GCF_019186545.1. Lineage (NCBI taxonomy): Eukaryota > Viridiplantae > Streptophyta > Magnoliopsida > Solanales > Solanaceae > Solanum > Solanum stenotomum. The sequence goes on from NC_064283.1 coordinate 37,914,651, forward strand.
AAAATCACAATCAAAACAATGATCAAGGTAAGACTACACATTCACAAGAACAGGTACAGCAGGCCAAAACTAAAATGCAGGAACAGGTACAGGTACAATAGATTAATACTGACCAAGCAAAGCTGCAAATACAGGAGTCAGGTATGAATTTTAAAAATTCTGATGTTGTGAATAAGGAATTTGATGATCAGACTTCATCACCCCCATCCCCTGTAATTGTTATTGTTGAGGATCATTGTTGTGACAATGATGTCCCTTCCCCTGTTATCCCTACTGTGTTGGCTGATGAAGTTTGTGAAGGGAGGCTGGAGGTGAAGGAGAAACCATCTAACTTGCAGGAAGGGGAACCTAAGGGGAGGGCATTGTCTCAGGTTATGCCTGAGAATCAAACAACTGACCATAGGTTGGACCTTCAAGCTCCTGCTACCACTAAATCTCAACAGAGAAAACAGGCTAATCAAAACTCTGCTGATCCTCACCAAGAACATGATTATACTCAAGGTGGTAATCAATAGGTTCAAACCAAAAAAGGGAATGAAAAACAGCACAAAGGGGCTATGGCCAAAGACATGGGGAACAAGGCTAGTACTAGCAGACAAGAGCAGACTCCCAAGAGCAAAAATAAACCTAGTAAGAAAAAGAGAGACGCAAACGAGAAGAAACAGGCTGAAATGCAAGAGTAGGTTCACAATGACAATGACCAGAATACTATTCAAGCTGCAAGGACAAGCTCATGCAAAAAGTTTATCATGGTGGATGAGCAACAAGGCATGGATGTGGTAGATACCCCTCCACAAGGTAAACCTCCTGATCAGACACAGCTGAAAAAAACAGCCAGAACTCAGGTTATAGATGAATACGATGTTGAGAATTCTGAAGATGAAGTGGATATAGACAACCAGCCCATCAATGAGCAAGAAGATGATGATGAAGTTAGTGAATTATTGATCAAAGCTTTTTTTCCTAACAATGACAGTGTACTGGAGAAGGAAATTCAACAAGTAGCTAGCATGCAAGGTCTCTCCCCCAGAGGCATACACCGGGAAAGACTTCCATATAAGAAGTCTACTCCTACTATTAATGCCACCTCCGGCAGACCAAATACAAGACTTTTCTCCTCTAGATCATCTCAATGATAAGTACAATCATTTGGAATGCTAGAGGTATTAATACCAAAGGTGTGATTGAAAGACTCAAAAATCTCAAAAATATCCATCACTTATCCATGATTGTTATCTTGGAACCTTTTTCAAATAGCATTCAAATAAACATGTTTAAAAGTATGCTTGCCATGGATCATGCTACTAGCAACACAAATGGGAAGATTTGGCTCTTTTGGACCAATGATATCTCCTGCAAGGTTTTAGAGGCAGATGGGCAGCAAGTTACCTGTGAGCTCAGTCATGTGGAATCTCCTGACAATTATATCAACACTTTTGTGTATGCCAAGTGTAAAGACTACCTCAAAAGACCATTATGGGACAGGATGCTACACTTGGCTGATACTAACAACACAATTCCTTGGTGCACAGTAGGTGATTTCAATGTCATTACAGATATTGATGAAAAGCTTGGTGGAATCCCTTACAATATGAGAAAAAGGTTGGAATTCATTGGAGTGATTGAAGCTTGTGGACTCATGGATTTGGGGTTCAATGGACCTAAGTTCACTTGGTCTAACCAAAGGGGCATCAATTTCAGAATATGGAAAAGACTTGATAGGGCCATGGTTAATGATAGGTGGTTGCAAGACATGCCTCAAACTAGCATCACCCATCTTCCTGCTGTGGGTTCTGATCATTGTCCTCTTCTTATGGAGATGAGTATCAGACCTGAAAACCATATCAAATACTTCACATTTCTCAATTTTTGGGCAGACCAACCTTCCTTCTTAAGTACTGTGACAGACTGCTGGAACATGCAAATAGAAGGAAACCCCATGTGGATTTTTCATCAAAAAATAAAAAGGGTGGCCTCTACTCTTAGCATTTGGTCTAGAATGCAGTTTGGGGATGTTTTTGCTACAGTCAGAGACTATGAGGATAAAGTTAAAGTTGCAGAAGAGAACCTCATTCAAAATAACACAGAGGAAAATAGAACTACACTACATGAGCTTAATGCAGAATACATTAGATACATGAAGTTTGAAGACTCCATTCTTAGACAAAAGTCACAGCTTCAATGGTTCAAAGAAGGGGATGGTAACACCAAATATTTACATGCATTGATAAGAGGAAGAAGAAGAAAATTGTTTATTCACAAGATCATCAACGACAATGATGAGTGGATACAGGGGGATGAACACATTGTTGAAGCTGCCTGTAAGCATTTCCAGAACATTTTCACTGGAGAAGAGAAGCTCGTAGATGAAGTTCCTATGAATTGCATCCCAAGAATGGTCACTCAAGAACAAAATGATAGGCTACAGATACTCCCTACTTGAAACGACCCCAAAAATGCCCGAAAATGTGCTTCGGAAACACCTATAATTGTAATTTCCATATATCTCAAAATCCGTGCATGATTTCGGAAATTCGACTTCATATTCTTATTCAGGGGGTCAAATTGAGTGGAAAATGGGTCTAACCCGAATTTTAGAGCAACCGTATCAAAATTTGAAAATCGCAAAAAATGCGATTTTCAGGGTCAACTTTAAAGGGGCATATCTCTTAGCACACAAGGAATTGGAAGGGCCACTACCTATTAAATTAAAGCCCTTCTAGTTATCTTTCCAATGCAATTGGTTTCACCTCATTCCGAGTTAGGATGAAGGAGTTATGATCATTTTTGTAAAACCTGTCCGGGCAGAATTGCAATTTCCAAAGAGCTACGTTACTGTAGCGGCTGGGACGTTTTTCTTTTATAAAAAAGAGGATTGTCCCATACTTAGTTATATTTCTTTCTAGCTTCAAAACACTCAAAAACACTCACTAATCCCTCTCCAAAATTCCACCAAGATCTTCAACCAAATTCAAACATCTCAAGTTCTAATTCCGGATTTAAGACTCAATCTCAAGCATCAATTCTCCATTCCAATCTTCATCAAGGATTCTCCAAAGTTGAGGTATGTGGGTTGATTGTGGAAACCTTCCTTTCCACAAGTCCAACCATTTATCCTCTATTTTACTTCAAGTTTATGGGTCCTTATGATCATTTATGAACTCTTGAATTAGGGAATTACTACTACACATTCTATTATGGTCTATTTTTGCATATTATCATGAAATGGAATTATTATGTGATGTTTATGGTTTTCATGCTTCCATGATCAAATTATGAAGGTTGATATATATATGTATGTTGTTGGTGGGCTGATTTATATGTATTTCGGAATTGGTTGGACTTAATACTCTTGAAAGACATAATTTTATCTACATGAACAATAGCCCACCATGTGTTTGATAAAATGCCATTGATAGAATTCTTAGGAAATGGAATGTCCAATGTACATCCTATGAGTCGGATGATTATATAATTATTGAAATGATGATGAAAGGGATACATGTATATGATTTTCTCTATATAAGTGTTGTGAGTCGACCAAGCCTAGCTCGGGGGGTTGTAGGCCCGGGTAACCGTATCAAGGGGTTGGTACCTTGGTTGCCTAGTACGGGGGGTAGTAGGCCCGTATAACCACATCGAGGGGTTTGTACCTTGGTCCCTAGCTCGGGGGGTGGTAGGCCCGGGTAACCACATTGAGGGGTTTGTACCTCTTTCGCCTCTCCAAGGGGGTGGTAGGCCTTGGAAAATACTATATTGATGGTCACTCACCACACATGTACTACGTCCCACTAAATATGATTTTTATGTAAGCGTCATTATATATATCATTTCATTAATGTGCTATCTATCGGGTATGATTATGCATTTTTCCTATGATGTCCATCTATTGTAGCATTGCATTGCATCCCATATACTTAGTACATTCAAACGTACTAATGCATACTCTATGCCTACATGATGTCACCATGTAGGGACCGGAGCACCGCTTGACCATCCTCCTCCGCGTGGCTAATACGATTTCCTATCAAGGTTATTGGTGAGTCCTCCATTCCGGGGACGTTGCTCATGATCTTTTGCTATGTATAAGACTTTTTCTTTTTAGTTATGTTTTGACTATGAGGGTGAGCCCGGTAGTTTGTCTTGGCCCCGCTAAGTACTCATGTTTAGAGGTGGTGTTGAACAAGTTGTGTATTATGCTTGAGCTTGACTCATCTATGGTATTTATGTATCATTCCTTTTTTTTTCTCTTGCTCCCTTAGTCCCGATTTCCCCCTTGATTATGCTTATCGCTTATGGTCATTTTAATTGCTTCCGCGACCAAGGATGTGTAATGATATGCTATGAGGCTTGTTTGGGGTTCCTTCGGGTTCCCCATTCGCCGGTCACGTCTAGGCCCTAGGCTTGGGTCGTGACACTACTGTGGATGAGCTGAAAGAAGTAGTCTTCTCCATGAATCCAAACTCTGCTGCTGGACCAGATGGGATGAATGGTTGTTTCTTTCAGAAATGCTGGAGCATTATTAAGCATGATCTTCTGGCAGTCATTCAGGCTTTCTTCAGTGGCCAAATGTTACCAAAATATTTTTCCCATGCTTGCCTTGTTTTACTTCCAAAAATGAAAAACCCCAATAAGTTATCAGAGTTTAGGCCCATAAGCTTGAGCAATTTCACTAACAAGATTGTGTCTAAACTCTTGTGTCTGAGACTTGCCCCTATTTTATCTAGTTTGATATCACCCAATCAATCAGGTTTCGTCAAGGGAAGAAGTATATCTAAAAACATTATGTTGGCCCAGGAGATCATTCATCATATAAAAAAGCCTACTATTGGTAGTAATGTGGTTATCAAGCTAGACATGGCCAAAGCGTATGACAGAGTATCGTGGTCATATATTTGCCTAATTCTCAGGAAGATGGGGTTTGATGAAACCTTTATTATTATGACATGGAGGATTATGGCTAACAATTGGTACTCCATCATAATAAATGGCAAGAGATATGGTTTTTTCCACTCCACAAGAGGTCTTAAACAAGGAGACCCCTTATCCCCGGCCCTATTTATTTTAGGTGCCGAGGTCCTTTCCAGATCCCTGAACAGACTTAACAACAACCCCCTTTATCATGGTTTTCATATGGAAAGCAGGGGCCCTCAAATCAACCATTTGAGTTTTGCGGATGATATCATTATTTTCACTTCGGGAAGGAAGAGATCTCTTGAGCTTATAATGAATAATTTGGCTAATTATGAGAGAATTTCTGGCCAGCTTATTAATAAAGCCAAAAGTCATTTTTTACTTTCGCCCAATGCCTTCAACAGTACCAGCGACAGAATCAAAAGGTGTACAGGTTTCCATCAGAAAGGAGCTCCTATTACTTACCTTGGTTGTCCACTATTTATTGGTCGACCAAGAATTATCTACTTCTCAAACATCATCAACAAAGTTATGAACAGAATCACAGGATGGCAGTCTAAGATGTTGAGCTTTGGAGGCAAAGCAACTTTAATCAAGCATGTTCTACAATCTCTTCCAATTCACTTGCTGTCAGCTATTTCACCTCCTTCAACTATCATTAAGCAAATCCAAGGTATCATGGCCAACTTCTTCTGGGGTGGAGAAATGACCAAAAAAATTATCATTGGTCCGCTTGGAAAAATCTGAGCTTTCCTTACGATGAACGGGGTATAGGCTTCAGACTTCTAAGCGACGTATGTCAATCTTTCCAGTACAAACAATGGTGGGTCTTCAGGTCAAAACAAACACTATGGGGGGAGTACTTAAAGGCAAAATATTGTCAAAGATCCAACCCCGTAAGCAAAAAATGGGACACGCGTGAATCTCAGGCATGGAAATACATGACGAGAAATAAGGACACTGTGGAAATTCATATTCACTAGAAAATCAACTTAGGTTCTTATTCTTTCTGGTGGGACAATTGGCTTGGTATTGGCCCTCTTGCCCAGTACTCTAATAACAACAACTGATTTAATACAGAAACTGTATCAGACTTCATGGAAGGGGGGCAATGGAACCTGGCGAAAATTCTTCAGCAAGCTCCACAAGAACATGTACACAATGTCTTGGCAGTCCAGTTCCAGCTGCGGCCTGGTATCGATGATCAACCTATCTGGAGCCTTAATTCCAGTGGTGAATTCACATGTACCTCTGCATGGAATGTCATTAGGGAGCAAAGAACTAAGACCAAGTTCAACACGTACAATTGGCATAAAAGCATCCCCTTCAAAGGCTATTTTCTCCTATGGAGGGTTGTACGGGGAAAGCTTCCTATGAATGAAAATCTTGCCAAATTTGGGGTGGAACCTAGTGCGTGCTACTGCTGCCATATATCATGTCTGGATACTATCGAGCACACCTTCAATTCGGGAACTTTTGCAACCTAGGTCTGGGAATTCTTTGCTATTCCCTTGGGTATCCAAATTGATCACTTACCTCTCAGATATGTAATTATGAGATGGTGGAGCTCTATGTACAACAATAAAGAACATAAACTTATTATAAAATCCACTTCAATCTTTATTTATTGGAACTTGTGGAAAAATAGATGTGCTAAGAAGTACGGAGGTAAACAATCCAACCTTGCTAGGGTCAAATTTGCTTTGTTTAAGGAAATTTTCAGGCTGCTGCAGATAAGATTTCCTTATATTTCTTGGCCCTCTAGCTCGAAGAATATTTGTATCCGCATCGAGCAATGCTACCACGATACCAAAGTTACTCTAGTGCAGTGGATCAAACCCCCTGAAGTGTGGGTTAAACTAAACACTGATGGAAGTGCTTTAAGCAACCCGGGGAAAATAGGGGCAGGGGGTATTCTCAGGGATTCAAATGGGAAGCTAATCTTTGCATACTCAGCTCCGTTGGGGGAAGGTACTAACAACCAAGCAGAAGTAGAGGCGGCGATCTTCGGTATATCATGGTGTGTTCATCTAAACTACCACAAAATCATCTTGGAGGTCGACTCCCAGCTGTTGGTGGACTGGTTACTGGCCAAATCACTCCCTGCATGGAACATTGCTCCTCAAATTCAGAAAATACAAATGCTCACTACTCACTTCTCACACTTTAAATGTATTCATACATTCAGAGAAGCCAATTATGTGGCAGATGCACTCTCCAAACACAGCCACCAAATCACGACTCCTCAAATTTATTACAACAATCAGCAACTGCCTAAGGAAGCAGCGGCATATCTTCAACTTGACATGGATGGTCTGGCAAGCTTCAGAAGAAAGAAAATGAAGAGAATCAAGAAACCTCCATGATTTATTCGCAGCATAGAAGATCAGTGAAGGAGCTTGAACTCCTTCAGGCCCTTTTTTTTGGATGATCCTCCAATCATCTCTTATAGACTCCCTCGTGTTTAGGATAGATTTCGTTTAGTCTTTCCTTTTTTTGTAAGGGGAGAGTCTCCCTTATTTATTTTTCCTAGAATCTGTGTATCGAGAGGAGTCCTCTCACATAGGTGCATAGCTGATAGGTTCCTTTTCTTAGTTTGGTGAAAAGTGGGAGAACCTACTAGTCGTATAGTAGGCTACCAACTTTTGCACCACCATTAAGTGGAGGTAAGGTTTATGTCCCCCTCTATGTAGCTCTTGCTTTTTATCTATGATAAGGCCTGGGGGTGTTGCTAAACCCTTGACCCCTTCAAGGGTCGTTAAAAAAAAAAAAATAGTCATCCGTAACTCTAGCCCCAGAACAAGGGTGTTTAGCCACTCATAATATTAAAAAACTGCAAAATAGTATTGTTTTTGTGATTTCCGAAATAAAGATGAGTTAGAGAATCAAAACCTACTACAAAACATTAATCCTTGCTCTTGCACACCAAAAATAAGTCGAACCCTAACAAAATAGCCCTAGGGTCCTATTTATGGAGTTTAGGAAAAGTATTCCCAATTCTGATCTAAAAAGTAGTCCTAGTTAAATCATTTTTTGTTGGGCACGTCGGGCACAGGCTGGGGAGCTGTGCCAGACAGTGCACCAACTTCAGCCTTGAGTAGTTCAGGATTTGGCGCCTTGCGCCAGACAATGTGCCTCAAGGCGTGCTCTGTAGTTCTGCCCTTGGCGCCTCGCGCAAGGGAGTGCCCCTCAAGGTTGCATCAGTAGTTTTTGCCTTGGCGCCTCGCGCCAGGCAGTGCACCACTTGGTTTGCTCCTCATTCCATATTCATGCTTCCTCGCTCCTCTTTTGCTCAAATGGACCCCATTCACCTTGAAAGTTCTTGCATCATATAATCACATGTCTTAGTGCACAATCCTAGCAAGTTAGGTACAACAATGTCAATAGTCTCAAGATTATTCTTAAATTTAACCCTAATGTGGGTGATTATTGGCAATTTTGGTATATAAATATGCTTTAGATCACTTTCCATGAATGGTGAAATGATTATGACCAATGATTATTTCGTGGGATTTTACTTAGTACCTAGAGGATATTGAGATGGAGGTTCTCCCATTAGTAGAGCTTGGGTCTCTAGTCAATCTTCTTGTGCCTAACTACATGCCCTGTAGGTTGTCTTAGCTAGTGGATCCATGTAAGCTATAAGTTTAAGGTTGTTGCCTTTCCAAGTAATGCCATCTCTTTTCGGTGTGGGATAGACACCACATCGCATGTTTTAGCTCACATGGTCTATGTCAGTTAATGGTAAACTTTCAACAATAATGAACTAAGGTTACCTTCAAAGTATCTCATAAAGTATTTTATATATGTTACGCTTGCATTGACCATGGTTATGACTTGTATTTTATAACCTCTTATCATATGCCTTAGCTTCGTCATTGCATATCATGTAAAGCCCTTTTTAGCATGATTTCATAACTTTTATGCATTTCTTTCATACTTAGTATACTTCATGTACTAATACATACTTGTGCCTACATAGTTTTACTAATGTAGGGTCCGACACTCCTACCCCACACACTTGTGGCTAGTTGATCTTTCTCTTGGCGCTCGAAGATTAGTAAGTCCTCATGTTCCAAGGACTGGGACACCTTTATTGGTTTCTTTATTTCAGTTTTCTTTCATATGTATGTGGTGTAAGGGTAATTTCTCAACCGCTTTCTTTTGATGTAATAGATGGCTTGTTGATACTATGTTAGACTTCTGTTATATCGAACTCTTTCCTTTATATGATATTGTTACTTTTGAAATCTTTATTTTATGATCTTGTATAATGTATGTTAAGTGGCTTTTGTAGAGCCTTTTGAGATTCTATACACCATGTTACACCTAGGTATACTTTGGATCGTGACAAGGATATACCCACGATTGACTCGGATACCACGCATGATATACTAACGGTTGGCATGAGTATCATTCTTGGTATGGGAATATTCATATATGATTGGCTTGGATACCATGTCGGTAAATATTAACGGTTGGCACGGGTACAACGCCTAGTACACTAATAGTTTGTTTGTGGGTTCCATGAGAGAACCGGATTTACTTTTTCGTGGCGTGATGGTTACATGTTTGGTTCCATAAGAGGACCAAATTTAGGTATTATGTCATATTTATCTCATGTTGGTCCTTCAGGAGCTGGGTTGGTTATTTTAAATTGTTGGGATGGTCCTTGGATAGACTAGGAGTGCATATTATATATCGTAGTGATGTTTTATGAATCTTTGGATGTGTGGCTTATTTGAATGGTGTGTTGAATAAATTCTGGCTTATTGTAATGTTGTGGATCATGTGAATTGTGAATGTTAAGTTTGGATGAAGATTAGGAGTCAAAGTTATGTTTCTGATAGTGATTAGAATTGTGTGTTATCTATTTTGCCAAATCAGCTAAGGACCAAGGTGTTGACTTAAGAGTTTTTATAACAATAGCAAAAACAAGATAATTATAAAAATAAAATTATTTTCATTATTTTAGGTTGTTCACGCTATCTGAGAGAGTGCATACACTATTTACTCTTTATGCTCAATGGACAAAAATTGATATAATAATACCAACTCAAAATTATTTAGAGGAGATAATTGAACCTTCACAAAGTTCAAGTGTATTCTTGAAATTCAGACTTAAAAAGTTATGTGAGAAAATGGTCAAATTTCCTCTTAATCGCTAATCGAATTCTCAACTACACACTTATATTTTACAGAAATCGACTATTTTAAAGCGAAATAATTATACCCTTAAGTGATGACATGGCACAGAGAGTTTGCTCACACTCTTAAAGACATGTGGAAGTCAAAGAACTGATAAAAAATATTTTTAAAACATTTTAACTTTTTGTTAAATATAATTTTTCAAATTTTGCCTTTTATTTTATTTACTTTTTTTNCCCCCCCCCCCCCCCCCCGGCTCTCTCTCTCTCTCTTTGTCTCTCTCTCGTCAGTCAACACTCACCCCACCTGTACATTTCCTCCACCACCATCACCATAGCAACCACATCTCCTCACCCATCTTCTAATACATTTTCATAATTTGTCTCACTATTACTCACAATCATTAACACTACAAATCACCATCAAAATTACCAAATAATCATTAAAATTATTATTTATGTAGTCAAAAAACTAATTATTCATTAATTATTTCCTTGCTCTAGTAAAATTTATTCACCTTCGAATCTTAATTTTTAGTCTCTATTATCGTCTGATAAAGGAATCTAAAGTCTAAACTACACACAATAAGATTTAATGAACTTGAGCAGCAACCCTTAATTGATTCTACTAAACCCCAAAAAATGTGATTTCTTCGAGTGTAATACTTGAATGTGTAAATCCTCCACTATTTAAAAAAGAAATCAAAAGGGCAGATTCATACCCAATTCCAAGAAGATTAACGAGAACTTCAAACTTGAATTGGTGTTGAAATTGTGGAATTTGAATGGAAAAGGTGAAAGGGGTTGTCTAAATAGCTAATAAAGTTGTGGTGCTGCTGCTAATGAATATTGATATTTGATTTTGTGGGTTATGAAAGGTGGAGGTGGGGGTGGGGGTGACTAGAGAGGAATGGGGTGGAGAGAGATAAATGTTTTGGAGTGTTACAATGAAAGAAATTAAAGCATAGCTTAGGAGAAGTGAAGAGTGGAGAAGATGATGAAGAACAACAATTATGTTTTTTCTTCTATTTAGATATATACGATATTTGACAATTGGCAGGCGTGTGGTGCACACTACATGGAAAGGATTAGGATGTCTAGTTTTAGGGTTGTATATATTCCACTTTAAAATAGTCCAAGGGGTAATAAGAGCTTCGTGAAATATAAATGTGTAGTTGAAAATTCGACTATAGATTAAGGAGGCATTTGACCATTTTCTCACATTTTTTCCTAAATCAATAAAGGACCACTAAAAGCATCTTTACATCTGCAAACAGAGGTGGACCCACCCCTCTAGGTGGGGTGCACGTGCACCCGTTAACTTCGGAAAAAATCATGTATATATATGTATATTTATCTTGAGAAACTGACAGAAATTAGAATATAATTAACAGTGCACCCATGAAAAACATAGGAGTGTCATTATGTTGTTGTACAAGCTAGAGGATCCACCCGCAATCTAGTTTAAATTCAGCTAGAGTGTTTATTTCATGATTTTTATTTAAGTTTATCTTAGAGCTCATATTTCAGCTAAGGTAATATTGGTGCACCCAAAGTTTTCAAATCCATATTTGCCGTACAGATATTAATTTTCTACGTTTTTAATTTAGGTCATATGATTTAATGTTTTTACTTTATATCCAAATCTTGAACCATTAAAAACTAATATATAAATATATGTTTTCTTTTTCTCCTGGTTGTTCATCGCTTATATTGTTTTATAATATAATATTTATTGCTCTTCTTTTTTACTCTTCAGAGATTAAACTTTGCTACGTTTCTTTTTTTAACAAATGTATGTTATAATAAATTATAAAGAAGAAAAACAGTTCAACGATTAATTGAACAAATTTTGAATGATGAAATCAAAATACTTTTATACCAAGACAAGAAATACTCGTTTTGTTCAAGAATAATTTCATCTTTTGATATGCATTAACTAATTTAATTTCGAAATTTTCATTTTATGTTCGGTTTATGAGATAATTTATTGCCTCATAAATATGTATCATATGTTTTAAGTTACAAGTTTAAAGTATTTTTCTTTTTTAAACTTTTGTAGCGTTTTTCTATAGAGTTGAAACTTGAAAAAGAAAAAAAAAAGAGTTTTTGAAGTTTATTGGAAAATAGTTTTGAAATTTGAGGTTGTCTTTGGACATTGTGACACCCCGTAGTCTAGTAGGCTAACTAGCGCTAAGTGTGAGGGCAATAAGCCAAGAACTAGGGGCAAGAGCCAAGGAAAAAGGGCAAGGGCCAAGGCTGCCAAGCTTGCCAAGGCATTGCCCTCCACCATGGAGGCGTAGGCGGCTCGTAGTGGCCACCACGGCTCGTGGTGCCACCTGTGGTGGTGAAGCAGTAGCTCCTCAAGGGCTGCCCAAGTTGGGCTCACCTTCACGAGCCACTTCACGGCCAGTGGTAATGACCACGGTGATGACTTCAACTCCTAAGGGGCAAGACAAGGTGGCCTAGCTACTGGTCCAAGACCATGAGCAGGACCACGACTCGTGATGCCCCTCGTGAAGGCTGGCCAGTAGGCTACTAAGTAAGGGTTATTTTGGACTTCCGATTTGAGTTAGATTAAAGTGAGGTCATTTTTTATAAGCCTAGTACACCTATATAAGTGATTTTAACCCTTTAAACTCATCATTCAAGTCATATTTTTCAAAACCCAAAAGATTTCCCCAAATTTCCTCCCCTCAAATATTTCTCTCTCTAGAAACTTGAAGAAGTAGAAGAAGGAAGTTCAAGCTAGGTTCAAGGTCAAGGCTCAATTCCTCCATTGAAGCTTAGCATTGGGCTTTGTTGTTAAGGTATGATAGCTTTCATGTATGGATACCTTTCATCCATGAGGTTCCTTCAAAATTCAATTTCAAAAGAAAGATAGAAATCCCCCATTGTTATGGTTTGATTCAAAAGTCATGGGTTCCTTTCAAACTTGATTCTAATGGTTGAATTATGTTATACTAAGCATGAATTGATGATTTCCTATGGTTTTCATGATGTATCCCCAAGAACCCATGTGATTCTCATATTTCTCAATTGTGATCTTTTGATAATGTGGGTCTTTGTTGATGAAAGGGGAATTTTATGAATTGATGCATGAGGTGATATAATCACATGAATTATAATGAAATTCATGTCAAATGCTTGAATTCTAGATGTGATGATTGAAAGTAGGTTTAAAACCTTGAAAGAGTAAGTATGAAATTAGAGAAAAGGCATAAAGTGACACCTGAAATTGTCCTGAATTTTCAAAAAAGACACCTAAACTATGTAAGCGTCCTATTACCTCCCTAAACAATCCTGAACTGATATTATTACATCATTTTTTGTCCACCTGGCATGGAGAATGTATGCACTCTCTTAAAGAGCGTGAACAAACTAAAAAAACAAATATAATTTTATTTTTACAAGTATTTTGCTATAAAATGTTTTCTTGTTTTTCTTATTATTTTAACTTTTTCTCATTATTTTTTTCTTTTTCTTTCTTCCTTCTTCTTCAAAAATTCATTGCCATCTTCATTAAAACTTCTCACTTTCAGTGTCACTTTTTACCACAACTCCACCTCCCTTTTATACTACTATTAGTTTAACTCTCTTCAATTTTAAAATTATATCTAACTATTTTATTACATTTCGAACAATTTGATAAACACATTAGATTTCAAGATGATCAGTAGGTATTATTTAGTTTTTTTTATCTAAATTTTAGTTAAACATTTTCAATTTTCGGAGAATTCTTATTCTTTCAAAATTATCATTTCTAGTTTTCAAGTTATATAAAAATGAGATAAATCAATTGATGATACCATCAAAATTTTGATTTTTCTTAGAAAAATAATTAGTTTTATTATCAATAACTCAACAAAGTCTAGAAAATAGTATAATTTGGAAAGAAAGGAATTTGACCGAAGAAGAAGAAGAAAAAAGAAAGAAAATGGAGGGGCTCAACTTGATGTGTGGGTGGGGTGAGGTGAGGGTGGGAGGAGAAGAAGAAGAAGAAAGAAAGAAGGCCAACCACATATACAACCCCTCTAACTTGTCCACATTTTTCATTTTGGCAACCCTTGAACTCCATTTTTTATGTTCCATTTTAACACGAAATACTATTTTTATGATTTATTTATTTTTATATATATTCTTCAATTGCAACTTCTTATTTTAAATCGACATGTGTCATTTAATTTTAGTTAAAAAATTAAAAATTAACAAACAATAATTCTTTTTAAAAAATAATAATTTCTTTTTAAGAGTATTATGTATTTTTGTGTGAAAAATAACTGATGAAATTGTGTTGGTTTTCTTTCTTTAAAATCACCGACAACCTAACAAAGTCAGTCGAGTTTTAACATTGTTTAGTAGTGTTATTAACAAAGTCAGTCGAGTCTTTTTGAAGATGAGTTTTTTTATTCGTATTGATTTATATTAAAAATTAAAAGTGAGTATTTGCGTTAAATTTAGATAGCCTAGATGATAAGAAAAAATAAATAAGTGGTGTTATTTAATTTAATTGAAATGTTTAAGAAAGAAAATCAGAGAACTTTCGTCAATTTATTTTCATGCAAAAATACAGAGAAATATCAAAAAATAATATTATTGTTTGAATTTTTTTATGTTCATTCGCAAATGTTTAATTTTTTTAATTAATAGACACACACATCTATTTTTTTTAAATAAGAAATTGCAATTGAAGAACATAAATAAAAACAAATCATAAAAATTAGTATAAGTGTTTAAATGGTACAGAAAAAATGGAACAAGTCTAAGTTAGAGTGCCAAAATGAAAAATGAGGGCAAGTTTGAGGGGCTATATATGTGTTTGGCCAAAAATGAAAGAAAGAAAGAACATGGAGGGAGGGGTAGATTGAAAGTAGGGGTGGAAAAATGAAGTAGAAATTAAAATGAAATTAAAATTAAAGTAATAAAATTAAAATAAGTCAAAAAGTAAGAGAGACAAATAAAGAAAAACTTAAAATGAAAAAATATATATCAAATTAAATTAACACGTGTCACACAATGATTGGTGTGTGATAACACTTGCCATTTAAAATCCGGAATGATCGAAAAATGATGTAATAATATATGTTCCGAATTGTTTAGGGGGGTAATAGGACGCCCGCATAGTTAAGGTGTCTTGTTGAAAATTCGAGACAACTTCTAGTGTCACTTTATGTCTTTTCTCTATGAAATTATGCGTGTTTTATGAACTTTATGTAAATGCTTTAAGGATGCTTTGAGAGTAAAGTGTCAATGATTATGATAATGTTGTTGTATTGATTGAAAGGACATTCTCATGAACACATAATGAACATGATGTGAAAGTTTCTCTCATATAATGAAGATTCTAAGGTTGAAAGGCTTTCTCACCAAATTGAATCTAAGACTTACATGTAGACATGGACGGTGAAAGGTTTTCTCACGCATGATCTAAGAGCTATCCTAACGAACGAACTTGGATTGGTTGTCAAAGACATCCTTCCATGAGACATGATTTAAGTAAGATTTAACAAGTACTCCGTGGAATTTATGCTTAGCACCGAGTGGATATTGAAATGAGATGGAAGCCTTTTATGTCAGTTGAGTCTGGGCTTCCCATGTATGTCTCATGAAATGGAAGCCTTTTAGGTCAGTTGAGTCCAGATTTCTAGTAGCAATCTCCGTATCCCATAAACTACGTGCCCCCGTAGGTTATTTAGCTAGTGGATCCACCTAAGCTAACAAACCATGGTTCTACTTTAGGCAAGTAGGACAATTCTTTTCGGTGTGGGTAACACCAGGTGATCATGTTATAGCTCACATGGTCTCATGTCGATTAAGGCTTATCTCCCACAACAAGAACATGAATAATGAACTAAGGTTACTTCAACAAGTATTTACATGAGTTCAAAGGTGTTAAAGATGATGTTGATTTATATTGTCCATGTTTTTGACTTAGGATTTCTATTCTCTTATAAGATGTTTAAACTTGGCAATTTGCATGCTTTGAAATGAAATGTCCCTTTTAGCATGTTTTAAGTATTTTCTTTCATAGTTATCATACTTAGTACATTTTTGTATTAACGCATACTCTTGCCTATATTTTTCCCAAATATAGGATCCAACAGTCAGGGTCAGTTTCGTGGCCAAGTGTTGATCTTGACATTTCGAGCTTTGGTGAGTCCTCATGCTTCGAGGACGGAGTTTTATTGTTTAGTTCCTTTCTTGTATTGCTACTTTTGAACATGAGGTATGGGCTAGGCTCAATTTCATTATATTGTAATAGATGGCTATGATGAGACAAGTGTCTAGACTTTCGCTTTCTTTTATGAAAACTTTTTTAAGGCTTGAAATGTGTTTTACTCATATTGTTCTATTTCTTATGTTATGAGGACTAAGTGGCTTGTATGGAGTCCTTCGGAGTTCTATACGCCTTGTCACATCTAGAGGGTACCCTTGGGTCGTGACAAACATGCATTCTACTTGGGAAAAAATTGAAGACTTTTGAGCAGAAGTGATATTTCACCAAAATTTCAAAAAAAAAATGATCTGGACAAATTTTATGGAATTTGAGTTTTTTTTAGAAGATAAATTTTTCAAAAATTAATCAAATTTCATGAACAAAAAGATGTTTTCAAATTTTTAAAAGAAAATTCTACTCTCAAAATTTACGATCAGATAGGATGTTTGTCCATGATAAAAATATTGTCACATGAATTGAGATAAAACATACCAAAAAGTCACTATGTTTTGCAAGCAATTCTATAATCTAATTGTTCTGTAATTAAAAAAGAGAAGTTAAATTCATATTTCAAAATTAAATATTATGATAAATAAGAGCTTGTAATTCAATAATGCAAGTTTACATTTAGAACTCTTACAGTATTATATATGATATAATAAAAAAAATTAAAATACTTACGTTAATATTTATGATATATCTTTTTTATTTTATTTCCCATTAGAGAATCGATATCTGCACTAAAATTTGATTATTTCAAATTTACTGCATGTAAAACTTCATTTAGAGGAAACACGCTTTAATGCCCGATTATTTTGAATTTACTGCAAATAGAACTTCATTTAGAGGAAACACTCTTTACCTAATATTATCATGCTTACCAAATAGAACAAAAATGATCTCATAATATATTAATAAAAAAGTAAAGAGAAAAAACAGAAATGAGTGTATGGAGTGAGTACTCCCAGACACGTGGAATCAGAGGTGAATTCAGGATTTCAAAAAGACGGGTGCATTATTGTCAAGGGCAACTCTGCTCCTTTAAGAAAAAGGCAACCATTTTAGGCTCCCAAATTTGAGGGCCTCATTTATTTTAGCAATAATAGATTATAGGTTTTTTTATCAGAAAACTTTAAATATGATATTCGGGAAAAAATAATGTTAAAGAAAAAAAATATTAGAAGTTTGATTTATCTCGAGTACTATGTCACAAGAAAAATTAAATGCATTGGTTATATGAATTATTGATTGGAAAAGAATTATTAAAAGAAACCATTTATTTAAAAAAATATGCAATTTTGCATCTCAAGAAATTTAAAAAGTACACTTTATTAAAAGAAAATGATTTTTTTTCAAAAATTAACAAACAATGGTGCTCTTTACTTAATTTTTAAAAAGTGGTCCTTTTTTATTTTCCAAAAAAATAACAAACAATGATGCTCTTTAGTTAATTTTTAAAAAGAGGTCCTTTCTAGGAATCAAACGATTAACCTCACAATCAAACCAACCCTTGAATCAATGAACCATCCAATGATTTGTGATCATGAGTTCCTTTATTTAATATCTAGTATATTTTAAAAATTATACAAATAATATGTCGAGTTTTGTCAGATGATCACGGGTTCCATTGACTCATTTTTACCACTTAAATTCGCTCTTGCGTGGAATAAGATTTTCGTGAGTCTTGAGAAAAAAAAAGGAGGATATTTTCAAATATTTATCAAAAAGTTATTAGTTTAAAAAAGAAAAAAGTATATCCAAGAATATAGCCCAATTCACTATTCAGCCACGATCTATCGCCAATTAGCCACGGCCTACGGTTAAGATGAACTCTTAGCCCCTTTTATTAACCGTGATAAATCATGGCTAATATATTAATTATATCAAATATGAGTCTTGTATCTGAATTGGATTATTAGGTAATTTTGTAAAGTTACTCTAGAAAAATGGTAAATAAATATTATGAGTTGTCACCTGTATAAAAAATAGATCTGTGTTATTGTAATGATCACAAAGTTACAATAATAATTTACATTTATTATTGATATAGCCTGACACACATTCAAATCATAGTTAATCATAAAGTTACAAAAGGTCTAATATACGATGTTCAGCTTAACAGTGCATGCGATGTTCATTTATTCGCGTAGTCATAATTTGATTATTCTCTTAAAACTATTCATTACTAGTATACATACTTGCGCATTGCACGGATACATTAATTTTTGATTATTTTTATTTCATAAAACATTAATAGTTTAAAATGTATTTACATTTTGTCCTTTATTTTTATGTTGTATTAATAAATATATTTTTTTCATGTTAACAATTTATTAATTCAAAATTTTAAATGAATTATTAAATATCAAAAGATCAAATGACATGTTGGTATATTTTATATATATGTTTTTTTTTTATTCAGATGATTCAAAATATTATTAACATTCTTAAATTCGTGTAAAATTATAAAAATAATTTAAAATAGAGTGAGTATAAAACAATTTAATAATAATACAAACATGTTCATAAAATATAACACACACATATATATATAAATAAACTTGTAATATAAGAAATCTCTTTTGTACCATTTTATTTCTAAAATCTTTGTACATTCTATGGATTTCTAAATTCTAAAAGTAAAAAACAGTCTATTTATTTTAAGTAAAGTATATCAACATAATTTATATAAATAAATTAAAGTTTCTAAATATTAGTAGCATTATGTGTAATTATCCTCCAAGAGTATTTTGTAGAGATATAATTTTACAAAATAAGTAGTTCCACAAAATAGGCTTAACTGAAATGTGAATTTTTTGGGTTCCATTTTGAACATTTTTTTTGTTTTGGTTTTAATTAATATCATCCCTAATATTAATTATAATATTTTTTTAAAGCAATAAAAACTTTTACGTACTCAAATTACTTCATATATACTCAAATCATTTGTCATTTCAATTTTTTCTTATTTTAAATAACTAAATTAAAATTTCTAGTTTTAATTATATTTTTTAGAATATTATTTTAAAAATGCCAACTTCATCAATCTTGTTTCTGAAATATTTTTAATATATACTTTTCAATTGATATATGTGTACGATTGTCGTATATTCAAACAAAATGTAGATTATAATCATTAATAAGTTAAAATAGTTAATTAACTTTAAAATCAACGATATTATTATAGTTGTTACCTTTTTATCATAAATTTTAGATTTTTAGTTTTACAAAATAAAAATAATCATATAAACAAACATAAATTTACTAAATAAAGATGAAAAATTGATATTAACTATTAAAACTTTGATTTGATGTATTAATTAAAATAATTGTAATAGCCTATTTTGTAATTATTTATTTTTCTTTAATTTAAGATAACTACTTATAAAATTAAAGATTATCAACACAGCTTTTCATTAATATAGGACTGCGTAGTAAAGGATGGAAAGTTATAAAATTGTTTTCACACATATCTTTTTTTAATTAGATTTTTAATATTTAATAAATTAATTTTATATAACACATATGTAATACCAATAGGTTTTACGTTTCAAACATGCATTTATAATATAAATATTTTATGCAATTAAAACAAAACTTCCATGAATTAAAGTATAAAATATTGAGAACTTCTTAAATTATATATCAATACAAATAAAAATAAATTGTTAATTTGTGTATTTTTTTATAATTTTTTTTATATTTTATATTAAATATTGAGAACATTTTTTTTTTTTGGTTTTAATTAATAACATCCTTAATATTAATTATAATATTTTTTTTAAAAGCAATAAAAACTTTACGTACTCAAATTACTTCATATATACTCATATTTGTCATTTCGATTTTTCCTTATTTTAAATAACTAAATTAAAATTTCTATTTTTAATTATAGTTTTTAGAATATTATTTTTAAAATGCTAACTTCATCAATCTTATTTCTGAAATATTTCGTTATATACTTTTCAATTGATATATGTGTACGATTGTCGTATATTCAAACAAAATGTAGATTATAATCATTTATAAGTTAAAATAATCAATTAACTTTAAAATCAACGATATTATTATAGTTATTACCTTTTTATCATAAATGTTAGATTTTTGGTTTTACAAAATAAAAATAATCATATAAACAAACATAAATTTACTAAATAAAGATGAGAAATGGATATTAACTATTAAAAACATTTTGATTTGATGTAATTAATTAAAATAATTGTTATAGCCTATTTTGTAATTATTTATTTTTCTTTAATTTAAGATAACTACTTATAAAATTAAATATTATCAACACAACTTTTCATTAATTATAGGACTGCATAGTAAAATATGGAAAGTTATAAAATTGTTTTCACACATATTTTTTTTAATTAGATTTTAATAATTAATAAATTAATTTTATATAACACATAAGTAATACCAATAGGTTTTACGTTTCAAACATGCATTTATAATATAAATATTTTATGCAATTAAACTAAAACTTCAATGAATTAAAGTATAAAATATTGAGAACTTCTTAAATTATATATCAATTAAAATAGAAATAAATTGTTAATTGGTATTTTTGTTTTGATTTTTTATATTAAATAATGAGAACATTTTTAGTTTTTTTGGTTTTAATTAATATCATCCTTAATATTAATTATAATATATTTTTAAAGCAATAAAAACTTTACGTACTCAAATTACTTCATATATACTCAAATCATTTGTCATTTCGATTTTTTCTTATTTTATATAACAAAATTAGAATTTATATTTTTAATTATATTAATTATTTTTAAAATGCCAACTTCATCAATCTTATTTCTGAAATATTTTATTATATACTTTTCAATTGATATATGTGTACGATTGTCGTATATTCAAACAAAATGTAGATTATAATCATTAATAAGTTAAAATAATCAATTAAATTTAAAATCAACGATATTATTATAGTTATCACCTTTTAATCATAAATGTTAGATTTTTAGTTTTACAAAATAAAAATAATCATATAAACAAAAATACATTTACTAAATAAAGATGAAAAATTGATATTAACTATTAAAATCATTTTGATTTGATGTAATTAATTAAAATAAGTGTAATATTCTATTTTGTAATTATTATTTTTTTTCTTCAATTTAAGATAACTACTTATAAAATTAAACATTATCAACACAATTTTTCATTAATTATAGGACTACGTACTAAAGGATGGAAAGTTATAAAATTGTTTTCACACATATTTTTTTTTAATTAGATTTTTAATAATTAATAAATTAATTTTATATAACACATAATTAATAACAATTGGTTTTACGTTTCAAACATGCATTTATAATATTAATATTTTATGCAATTAAAATAAAACTTCAATGAATTAAAGTATAAAATATTGAGAACTTCTTAAATTATATATCAATTAAAATAAAAATAAATTGTTAATTGTTATTTTTTTATAGGTTTTTTATTTTTATATTAAATATTGAGAAATTTTTTTTTGTTTTGGTTTTAATTAATATCATCCTTAATATTAACTATAATTTTTTTTAAAGCAATAAAAACTTTACGTACTCAAATTACTTCATATATACTCAAATCATTTGTCATTTCGATTTCTTCTTAGTTTAAATAACTAAATTAAAATTTGTATTTTTAATTATATTTTTTAGAATATTATTTTTAAAATGCCAACTTCATCAATCTTATTTCTGAAATATTTCGTTATATACTTTTCAATTGATATATGTGTACGATTGCCGTATATTCAAACAAAATGTAGATTATAATCATTAATAAATTAAAATAATCAATTAACTTTAAAATCAACGATATTATTACAGTTATTACCTTTTTATCATAAATGTTAGATTTTTAGTTTTACAAAATAAAAATAATCATATAAACAAACTTATATTTACTAAATAAAGATGAAAAATTGATATTAACTATTAAAATCATTTTGATTTGATGTAATTAATTAAAATAATTGTAATATTCTATTTTGTAATTATTATTTTTTTCTTTAATTTAAGATAACTACTTATAAAATTAAACATTATCAACACAATTTTTCATTAATTATAGGACTACGTACTAAAGGATGGAAAGTTATAAAATTGTTTTCACACATATTTTTTTTAATTAGATTTTTAATAATTAATAAATTAATTTTATATAACACATAATTAATAACAATTAGTTTTACGTTTCAAACATGCATTTATAATATTAATATTTTATGCAAGTAAAATAAAACTTCAATGAATTAAAGTATAAAATATTGAGAACTTCTTAAATTATATATCAATTAAAATAAAAATAAATTGTTAATTGGTATTTTTTTATAGGTTTTTTATTTTTATATTAAATATTGAGAACTTTTTTTTGTTTTGGTTTTAATTAATATCATCCTTAATATTAATTATAATTTTTTTTTAAAGCAATAAAAACTTTACGTACTCAAATTACTTCATATATACTCAAATCATTTGTCATTTCGATTTCTTCTTAGTTTAAATAACTAAATTAAAATTTTTATTTTTAATTATATTTTTTAGAATATTATAAATGCCAACTTCATCAGTCTTGTTTCTGAAATATTTTATTATATACTTTTCAGTTGATATATGTGTACGATTGCCGTATATTCAAACAAAATGTAGATGATAATCATTAATAAGTTAAAATAATCAATTAACTTTAAAATCAACGATATTATTATAGTTATTACCTTTTTATCATAAATGTTAGATTTTTAGTTTTACAAAATAAAAATAATCATATAAACAAACTTATATTTACTAAATAAAGATGAAAAATTGATATTAACTATTAAAAACATTTTGATTTGATGTAATTAATTAAAATAATTGTAATAGCCTATTTTGTAATTATTTATTTTTCTTTAATTTAAGATAACTAGTTATAAAATTAAACATTAACACAACTTTTCATTAATTATAGGACTGCGTAGTAAAGGATGGAAAGTTATAAAATTATTTTCACACATTTTTTTTAATTAAATTTTTAATAATCAATAAATTAATTTTATATAACACATAAGTAATAACAATAGGTTTTACGTTTCAAACATGAATTTATAATATAAATATTTTATGCAATTAAAATAAAAATTCAATGAATTAAAGTATAAAATATTGAGAACTTCTTAAATTATATATCAATTAAAATAAAAATAAATTGTTAATTGGTATTTTTTTTTATAGTTTTTTTATTTTTTATATTAAACTTGTGTGTTTTCTGTCAATTGACAGTTTCTATTGCATTACTTGTTTATGAAAATAACAGTAAATACTAAAATTGAATAGCATAGAGTAAAGAGGCAAGAGATATTTTATTGAAATAAGACTAATGAATTTAAAAGCAAACCTTTAAAATTTTAGATGTCATCGATTAAAGGGAATCGTGATTATACAATGACAACTAGAATCGAGATATTATGATTTGTATACAATTTGTCTCCAAACCGAGCAAGCAATCCCAAGTAGTCAGATAAGATTTAAGGTCGTTTATAAACAAAGGATCCTACCTGCCTGACAATTGTCACAAAACAAGAGATACTTGTGTATAAACAAGAATTAACAAAAAACAAAAAGACACCAGCATCTCCAAATTCTGTATTTATTACTATTTCTTCTGTACACCTCTTGTGCCAACACTAACCCTTCAAAACCTGAGAAGAACATGTTATCTCCAACTACTAATTAACAAACCAAAACTGAACTTCAGCCTTGTGTATGAAGACAACATGTTATGGCATTGTAATTAACTCAACAGGCCACTATAACTTATCTGCAATTCTTCCCAAAGCATCTGCAAGCTTCGTAAGTACTGCTACTAAGTTATCAACATGGTCCTTCCTTTGCTCCCTATCCTGTTCAAACTGCATATTCTGAGCTTCAAGTTGGGAGCTCACCAGTTTCCCATTCCTCTCCAATGCTCTCACTAAATGATGTTGCACACTCCTTGCTTCTTCATCATCTGCATCTGACTCACTTTTCTTTCTTTTCCTTCCTTCCTGACCACTTCCTATATCAGGTTCTCGGGTGGTAGGTTGGCTTGTACCTGCTGAAAAAATTACTCCAATTCAGAAAGGGCATCCCAGTTTGTTCTTTTGATTGTTTCTTTTAGTCTTGCAACCAACTATTGCTCCTCTCTTTCTTGTTTATCTTTTTCCAAGGACGGTGAGACAGCTAGGGACATTTTACCAGAAATGCAAAAGTTCAACAACAGTGTGAATTACCAGTGTAGGAAAACTTAGAATGACATTTGACATACTACCTCATACCTACAGATTTATTTAATGTTAGTGATTCACTTCAAAAGTTGCATTTCCATTTTGTTGGGCTTTAGTGACGGTCTGAAACATAAACCACACCAACTTCGCCGTAGAAAATGTAATAGTTGGCATAGAGATGAAGCAATATAGACAATTTTAAATTTTACCAAAACTAATTTCTTTAAAACTATATTTGTTTCAAATGTGTATCATGAAAACAACAATTTCCGTGGAACTTCAAGCAGACATGAGAAAAACAAGGACCATCTGAATAAGGTATAAACAGTAAAGGAGCTCGATAGCGATCTGAGGTTTTTACTTTTTAGAGATGTAAGTCAAAGTTCTTGAAAATGACTACCACGATGCCAAATAACCAGGCAATGTGTTAAAAGAGAAAAAAACAATAACAAAATAATCCCTTATCTTTGACTTTAGACTCAAAGTCATCCCCTTTCTTTCACATGGAGCACTAATAGTCCTCTATGGTTGAAACATTGGTGCACATTTAGTCTCTTCCATACCATTCATTTGATATTTAACGTTTTGATCATGTAAATGTCTGTTTACTAGTCTCCTTTTGTATATCATCTGATACAAACTAAATTCCTTCTTAAACTTTTACTTCTAGCTGCATCAAGTATCATGATTTTTATTTTGTACTTTTTGAATATTTTTGTTGTGTTTCACTTCAGTATACATATCCATGATTTTGTTGATTCTTTAGCTTTCTCTCTGTTTACCATAACCAATTGATCTGCGAACCAGATTCTTTTGAGCTTTCCATATGTATCTGGAGCAGAATCAAAGAACCAAAGAAATACGACGAAGAAGAAAATGGAAATAAATAGGAGGAACATATTTGGGCCTTCTAACTGGTGGTTTTATCAAGTTACCATGTCCCAAACATAGGCGTAAGGCGTATAATTTAGGTTTTAAAATCACAATCAGAAGGATATCCTTTCTGAATGCTCTCAGGCACTAAGATCGAGGAGAACTTTTTCTTAGCCACCCTTTAGTCAGCTTTTGATTTCTTTCCTTTTTTGGGGGTCCTTCTCCGGGAGATGGCCAGAGTTAATGCACTAGGGGAAAACAGCATTTACTACAATGCTGGCTTCAAATCATACGACATCACTAAATGCCATTTAGGAGCAGAAACATGGTAGTGGATCGAGCGCAGCAGGAATTTAATGAGGAGAGTTAGAGTCAGTCACAAAACTCTAAAATGGTTGGCATCAGTCTTTATTGAAGCTTCAAAAACACGGGAAGGTCAGAAGATGGAAGACGAGAACATTTTTCAGAGCTCTTTTGTACACTCAAGTACAATGAAAATGGGAGATACATTAGTTTCATTGCACTTCAAGGTCACAAAAAGTCCATAATTATTACACCTGAATGCTATTACAAAAGAGGATGGAGCAATATAGCCCACAAAATAGCGAAATTCATATATACAACAAAGGAGGCAGAACCACCCCAAACAGCAACAAGAAGCAAGATAACAGGGTCCTTCAAAGAGGTCTGCAACACAAACAGATGGGCAACAGAGGCATCAAAGAAGACACATTTACAGACAACAAAGAGCAACATAAGCATTACAGGAGACACCACTGTGTCAGAAAAGGATCTCTTGAGCAGGTGCCTGGTGGGAAGATTTCGAATCTCGTCACAGGAAACCAAAACCCCAACCCTAAATGAAGTCAGAAGATGGGCATGCAACACCTGGAAGGTAGCCGGCAGTCTCAATGTTTTTGCGATGAATGAAAGAATGTTTCTTTTCGAGCTCCCCTCTAAGAAAATCACAGAACACATACTGAATGCAACTTGGAGTTGGAAGAAGATGAACCTGCCACTTGAATGGTGGAACCCAACCACAGGCTGCTGGCCAGAAGAAATCACTACATCGAGACAGAGGAGGAAACGTCTCTGAAAAACCATCTGCATTGGGCAAGAATCAAGGTGAAAGGAGCCGGGAAGTTGATTCCGCCGGCGATAGAGGTGGTCGGTGGAGGCATGGTGTTCACAATCCCGATATGGGTGGAAGCTCCAGTCACTTTCAGAGTAGAGAAGGAGAAGACACAGGTCGGGGTCTTTGAACCAGTGGGTAATCAGAAGCAGAGACCTATTTTGATGAAAGACTCTACCGTTGGAGAGACTAGTCCATGGGTGCAATAGAAAGTAAAGAAAATTCAAATAAAAGGGCACATGGAGGTTTAATGAAGGGGAAAGGGCCATTATGGGCTAAACTTAAGCCCAAATAATTTTACAACCCAGGAGATAATTAAAATAATGCAGAAGGAGGATATAACAATGGAAACAGAAATTCAAGCCAATATCTCTCATCTTAACACTATAAGTTCAGCTATGGAGATTTTTGAAGGGGAGAAAGAAATTTTGAATGACCAAATCGACAATCCAGCAGACAAGTCAGTAACAACAGGCTCGAAACAGGGTGATGAAGGTGAGATTTCAGTCACACAGTCTGATGATCAACTCGATGTGGTGAATCGCATCAGAGAAGAACCAACAACCCCACTGAGAATGAAATTACCAGCAGAGGAGAATGAACAAATAGAAAACATGACTGAATGGATTGAAGAGTATATAATCAAGCTAAGTACAAAATTTGGGGAAGATTTCAAAGGGTGTGAGAAGAAGATAAAGGAGCTTTTCATGAAAATAGACAACAAGCAACACAACAGAGATATGCAAGTCACAGTAAAGAAGAAGGGGGTAGCAGAATTGAAAAGGCCAGAAATTGACAGTAAATTTTGGAGCTATGGCTCTAAAAGTAAGGGGGAATGTCTACCTATAAATGCTCAATGAATTTGAAAGTTATTTCCTAGAATGTGAGGGGGTTAAATTGTAGTAGAAAGAGAGGAATAGTCAGGAATACACTTTTTAGATTTTGAAAGGCTGACATTGTTTGTCTCCAAGAAACTAAATTGAGAGGGGATATCACAAACATAATAAAGGAAGTATGGGGAAGTAGGTGGGTTGATTTTGTGCAGTTGGAGGCTAGTGGAACCAGAGGGGGTGTAGTGATTATGTGGGATAAACGGAACTGGGAGAGTGTAGAAAGCAGTGTGGGGAAGAGCCAAAACCTAAATTGGCACTTAACAGGAGTCTATGCACCAAATGGCAGAGTGGAAAGGGAGGATACTTGGGGTGAACTAGGTGCTGCCACGGGTCTATACTCAGGCCCGTGGGTCCAATGTGGGGACTTCAACACCACTAGATATCCATCAGAGAAGAAGAGATGCCTCAGAATCAATAAAGCAATGACAGACTTCTCTGAGTTCATAGAGCATATGGAGTTGAGAGACTTGGAATTGAAAGGGGGTAAATATACATGGAGAAATGGGGATAGAGAAGATATTGCAGCTAGATTAGATAGATTTCTAATCTCAGAAGAACTGGACAATTGCTTCAAGAATGTTTGAATCTTACAGAGGGTTACATCAGATCACTCCCCTATCAAGCTACAATGTGGTGAATGGAAGGCTTCCAATTCTTACTTCAAATTTGTGAATTGGTGACTTCAAACGGAAGGATTCAAGTAGAAGATCAAGACATGGTGGGAGTCTTTCCCTAGCACTGGTAGCCCTGACTTTGTTCTGGTCTCCAAGTTGAGGGAATTGAAGACTAAACTAAAGGAGTGGAGTAAATCAACTCAGGGGAATCTAGGAATTCAGAAACAGCTTGTGCTGGCAAAGTTGGCAGATCTGGAGGAAATTCAGGAGCATAGAATGTTGCAAGAAGAAGAAGTAATATCCAGAATGACACTCATAAATGAATTTGAAGAAATTACAAAGAAAGAGGAGATAGCTTGGAGACAAAGGTCCAGGGTAACATGGCTTAAGGAAGGGATAGAAACACCAATTTTTTCACAAAACTGCAAATGCACACAAAAGGGCAAATACAATAGACAGGTTAAAAGTGGGGGAGGTGATGAAGGAGGATCCAGAGGAGATCAAAAAGGAAATAGTGGACTTTTATGAGAACTTGTATGCAGAAACAGAGAGGTGGAGACCCCAATTAGAAATGAACTGCCCCAAAATTAATGTAGAGAACAGGTCCATGCTAAAGGCTCCTTTTGAACCACAACAGATCCTAGAAAGCATTAAGGCATGTGCTGGGGATAAAGCTCCTGGCCCAGATGGTTATTTAATGGAACTTTTCAAGCAATGTTGGGATGTCATCAACTCAGATCTGGTTGGAGCTATTCAAAACTTTCATGAGAAATATTTCTTTGAGAAGAGTTTGAATGCAACATTTGTCACCATGATCCCAAAGAAGGTGGATGCTGAGAAACAAAAAGACTTCATGCCCATTAGTCTTGTTTGGGGGTTATACAAGATCATTGCAAATTTTCTAGCAGAGAGAGTCAAGAAGGTGATACATAGCCTGGTGGATAGACATCAAATGGCTTTTATCAAGAGCAGGCAAATTATAGAAGCCGTTTTGATAGCCAATGAATGTATAGAGACCGGACAGAAGAGCAATAAACCATGTATTGTATGCAAGCTGGACATACAGAAAGCTTATGACTTCTTAAACTGGGACTTTCTCATCCAAATGCTGGAAAGAATGGGTTTTGGGGCCAGGTGGATAAGATGGATAAAGCATTGTATTGGCACTGTCAGGTTCTCTATAATTGTGAATAGAGTACCCACTAGTTTTTTCTTTTCCTAGTGAGGCTTGAGACGGGGGATCCTCTTTCCCCATTTTTATTCATCTTAGCTATGGAATGAATGAGTAACCTTATTAATACAGCAAAGGGAAAGGGGTGGATCAAGGGGTTCCAAGCAAAACTTTCTAGTTTGGAGATAACTCATCTACAATATGCAGATGACACATTGGTATATTTGAAGCAGAGACAAAGCAACTTCTGATTTTGAGGGTTATGTTTGTCATTTTTGAAGCTGTCTCTGGTCTCCACATAAGCTGGAGGTAAAGCTTCATCTATCCTATCAATAGTGTGCTTAATACAGAAGTTTTGGCCAGAACACTATGAGGCAAGGTTGGGGAGCTTCCAACTACTTACCTAGGTATGCCTTTGGGCACTAAAAGCAAGTCCAAATGCATATGGAATGGGGTCCTAGAGAAATGTGAAAAGAGACTCACCAACTGGAAGAGTCAGTACTTGTCCTTGGGACGAAGATTGACTTTAATTATCAGTGTGATGGATGCATCACCCTCTTATATGATATATGTCTTTCCTATGCCTGCCAATGTATCTAATAGCATTGATGCTTTCAGAAGGAATTTCTTATGGCAAGGCAGTGAAGATAAGAAGAAGTTTCATCTTGTTAAATGGAAGGAACTGATTGTGAGTAAAAATATAGGAGGCCTAGGCATAAGAAACCTGAGAATCAAAACCAGAGTCTAATGATGAAGTGGTTGTGGAAAGTTTGCAAATAAAGATAACATGCTCTGGAAAGAGGTCATCATAGCAAAATATGGCATGGAAAATAAGTGGATGACTAAAATGATAAGTACTCCACATAAATGCACTGTATGAGGACAATCAGAAATCTATGGCCAGTGCTATAACTCTTTACATGTTATAAGAGTGATAGAACATTATTTATTAAGATAATTTCTTTAAAGCTACTAAAATATTCAAGATAGTAAAAGAAATTGGTTCATTAAAAAATAATACAATTTCTTACGTGTTTCCCAATTGACCTCTAAGAAATAAAATTTTAAGTCATTATCTATTAAATTAATACAACTTAATTAAAAAATGAATTTATTTTTATGAATTTTATTTTTAGTATCAAACTTAACTAGAAAAAGAAATTATTTAAAAAATTATGTGGGTGGGTTCAAGCGGGGCGGGGTGGGTTGAAAATGAAAAAAGTTGTTATGCGGGGAGGAGCGGGGCAGCTTAAAATTTTGCAGGTTAAGCTCTATCTGCCCCACCCCGCCCCATTGTCATCCCTAGGCGTACAAAACCATGACGGATGACTAGGAAATCAGCAGAGTAAGCCAAGATTAAGTAGAGCTTTCTTGGCCTCCTGTGTATGGCGCAACCAATGACAAAATACAGAATTTGCTATATATGTATGTATATTAGGTTGTTGGGGTATAGCTTAAAGCCAAATGCAAATAAAACTTCCTTGCTATTTTTATGGACTAGCAGTAGTAAGTTAAGTTGCTGGGCAAATTGTCTAGTATGACGACCAGCCTTTTGTCCATAAAATATTGGGAAAATTTGAGAAAAAATTCAAGTACTCCTTTTTTTCCTTCAAACCTCAACCAAATATTGCTCAATCTCCTATAATAACTCTTCTATATATCCAACCCTCAACTATTTCACTTTTGTCAAGAGTGTGACTTCATAAAAATTACAGTAGCACCACAACTGACGCAATCAGATGAATATATGTCTTCTTTCACTTTCTGTTATCTGCCACATATCTCAGTTGAAACCCAAATAAAACCAAATACACATATTTGTAGGGAAAAACAAGAAAAGAAATAGAATTAACTAAAAGAAAGGAACCTTTCGGTGTGTGCAGAATTAACATGATATAGACGTACCTTGTGTAGGAGAAACTTGAGAGAGTGGTTGATGTTGTTGCTCTGCAATCCAAAATCAAGATAATAAGTTCAAAACAACTTCAAGAAGATGATTGAATGCCAGACCTAAATATTAAAACTAGGTACATACTGGAGGAAAGGAAAAGGAGACACAAAGAAGAGGGAAAAAACCAAATAATTGATAGAAAGAAAGAGGGAGAAAATCAAATAACAAGTTCAAGATAATTAAGAAGACCAAAAAATTTTATTTATTTATTTTGAAACAGGTAACTTGTATTCCTCAGCATTAAGGGCTATGCTGGCCACCTCCAAAAAGTATTACCAGAGAAGAGAGTAAAAAAGAAGAAGAGAAACAGAAATACTTACAAAGAACCTAAATAATAAGTTTCAAAACAATTTGAATCCCACCACAGCGAAGAGGTAGAGGAAAAGGAAGAAAATTTAGTACTTTCTAGAGGAAAGGAAAATGAATATTATTACCTAATTTAAATGTTTATTTCTATATAATTGAATTGGATTCATGCTGGGCATTCTACTATGATGTAGCAGTATAGGGAAAGGAAGAGAGAATATCATATATGTTCATTGACCTAGAAAAAAAAACTTATGACAAAGTTCCTAGGGGGACTTTGTGGAGATGTTCGGAGGCTAAAGGTGGACTTGTAGCTTACATTAGGGAGAGATGACTTGATAAAAACATGAAACACTTGCAGCTTATTGAGGACATAACCCTAGATAGGGGAATATGAAGGCCGAGAATTAAGTCGAGTGCTGTCAAGTTTTTCTTTCTAGTAGTATTATTATCACTCTCTTATTACCCTATTCTTCGATTTTATATTTTACCTATTATTACTTCTGCTTCGTTTATCGTACTATTTGTTGTTGATACTATTATTTTCTATATGATTTTTCACTACTGTATTTCCTTTTCTTACTGATTTAGATATGCCTTGCTTTAACTGAGGGTCTATCATAAATAACCTTTCTACCTTCACAAGGTAGGGGTGTTGCATACATATCACCCTCCCAAGACCCCACTTATGAAATTTTACTTGGTATATTGTTGTATTGCTATAATTGAATTTAACTAGTATTGGGCAGTCCATTGCTATTCGAAATAGAACAAGAAAAAGATATTTCGGGAAAAGAAATGCTATAAACTTGAATATAAAACCATTAGAGGTATACAATATCACCATTGTAGTGCAATTCTATTGTTTTGAGCACCCAAGTACACAAATGTTTAAAGACAAGATATCTAATAATAAATAATTTCATTTTCACCAAGAATCTAATTCCAACCGTGACGAAGTAAATATGCAGTACAAAATTGTTTGTAGTGAAACTAGTACTAGTACAAAACACAAAAATATTGGGACCTGAGTTCCGGGTTGTACGGTTATTCACATATGAAAAATAAATTCACAACTAATACAATATTTTGAGATACAAAATGTTGTATACTTAATTTAATCACACTCCATAACTACTCTACATACAGTATTGAATTCTGCCTAAGTTATGCAGCGTTGATAAAAATAATAAGTTAGGGGGTTTAATAAGTTGCATAAGCACAAGGAATTTCCTAGGGTAATAAAAAAAGAGCATGTTGATATTATTGCTGACTTGCTGTAGTGGAACATAGAGTGACTCAACAGAAAGCTAGCCAAATAACCATGAGGGTAATGCCAGGATGGATGTGGCATTCAAATTACGGTGCCAATGACAGGTAGAATCTGGCTACTCTGGAATCCTGGGTGGTTCAGGTTAGTATCTTGGATATTAGCCCCATTTATTCACTGCTCTATTTAAAATCATAGCAGAGACTATCTGATTAATTTTACTGCCACATATGGACTTCATACAATTGAGGATAGGAAGGAGTTGTGGTCTGCAATTGAAAACCTGAACT
Source organism: Solanum stenotomum (assembly GCF_019186545.1). Classification (NCBI taxonomy): domain Eukaryota; kingdom Viridiplantae; phylum Streptophyta; class Magnoliopsida; order Solanales; family Solanaceae; genus Solanum; species Solanum stenotomum. The sequence goes on from NC_064283.1 coordinate 37,947,683, forward strand.
CTATTGTCCAAAACTCACAGCTCATAATGGGGGACTTCAATTCTATTCTCAAAGGGAAGGATAGGAGCACCCCAGTCATGGATGCAGAGATCAGGGCTTTTGAAGACATGGTGAATAACTAGCCTAAATGAACTTAGGCCTACAGGGAGATTCTTAGCATGGACAAATTCACATATAGATAGTAAACTTGACAGGGCACTGGTCAATCATGCCTGTATGAAAAGATGGCTTTATCTAGTAGTAGATGCTAACGGACCCTCACTTTTCTGACCATTCTTTGCTATGTGTCATAATGGAGGAGGTACAGACTAGAAGTCCTTAAACCATTCAAGTTCCTGAATCACTTGGTAGGACATATTGAGTTCCAACACATTGTGGCTGATACATGGGTCTCAACAGTACATGGTAGTCATATGGAAAGAAAATGGAAGAAGTTCAAACTTATGAAAGGTGCACTGAAAACGTACGTCAAATTCTAGAGAGTTCTATAATGCTGAGCTTAAAGCAAACTAGAGGATGTTTAAAAACTGCTAAAAGTGTCTCTCAATGACTAAGACCTCTATGCTAAAGAATAGGAGCTGAAAATAAACTTGGGAAAATGGATTGTAACAGAAGAGAGCATTCGTATTGGGCAGTCCATTGCTATTCAAAATAGAAGAATAAAAAGATGTACTCATCTTTGTAAAAAGAAATGCTTTAAACTTGAAGATAACACCATTAGAGGTATATCAGTTCTATTATTTTGAGCACCCACCCATGTACACAAATCTTTAATTTCCACCAAGAATCAAATTTAACCGTGATAAAGTAAATATGCAGTACAAAATTGTTTGTGTGTGAAACTAATACAAGTACAAAACACAAAGAAATCACAACTATTACAATATTAATTTAATCACACTCTATAACTATGTATATGTTAGTTGTAATTGAGAAGTACCTGAAATTGGAGTAGGAATAGGAGGGTCATTGATTGGTTTATGAGGAGTTTCATCAGGCTCAAAATCAGAAAACAAGGCATCATCCCCTGATACAGCAGCACTTTTCCCACTATCAAACAAAACTTGTGACCCCAGAGCCAAAACCAAGCCTCCTTCTTCATCGCCATTGCCATCGCCATCGCCACTTCCACGATCAAGAATATCATAGACTTCCCTATCGAAAAATCCAGGTAATTTTTTGTCTCTTCTCAAATCATTCCTCATGACCCAAAAGGAGTCAGTTTCTTCTTTTATCTGAGACTCCCACTCTTTAATCTTCTTAAAATCGCCAGCCAAATTACTCCATCTCTTCCGGCATTGAACTGGTCCACGGTTAACCCCATGTCTTTTACAGTAGGAAGAAACAGAAGCCCACTTGGGTTCAACCTGTGGTGAACCGAATTCGACAACTCCAGTTCGTCCTCGACGGATCCGATTTTCAGCAACTTTTTTCCCCTGTATCAGTACTAGAATTTCTTGTCTAGTCCAGCGAGGAAGCCTGGGAACTTTGTTGGAATCATCGGCGCCGTTGAGACGGCCGTCGGAGTCGGTAGACGGAATTAGGGTCAATCGCTCAAGCTTCATACTACTTTTTGAACAAACCCACCTACGTCAGTTAACGGAATTATGATAAACGCCGTTTTCAGTAGGACGCCCCGTTCAGGGGAAGAGAAAGTGTGAGTGTGTTTTCCCTTGTTTTAATGGTAATATAAATATAAATATGATTTCATGCCCTAACCCCCCTTTTGGGTATTAAATAATCATCACTCCACTTATTTGTAATCAATCTCTAATAATCTTTACAATTATCTGTAATTTCTAAAATAAACAAGATTACGTACTTTATACACTCATTTCATCTTTCCCTCACAAATGTTTATTACTCCCTTTGTCCCTAATTACTTGTTCACTTTAACTTTTTTAGTTGTCGTTAATTACTTGTTTATTTTGATAAATCAAGAAAAGACAATCTTTTTCACCTATTATATCATCAATTAATTACTTTGAAAAAAGGTAGAATTTTTTAAAAAATTTAAATTTTAATTCACCCACTTCATAATTAATGAAATAAAATGATAAACTCACTATCTCAATCATCATTTTTCTTAATAGATATACCAATCATCATTTTTCTTAATAGATATATCAACTCAAAAATAGATAAATAATTAGAGAGAGAGTAATACTCTAATAACAAACAAGGGCCACAAGCCTATTTCTAAGGACTACTATACTAATATATTTTAAACAAACACCAAACCATCAAGTAAATTTTCAAACAGGTCACTTTCCTTTCAAAAGGAAATCCGCGTTTTTCTTTTCATTACTATTCGTTCTAAGCAAAAATAATTTATACATTAGCTCTCTACGACATGTTTAGCATGGTTAAAATTATAATTATCTCTTATAATCTCTTCTTTTTTTTTTCATCATAATTGTGGAGGATATTTTTATATAATGCATGTTGTTTTTAATACATCAAATCAAGTAATGCATAACAAATAATATATGTATAATAAATGCAAGCATTATTAATACAATCTATTTAACATTATTTTTATACATATATTACCAAACGAGTGAGGTGTACGGATTCAATATTTGTTCATAAATTTATTTTTTAAATAGTATTTATAAAAGTATTCCAATTTTTTTAACTTTAGCTATACGTATCAGGTGCTAGTAAATCATCTTATTAAGTGTAAAATGAATATCTAATAAATATTAATAAATTTTAAATGGTGTTGATTAAATAGTTTTGAATTTTTGCACTAAAATGAATTAAAGTGTAACCAAATAATATTGTTGTTGTTTTTTGCTTTTTCCAAAAATACCTTCGTTGAAACATGCACATCAACGGCCTCTACTTAAGCCTTTAACTCCCTCTTTATGTAATTAGAGAAAGAAAAATTAGTGTTAGTGTAGTATGCAATCAAACGGATTTTATGGCATTAATATTTATGGCATTAATATTTGAGAGTATCCTTTCATAAATCTTTTCCAACTTTTAGACCTAATTTTGGGTATCTTTTACACAATCAAAATGGCAAAAGAATAAAATACTCACGTGTCTTAGTATTTAGATCAAACTAACAAATGTATATTTTTTTAACTGTATTATTAATTAATATAAGTTTTTACTTAATTTATTAATTATAATAAGCTAATACAATTTGGTATCGAGTTTTTAGACCCCCTCATTGTCCTTCCCTCAATCTCTCTTTTCCTTTCTTACTTAAAAATATGGAGAATTTTGACTAGTATTTTGATATTGGGGGTGTGGAATATTTTGCATGGAAGAAAGTGAAAAGTGTGATAGTGATTAAGGGATGGATTTAAAATACAAAGAAGTCAAATTAGATGGATAAGGGCATCCACCTTATCTTAGCAAAAAATGAGTTAAAGTTTTTCCACTTTTCCCTTTGTTCTCCTCCCTCCACCTCTCAATTCCCTAATACATAATTAAGTACTAGAATAAATATTTAATTATTAAAGTAAAGGTGTAGGAGTTAGGAATGAGTGGGTTGTCCCTCCCTCCACAAAAGGGCTATCTTTCTCAATAGTAGGGGTGGCTCCATCACTATGTGTAGAGTCACCTTTACTTCTTTTTTCTTCTTTTTAAGATTGCCCTCAGTCTTAATCATAATTATCATATTTAATAATTAGGCCTAGGTAACCTTTTCAAAGATGAATTTGGATTTATTTATCTTGGAAGAGTAAGTTGCAATTTGTACCTTTGATGTATGCATAAGTTTATAATTTTATCTCTATTTTTGAAAAGTCATATGATAATTGAAAATTTAGTAATTATATAGTATAATATTAATTACAATCACATATTTGTCGTAATGTAACTACAAGCGTGTTGTTTGATTGCACAAATATAAATACATAGTTAAATTAAAATTTACAAATAAAAGTTAGTTTTCAAAAATTAAAAGTTAATATTTGAAAAATATGTGTCTTTTGTAAATGATACTAGGTATTTAAGATGCATATTGTTTCTTCAATATATAATAATTGATAAACATATGTTTATAAAAAATATTGTAAAAAAAATTGATATATATTTCTCAAGTTAATATATTTTGATTTAGTTAATTATAAAAATAAAAAGCGCACATTTTGTTAGAATATTATGGACGGTATGTTTGAAAAAAGAGAGAGACTAATATCATAAATATAATGCCATACCCCATTTATAGGGTTTCACTATATTGTTGTTGTAATGTTATAAAATTGTTCAAATGTTCGACAAAAAAATAATATACCAATTCTAACTGAAAAATGAATGACATGCAACGTGAAAGTCAGTACTACTAAAATAAATGAATTAAAATCGAAAATATAATATAAATTCTAAATTCTAATTATTTATTTTTAACATCATACTCTTATGTCAAATTCAACATAACATAAAATAAGTTTCAATATAACCTTTTCTTTTGTTTCTCACTCGGTTTTGTTACTTGCATTGGAATCCAATTATTCGAGTTTCGCATCTGGGAGGGCCCCACTCGAAGGGTAGAGTTTCTACCAATGATTTTTGCATACTCACAGTTTGAACTCAAGATATCTGGTTAATAATATAGGAGCAGCCTGATCCACTATGCCATATCTGCCAATGGTAAGAAAAGAAAACATTAGTCTATAAACTCACTTCAAAACTAGAATAATAATGCAATTTGTTAGATGAAGAAAATAAAGAGAAATAAATACGAGCAATTACATGGAATCACAAGAAGTAAATGTTGGGAAATGAGAAAAAGGAAATGAAAGATGAATTTTTTTTTAAAAAAAAATATTAAAAAATATCAAGCTGATAAAAAAATCATAAATTCAAAAAAAATCAATAAAAAACAATAAATTAAAATAAGTACAAAAAAAAAAAGTAACCTTGTACTTACACCAAATAATTACCATCAGTTCTCCCATTGAGAATGGGAGAGTCCCTTGAGAATTGGATAGTGTAATTATCTCCTTCTAATTACACCAAATTCCCTATCAATCAAGTAATTACTTGATAAAATAAACATGTCAAAGTATGTAATTACATTCAATTACAATCATATTCAAATTCTCATGTCTCATTTCAAACAAGTCCTTAATTATGTCACTCTTGTTTCCTTAGTTATTTGCAACACCCTAAAAAAACTCAATTTTAAAATTATTTAAGCGGACAAAATAGAAAAGTATAATAAGATAAAATAAAAAAATAAAAAATTTAAATTTTAAAACAAAAAGGCACACTAAATAATAGGTAAAATAAACATCGAATAATAGTTCATTTCTTGACTCCAATTGTAAATGTACTCCACTTCAAGTACTTTTGTGTAGTCTCTTCTTATTCCTAAAGATATATTCAAGGCTCTTTAGACATTTTAGAGAGATGAATGGATGTAAATATACTTTGCAGGAGTAGAGATCAGACAAAACTGAAATGACACAGTATAACTATTGATTTTCAATATTACTCTTACAATATATTTTTTATGCTTTCATTTGTGTAATACCTCAAAAAATTCTACGCTAAAGAACTGAATCATTCATCGTAAGAGTATCATCTTGGACCGAGTAATATCTTACTTTCTCATGTGTGTTAAGGTCCATTCTCAAATGTAGGAAGTGTGTTAGATGTGGTTTAGGGTCATAAAGGACCTCAAGCACTAAGTCGAATTCATAGTTTTTCCATTGGCTAAGTTTTCACATGAATTCATGCAAGGGTCAACTTGAAACGACCTTATATCTCAACATATAAAGTGTTAGGTGATCCATGACCTATGAAATTAAAGGTATATGCATTTTTCATTCCAATGTCACCAACCATTTGTTGATCGAAGTTTAGAGTAGAAAGTTGTTGTTTTACAAGAAAATGTCTGGATAGGAAAATTAAGTGATGACACCTGTCAGTTCGGCGAATCACCAAAATGTATTGCTGAAGTTTCCGAAAACCATCAAGAACTATTAATTTTGGTGAACTGAAATCCCCTTTTGGCGATGCGCTGAATATTTTAGCGATGAGACCTCCAAATCGCTGATTTGTCCAATAAAATTTATTAAAAGATCATTTTCTTTGACTTTTAGTCTTCTTACGTTCTCCTTTTATCCTCAATTAACTTCTTTAAGTCTATCTTATAGCCTAATAATCTCTCTCATTCACGCCCAACACTCTGATAATAAAATTCAATACGTTCTTAGTTCTCTCAAGTAAGAAATTAGGGTTCTTTACCTTCAAGCTTTCAGTTCAGGAATTCTGCCAAGTGTGTTCATTCTAGGTATGTGAGATTTCATCAATGGGCTGGTATCATTTCACCCGTTGAGTCCCAAAGTAAACTTCTTTCTTCAGTTAATGATTTCTATGAAACTTAAGATTTAATCAAATTTCAGTTCTTCTTCATGGATAAACTTTGATTACATGTTTTTACCTATAATTCAATGTATTTATGTAGTTATTATTTTTTTCTGATCCCTTAGAATAGGAAAAATTCATGTCTTTGAACTTGTGATAATTAAATTGCATGTTCCATTTTCAGAGTATAGAAATCATGACAAGTAGTTTTACATTCAGTCTTTCAGTTCCACATATTTAAAGATGTTTTCAGATAAAGTGTTTATCATTTCAGTCTTAATTTATCAGTATTATTCAGATATTCAGTTTATCAATCAACTGTAGAACCATAGTTGTTAAATTTCAGTTTCCTAATGAACCAGTCATAGAGTGGAAAGGTAGCACTTCAACGCCTATAGGGTGATTTATCTCTTACCTTAATATTAGGAAAATAATTTCTAAGGGTTGCATTTATCATATAGTCTAGGTTAAGGATTCCAGTTCTGAAACCCTAACCTTGCAGTTAGTTCCACTGGTGAATGAGTTCCAACAAGTGTTCCCTAAAGATCTTCTCAAAGTCTCCCCCGAAAGAGAAATTGATTATGTAATAGGCCTTCTTTTTGACACCCAACCAATCTCAATTCCTTCTTACATAATAGCTCCACCTGAGCTTGTGGAATTGAAGGATAAGTTAAATGATCTTCTAGATAAAGATTTAATTAGACCCAGTATCTTCCCATAGAGTGTTCTAGTTTTCTCATGCTTAAAAAAAAATGGTTCTCTTAAAATATATATTGATTACCGCCAGCTGAATTAAGTCACAATCAAGAATAAGTAGTCAACTCCCAAGACTGATGACTTGTTTGATCATTCAGGGTGCCAATGTATTTTCAAAGATAAACCTTAAATCCAGCTATCATCAGTTTAGAGTCAGAGAAGCTGACATTCCAGAGATAGGTTTCAGAACTTGGTATGGTCACTATGATTTTGTTGTGATGTCTTTTGGTATAACAAATGGTTATGCAACTTTTATGGACCTGATAAACAGAGTGTTCAAACAATAATGGGACATGTTTTTCATTGTTTATAAATGACATCCTTATCTTTTTTCAGAGTGAGGATGAACATGCATGCCATTTGAGGATTATCATGTAGACCCTTAAGACTGTTAGTTTTCTACTTAGTTTAGCGAGTGGGAGTTTTGGCTGAAGTTAGTATTGTTCCTTGATCATATAGTCTCTGGAGAAAGAATTCATGTTAATCCTCAAAGGACCAAATAAGTTCAGAACTGGTCTAGACCCCTCTCTCTTTCTTTCGAATATTATGAGTTTCTTGGGTTTTGCTGGTTACTACAAATGGTTTGTCAAAGGATTTTCCTCTAGTTTTCTCCTTTGTCTAGAGTGACTAAGAAAAAGGTCAAATTCCACCGTTTCAAAGATTCTGCGAAGAGTTTTCAGGAGTTCAAGACTTGACTCACTTTAAATCTAGTTTTGACTCTACCAGAGGGTTCATATGGGTTTGTGTTTTATTTTGATGCTTCCTGAATTGGCTTAGCTGTGTGTTGATGCAACATGGTAAGGTCACAACTTATGCTTCCAAGCAACTTAAATTTCACGAGAAGAAACTCATGATCTTGAGTTAGTAGTATTAGTGTTTGCCTTGAAGATTTAGAAACACTATCTTTATGGTGTTCATGTGGACATGTTCACATACCATAAATGTCTTTAATATGTGTTCAATATAATATGAAACTAGGGTTTTGTGTTTCTGCGAATCCTTAACTTAGTAGAACCTTATAATAGTAATCTTGTCTGGCGTGTAGCATGAAAAATCAGTAAGAAATTTATCATCTAAGGGGATGGTTTACTAAGTAGATGAATTTCACAACAAAACTTGGTCAGTCTACGGGTGTATGTTTTACTAACCCTTACCTTTGATCCCAAATTAGCTATCCCTGGGTAAGTTCAAGCTACTAGATGAGGGTTGACAGCCTCAAATCTTCGTTGTATAATCGCTTTTCAAACTTCTTACTCCCTTGGTCAGGTAAGTACAAATAAGGCGGTATCTAACATTTGCAACCGTTAAAAAACAATTGAAGTGAAGGAAAAAATAATATGTGCATGCACGCCATTCAAGAATTACTATTTATTAGGTCTATGTCATCATTAAATCCTTAAGATTTCCACAACCCTAGTAGTAAATTTAGCTATTCATAATTATTTGATCACAATTCATATTAATTTTATTAAAAGAAATCACAATCTTACAATATGAATGTTGAAAATCTGGAATCTTGAATTGAATTGCAATGTCAAAAATCAATATGTAATTAAGATCTCAAAGATTCAAGAATTAAAGCAAAAGTGGTTCACTAATAATTCTCAAACTCAAAAATGAACATAACATAATAAGTAAACCCTAGGAAACATATTTATAGACATATAAAACCTAGTCCAAACTGTTTTGGGGAAACAAGAAATTGGTAGCTTTTATGACTCTCATCTATGGATCGTAGTCCCTTTTACGACTTGTGGAGTTCTCTCGTGAATTGGCAGTAAATCTTCAACATCAAGTTATTTTTCATGGACAAGGACTATAGTTCATGGAATGGTTTAGTATCCTTCTTGTCCAATCGTAGTCTGGCCCTTCTATTTTTCAACTATCTGATGCTCATGTATAGTTCATGCAAGCATCTACGGTTTGTAATGTGCCCTGGTGTTTTGTTAGTTCACTTTCTCATATCTACGATTCTTTTTTTTTATGACCTTAATTCTATGACCCGTGAACATCTTTACGATCCATACTGATTACTCGCGCACTTCAGGCCTTGATTTATCAACTTTCCGATCTGCAACTACGGCCAATGATCTACGACTCATAAAATAGAGTATGAGTTGTACAGTCTCTTCATAAACCTCTGAATATAAGTCACCTTCTTGATATCTCATCTACGATTCCATCTATGGCTCATGGTTCATAATATGGCTCGTAGATGGCCAAAATAATATTGCCACAACTATCTTCTATACCTCAACTACCAAAAACCTGATTTCTTGCAAACAAGGGAAAAAAATCAAACCTACTAGCATGCGCTAAAAAACTTACAAATCTCTTAGTTTTAAGCATTATAAGTGTCATATATTAACGACACATCAACACTCTCAACTTCAAATCGTTGCTTGTCTCAACCAACTGACCCAACTATCGCATTATGATACTTATAAACAGAAGATCAAGAACCTGTGGAAATCACATGGCCTTTACAATCACGACACCTCCTTTTTCTATCAACAACCAGTGCATCATTATTTTTTTATAAAGCCAACACATGCGGATTAATACATGACATCACTATACCAACGAGTAAGGTTACATACATTGTCAACAATCACCTAGACAATGAATTCTCAACAGTGCTACTTGTGTCCTTACTGGAAAGAAGTCCCTTTTCACACCATATCATGATTTTTCAAGAACGAGGACTAGGTACACGATCACCATCACAAAAGAAATTCTAACCATGCATACATAATACCATAGGCTTGTCCTTATGTTCAATACCTAGACTCTCAGCCAGTTGAATTAGGATCACTATAGGAATTTTTTGGCTTATAACATAGGCTTGGGGACATGTATGGTATATTTGGATATAGTAAATTTTTTCCCTCCTTTACACTACATTAGTGAACTCCACTTTTTGCAACCAATGATTGTTCCACCCGCATTCTCCTTTTTCTTACTTTTCTTTTCAACTTTCAAGTGTGACGTTCATTCTTCTTTTCCTTTCTATTCTTTTACTTCTTTTCATCACTTTCTTTTTTTTTCCTTATTGTTGCCACATCCATTTATTTCCTTTTTCCCATTAGTCTATTATTTTCATACCCCTTTCTTTTCTTCTTTTCCTTCATAGTGGCCACAGTCAACTTAGGCATTTTGCCTAAGTTGAGGTGCACAATGTCCAAGAGGGACCAGAGCCAAAATATAGGTTAATCATGAACAAGAAGGAAGGTGAATTAGGTAATGAAATAAACAAGGAAGGTGAATTAGGTAATGAAATAAAAGGGTCTATTTTCAACTCAAAGCTTTGGATCAAGGGATACATTTCATTGGGTTGGTAAGTTTTAGGTTAAGTGGACAATCTACAACAACGACTTATGATCCTTTCCTAATCAACAATTCAATTATTTTAGCAAGACTAATGGGGCAAGTTTTAAATTGACATACACAGTAAGAATGATGCAATGGCCTCACACACATATGGCACAAAGTCTCACTATCAATCATAGATTTATCCGGTTCATGTTCTCATTTAAGTCTTGCTTATCCTATCATTATATGTCATGGCATGCAAAAATCAGGGATAGTCAACATATCTACAAAATAACTATACAACATTAAAAATTTTGAGGGGTCCTATTGACAGTAAAACACACGTTCCTATTCTTCTGTCTCATCCACAAAACATCATAAACATCATAAACATGTCGGTTCAATAATAATTAAAGGTCCTCGGGGAAAGAACACAACAAGAAGCTCTAAGGACACATATAAGTATTTGGGATACTCAGATTTTATCGAGACACTCACAAGAAAAATTAGACAAGTATCTTGGTTACTCAAACTTCACCAAGATACTTATCGCACAAATCCCCACTCCTCTAAAAAAAAGTGTGCATTGTTCCCAAAACACTCAAGTGAAAAATAAAAACAATTGTGAAGACAAACCTATGGTGACTAAGTGTCGGCGTCGGTAACAGTGGTGGATGGGTTAATTAGTATGGAACCCGAAGTAACTCTCGGTATCTCAAACTCAACCTGGGTAGTTCTATCCAAGGGTTATGTCAAACTAGAAGCACCAACAACTTATTGTTGCTCCTTTTCTATCCTCAACTGCCCATCCATGATGGAAGAATATCTGCCTGCCTCAATCTCACGATGCTCCCTCTTTTCGACTCTAGTCTCAGACTCCCCAATAACATTGTTAGCAGTACACACCTGATTTCAAAGCACTGATAGAGGGTCATCATCAACAAAGAGATTCATAAATAATGGCGGGGCAACCGACATAGACACAATGAAAGTAGGACGTGGAGATGCCAGTTTGATAACTAATATAGTGACCTCTACTGATTTATCTTAGTTCATAAATCTTGTACATATGGACTCTGTATGGTTTGAATTCGCATAGTAAGCCTTTGCTCGAATGCATCTATCCACCCCATGGACAACATGAGCTACCCTATCTAGCACCATATGGATTCTCACAACCACTCACTCTTCTAACTGACTAATACATGTCATGACCCAAGGTTTGACCTGCTGAATAAACTACACTAAGTAAGTCTCGGTCAGCGTATGCCTGTAAACCAGCCCATGCAGAAACTCATCCGAGATAGTAACCAAGACAGAAGAATGTCTGCAGGACACACTGATGCGGATGCTAGTAGAAGGTATAGAAAAGATGGTGGCAGTTCCAGTTGACTCCATAGTAATGGGGTCTCCTTCTAGAACAACTCCATCAACACCCTTCTTTGTGACCAAACCCTCAAACAATTTCGGCAATTTGACCTCAGGCTGGGAAGCATGATTCTAGGAAACCAGATTGGTTCCATCTTTAATCAGCCCAAATCTTACATCAAGGTCACCTTAATCAATTGGTATAGCATCTGCATAAACTATACTCTAGAGTCCCTACATAGTTGATAAATTGTACATGGGAAGGGAATGATGGTGCTCTCTCAAAACGCCCACTCATGAATATCCTAAACAATGTACCACAAGAAATCAGTCTCATACGTTTCCATGATGCTCGCTACTAATACTACGTAATCAGGTATCAAAGTATTATCATCCATGGCGGGGTAAAGGTTAGAACACACTATGGCCTACCAGAACATCCCTGCGAAATTCAGTGTGGACTTCTTTATCAAGCTCAAACCAGTCACGCACTTGGCATCTACCTCTGGCTTGGCTTTGTAACTAGCTAATATCTCATCACTTCAGCTTTATGTTCGAGATCCTTCATCTTGTTTTGATCTTAAATTATGTATATGTGGTGTTCAAACCTAATAGTGGTTTTAGTCTGCTCGTACTTAGGTCAAATAAAGTAAATACTGGATAGTACGCTCTGATATGTCAACTTAAATACAATAAACCTGTGTGCTCATAAGTGAGGGCTGATCAATTTCCTTGATCTTCATTGATTTGTCTCCTGCAACTATTGCGACATAGAAATCATAGAACTCTCGAACCATGGTGGAATATAGTTTCTTGGGGGTGTAGCCATCAACTCAAACTTGTGCCATGAGAATGTTGCATAGATTTTTAGGACTACTGCTAAACCCTTTGTCTATGTCTAGGGCTCCTAAAAAAATATTTTCTTTGGCATGCCCCGTTTTGATAAAATAGCCTATTCTTGGTACATGTACGCCATGTTCTCAACACACTATGTAACCTGATATTGGACAACTGTATTGACCGCATGCACCGAAGTGCCTTGTGTCTTTAATGCTAATAAGGAGGCACTAAACCTGACTGGTTGCTTTTGCTTTCTCCCTCTAGGGATGCTCCCCCTCTTCAGACTAGGGAGAAGAAGATGCTACAAGGGTCTTGGGAGAGAAGTATTTTTAAGATGTTTGGGTGTCGTTGAAAGTTTCTTAGTGTGAGTGTCGGTGGCCTAGGGCTTGGCGTTTGAGTAAGAAATGTTGCTTTATTATAACTCAAAAATACAATGTTCATCATTTGTAGGCTCATTTTGTAATCGAGTCTTCATTGGCTAAGCCCCAACCTTTTTAGAAGGTGTGCCGATCTTTCCCTCACACTTTAGAGTAGATTTATGACGCATGGTACCTATGGGAGGAATATTAGTGCTATAAATTAGGTAAGAAAAAGAAGAACTGAAAGAAAAATTAAAGAAACACCAAAAAAGTCTTTTTGTATTTTTCGATAATGCTTCACAAGTGGGTATGTATGACCCGTGGAAAGGACCACAAGCTGTGAAGATCCCTTGTGAGAAGGCAGGTGATTTTCTAGATTTCAAAAGTTTGAACTACGAGCTAAGAATACGAGCCATAGTTCATACTATGGGTTGTAAACCAACACGTAGTTTCCATAGGTCTATAGACTTGTGAACTACGAAGCTAATTTACGAGCTGTAGAACTCCTTTGGATTGTACACACACCCATAATTCCCAAAGAAATTTTAATATTCTCAGGAACCTAACGTACGAGTCTTATCCACGATCCGTAGAAGATACTAGGAGTCATAGATAGGGCTCGTCATCCACCTAAAATAGGAATTCAAACATTCAACCTCACAAAATTGTCTAGAAAGGGAAACTAAGACCCGTGGATTAATCCACGATTCATAGAAGGAAGGCCTTTGTCGAAGTTAGGTCATATCAGTTCAGTGTTGAATTCAAAGTAAAGCCTAGAATCAAATTTCAAACAGCCCAATAGGTATTTTTAACTTTGAACACATTCATATAGTAATTACATGACTTACATGCCATCATTCTGAGGGTTATATTTAAGAAATGAATTGGAAAAATTAACCCTAAGTTAAGAAAAGTTTGAAAAATTCACTGTAGCGGGAAAGAGATGCTTACCCAATTTGGGATCGATAGGCTTAGTGAGTGAATTCTCGAGATTTAAGTCATGCCCTAGTAAGATTTCACTAACCCATGATCAGTTCTTTAGGATAATGTAATACCCCGTATTCAAAATAAGGCATTGTGACCGACTTCAGAAAAATTGCAGATGGCACCACAAGGTCCACCCACATCTCGTGGAAGGAACCACAGACCGTAGGTGTGGTCTATGTATGGCATGCCTGAAAAGGGTCTGAAGGCCCAAAACCATGGCCTGACCAACAGACCGTTGGTCAGACCACGGTCTATGGTCCACATGCCAAGAATCCACCTTTCTGACCACCATCGACAGCCGTGTAGGACGGTCCGTCGTCCTGACCACGGTCTGTCGACAGTGGCCGTGGGTCACAGGTGGCAATAAGTTTCAGGGATAGTTGGGTCTTTTACTAATTAATTAACTCCTACACTATGTCGTTTTACCTTTCATTAAGACCCCTATATAAGTGTTTTCAACCCCCAAATTATCCCATTCAAGTCATTCTTCCAAAATCACAAAAGAAGATCAATTCTCCTCTCTAAAATATTTTTCTCTCTCTAAAAACTTGAAGAAGAAGAAGGATTCAACCTAGGGTTTCAAGTCAACTCTCAATCCCTCCATTGAAGATAAGCATTTGTCTTTGAGGTATGATAGTTTTAAACCATGGATTCCTTCCATTCATGGAGTTCCCAAATTCTCTCAAAGTTAGAAGTCCTCAATTGAGTTAAGGGTTCTTCAATTGTTATGGATTCTCTTGATTATCAATTTAAATGATTTAATTATGATATCTTATGCATGACTTGATGAAATACTATGATTTTATGATGATTTCCCCCATGAACCCATGTAATTCCCATGTTTTCAAGATATGAATCATAAAATGTGGGATTTTGATTGTAAATGAAGAGTTTTTTTGGAATTAATCTGTATTGCTAGCTTTGCATGAATTTATGATTAAATCCATATCTAACTCATTTTTTTCTAAGTGTTGATGATTGAAAGTGGGTTTTGAACCTTGAAGGTAAATTGTGGACTTATGCATTTTCTTATGAAATCTATGCAAATGTTTTAAGGATGCTTTGAGAGTAAGGTATCAATCATGATGATCATGATGTGTTAATGAAAGGATATTATCATATACACATAAAAGCAAGATATGAAAGGTTTTCTCACATAATAAGGATTCTAAGGTTGACTTGGTAGAGCTTGATATGATAGACTTTAATATTATTCTTGGGATGGATTAACTTCACTCATGTTATGCTTCTATCGATAATAGATCCTGTGTAGCAAGTTTTAGTTCCCGAATGAGCCTGTCATAGAGTGGAAAGGGGGAAATTATATGCCTAAGTGTCAATTTGTCTCTTATCTTAAAGCTAGAAAGATGATTTCTATGGGTTGCATTTACCATTTAGTTAGGGTGAGGGATATGGATTCCAAAACGCCTACTCTCGAGTCGGTCCCCCTTGTTAATGTGTTTTCGAAAGTGTTCCCCAATGATTTACCCGGTATTCTTCCAGAAAGGGAAATAGACTTCGGTATTGACCTTCTCCCAGATACGCAACCTATTTCTATTCCTCCTTATCGAATGTCTCTAGCAGAACTTAAGGAGTTGAAAGAACAATTGAAAGATTTGTCAGATAAGGGTTTCATCCGACCGAGTATCTTTCAATGGGGTGCTCCAGTTTTGTTTGCTATAGAGAAAGATGGTTCTCTTCGTATGTGTATTGACTATCGTCAGTTGAACAAGGTAACCATTAAGAATAAGTATCCTCTTCCAAGGATAGATAATTTATTTGACCAACTTCAAGGAACAAGTTATTTCTCTAAGATTGATCTTTAATCGGGTTATCACCAATTAAGGGTAAAGGAAGATGACATTCAGAAGACGACTTTTAGAACCTGGTATGGTCATTATGAGTTTTTGGTAATGTCGTTTGGTTTGACTAATGCTCATGTGGCATTTATGGATTTGATGAACAGAGTATTTAGACAATACCTTGACATGTTTGTGATTGTGTTCATTGATGATATATTGATCTATTCAAGGAGTGAGAATGAACATATTGATCATTGAGGATCGTGTTACAAATTCTTAAGGACCAACAACTCTTTACGAAGTTTAGCAAGTGTGAGTTTTGGCTAAAGTCCGTAACTTTTCTTGGTCATATTATTTCAAGTAAGGGTATTGAGGTAGATCCTAAGAAGACGGATGCGGTCAAGAGTTGGCCTAGACCTCTAACCCCTTCAGATATTTGAAGTTTCTTGGGTTTAGCCGGTTACTATAGAAGGTTTGTTGAGGGAGTCTCTTCAATTGCCTCTACTTTGACAACTTTGTCTCAAAAGAAGGCTAAGTTCATATGGTCCGAATCATGTGAGAATAGTTTCCAAGAGTTGAAGGATAGACTTACTTCCGCTCCGGTGTTGACTTTATCGGAAGGGACCGATGGCTTTGTTATTTAATGTGATGCCTCAAGAATTGGGTTAGGGTGTGTGCTTATGCAAAATGGGAAAGTTATTACCTATGCCTCAAGGGAACTTAAGATTCATGAAAAGAATTATCCTACCCATGACCTTGAACTAGCGACACTTATTTTTTGACTTAAAAATTTGGAGGCGTTATTTGTATGGAGTTCATGTAGATGTGTTTACCTACTACAAGACTTTGCAATATGTGTTTTATCAGAAAGATCTAAATCTTCGCCAATGAAGGTGGCTTGAGTTATTGAAAGATTACGATATGAGTGTTTTCTATCACCCCGGGAAGGCAAATGTGGTGGCGGATGTAGTGTTTCTCATATTGAAGAAGAAAAGAAATAGTTGGTTCAAGATGTTCATAGATTGGTCCGATTAGGTGTTCAACTAATGGACTCCACCAAGGGTGGTGTTGTGGTTCATAATGGTTCAGAATCATCTTTTGTGGCAAATATGAAAGCCAAGAAAGGTCTTGATCCAATTTTGGTAGAATCAAAAGAAGCGGTGCTTAAGAAGTCCACTGAGGCTTTCTCCCAAGGGGAAGATAGTGTATTTAGATATCAAGGTCATTTATGTGTTCCAAATGTTGATGACTTGAGGGAACAAATCTTTTCAAAAGCCCATAGTTCGGGGTATTCCATTCACCCGGGAGCCACCAAGATGTACCATTATTTACGGGAGGTCTATTGGTGGAATGGGATGAAGAAAGATATTGTGGGATTTGTGGCTAAGTGTCCGATTTTCCTTCAAGTGAAAGTTGAGCACCAGAAACCAGGAGATTTGTCCCATGATATTAGCATTCCTACTTTGAAATGGGATGTTTTGAAAATGGGCTTTATTGTTGGGTTTCCTCGCACCCGGCGACAACATGATTCAATTTTGGTGATAGTAGATCGGATGACGAAATCAGCTTATTTCCTTTCCGTCAAGGTTTCCTTTTTGGCGGAGGATTATGCGAAGTTATACTTGAGAGAAATGGTAAAGTTGCATGGAGGGCCTTTGACTATTATTTCCGATCGTGGTACCCAATTCACTTCTCAGTTTTGAAACTCATTCCAAAAGGGTCTAGGTACTCAGGTTAAGCTTAGTATGGCCTTTCATTCCCAAACCGATGGGCAAGCGGAGCGTAATATCCAAACTTGGAAGATATGTTAAGGGCTTCTGTGATTGATTATAAGGGTAATTGGGTTGGCCATTTGCCATTGATTGAGTTTGCTTATTACAATAGCTATCACTCGAGTATTTATATGGCTTCATTTGAGGCCTTATATGGTAGGAGGTGTAGATCTCCTATAGGATGGTTTGAGGTGGGTGAAGTTGCCTTAATAGGTCTTGAGTTGGTACAAGAGGCCATAGAGAAAGTTCGACTTATTATAGAAAGGTTGAAGACAACTCAAAGTCGGCAAAAGTCATATGACGATGTGAGAAGAAGGGATATTGATTTTGATGTTCATGATTGGGTTTACTTGAAATTCTCACCCATGAAGGGTGTAATGAGGTTTGGTAAGAAAGGGAAGCTTAGTCCCCAATATGTAGGCCCATATCAGATTTTGAGACATGTTGGTAAGGTTGCTTATTAGTTAGATTTGCAAAATAAGTTGGCATCGGTGCATCCATTTTTCCATGTCTCTAGGCTTAAGAAGTGTGTTGGAGATCCGACATCCATAGTTTCCTTAAAAGGTTTGGGAGTTAAGGAGAATCTTTCTGATAAGGAAGTTTCGGTTGAGATTTTGGACCGGTAAGTTAAGAAGTTGAGAAATAAAGAAATTGCTTCCGTGAAAGTGTTGTGGAGGAGTCAGTTAGTTGAGGGTGCTACTTGGGAGGCTGAGGCCGATATGATGTCCCGATATCCCCATCTCTTTCCTTCTACTCCTATTCTAGCTTGAGGTAATGAGTTCCTCATGGTTTGTTCCTTGTTTGGAGTCTTGTGTTTTATGTGTTTCCATGATTTCCTTACTATGCATGATTTATGAAAAGTTGAAGTTTTGAGAAAAATTAGTCAATTTGATTGATTTCTACATGTTTATGTGCACATGAGTATGAATTGTATGTAGACTACTTGATATGATGTTGTGAGCATGATTTTAGCTTGGAGTGAAGTTTCCTCCTCGGATATATGTATTTGAGTATGTTGTTACCTTGGAGTTGATGTTCCTCCTCGGATGTTAGCTTGGAGTTGATGTTTCCTCCTTGTATATGTGTAATGCATACACGATGGGCTGTTAGACTTAGTTTCACCCTCTTATGATGTTTTGATAACATCCTAGCTTGGAGTCGATAGTTCCTCCTTGGTTGTATGCAACACATTATAGGTTCGGTTGTTCGTTCCTCTCCTACTCTTTTCGTACCAACTTGAATCTCATTTGAGGACGAATGATCCCAAGGGGGAAATATTGTAACACCCTGTATTCGAAATAGGGCATTGTGGCTAACTTCAAAAAAATTGCAGATGGCACCACGAGGGCCACCCACTGCCCGTGGAAAGGACCACAGACCGTAGGTGTGGTCCATGGATGGTCTGCCTGAAAATAGTCTGAAGGCCCAGAACCACGGCCTGACAAACGGACCGTTGGTCAAACCAAGGTCCATGGTCTACATGCCAAAGTTCCACATTTCTGACCACCATCGACGGCCGTACATGATGGACCGTCGTCCTGACCACGGTCCGTTGGTAGTGGTCGTGGGTCACAACTAACAGTTAAGTTTCAGGGGTAGTTGGATCTTTTTCTAATTAATTAACTCATATACTACGTCATTTTACCCTTCATTAATACCCCTATATAATTGTTTTCAACCCCCAAATTAGCCCATTAAAGTCATTCTTCCAAAATCACAAAAGAAGATCAATTCTCCTCTCCAAAATATTTCTCTCTCTAGAAACTTGAAGAAGTAGAAGGATTCAACCTAGGGTTTCAAGTCAACTCTCAATCCCTCCATTGAAGATAAGAATTTGGCTTTGAGATATGATAGTTTTCATCCATGGCTTCCTTCCATTCATGGAGTTCCCAAATTCTCCTATTTTCAAAGTTAGAAATCTCCAATTGAGCTAGGGTTTCCTTCAATTGTCATGGGTTCACTTGATTATTGATTTAAACGATTGAATTATGATCTCTTATGCTTGAATTAATGAAATACTATGATTTTATGATTATTTCCCCCATGAACCCATGTAATCCCTATGTTTTCAAGTTATGAATCATATGATGTGGGATTTTGATTGTAAAGGAAGAGTTTTATGAAATTAAGCATGTCTTTCTAGCTTTACATGAATTTATGATGAAATCCATATTAACCCATGTTTTCTAAGTTTTGATAATTAAAAATGGGTTTTGAACATTGAAACGTAAATTATGGACTTATACATTTTTTTATGAAATCTATGCAAATGTTTCAAGGATGCTTTGAGAGTAAAGTATCAATGATGATGATCATGATGTGTTAATGAAAGGATTTTCTCATATACATATAAAAGCAATGTGTGAAAGGTTTTCTCACATTATAAGGATTCTAAGGTTGAAAGACTTTCTCACCCAATTGAATCAAAGATTAAGAGTTATCCTAATGAACCTAGCTTGAATTGGTTATTGAAAGATACATTTCCATGGATGATGACTTAGCTTGGATTGGCAAGATGACATGCCTTTCCATGGATAATAAGAATGAGAAGAAAGGACTATTCCGTGGGATTTATGCTTAGCACCGAGAGGATATTGAGATAGAAGCTCTCCCGTGAGTAGAGGTCGGGTTTCTAGAAGAAATCTCTTTGTCCTTTACCTATGTACCCCCATAGGATGATTGTATAGATAGAGAATAACTAGTGGATCCACCTGAGCTAGTAGTTATGGTCGTTACCTTGGCAAGTAAGACAACCCTTTTCGGTGTGGGAGACACCGGGGGATCATGTTATAACTCACATGGTCTATATGCCGGTTAAGGCTAATTCCCCACAATAATAATTAACTAAGGTTACTTCCAGAAGTAACACATATGTGTTTAAAGGTTTTAAATGATGTTAGGTTGCATTGACCATGATTTTATGACTTATGTTTTCTAAACCTTTTATATCTCGTTTTAGCTTGGTCAATTGCATGTCATGAAATGAAATGTTTATTTTTAGCATGATTTAAATGTTTTATGCACAACTATCATACTTGGCACATTGTTTTGTACTAACACATACTCTTGCCTACATTTCCCTAAATAAAGAGTCCGACAGTCAGGTTTCTCAGTTTCATGGCTAGTGGTTGATTTTAAGATTCCCGAGCTTTGGCGAGTCCTCATTCTTCGAGGAAGGATGTTCATTGTTTTTCTTTATTTCATGTATTCACTTTTGGACATGATGTATGGGCTAGGCCCAATTTCATTCTATTGTACTAGATGGCTATATTAAGACAAGTTTTTAGACTTTTGCTTTTTCCTTTATAAAACTATTAGGTTTGGACTATTGTTTTACTCTTATTGTTTTATTTCTTATGTTATGAAAGCTAAGTTACTTGTATGGGGTCCTTCGGGGTTCTATACGCCATGTTACATCTAGGGGGTACCCCTGGGGTTCTATGGGCATTAAAGGCTTTAAATCTGGATTGGGCAAAGTCTTCAAAAGGAAGACTAAATTAGCTAAATGAATTGGATGAATTCAGGTTTAGGGAATATGAGAGTTCAACCCTCTACAAGGAGAATATGAAGAAGTGGCATGATTTCAAGATCCTTAGGAGGGAGTTACTAGTTGGAGATTGGGTGTTGCAATACAATTCTCGACTGAGGCTTTTTTCAGGAAAGCTCAAATCAAAGTGGTCAGGCCCATTTATAGTGACACGAGTGTTTGTAAATGGAGACATTGAAGTTGAAGGTAAAGAGGATCCTGCCTTCAAGGTGAATGGGCAATGCTTGAAGTTGTATTTTGGAGAATGCCATGAAATTTCAGCTATTGAGGTGGTGTACATGGAAGATGCTTGAAAGCATTTCCACGTCGTGCCACGTTGTTAAGTAAGGCGCTTCTTGGGAGGAAACCCAAGTGTTAGTTGCTTTGAATAATGTGTGCTGAATGTGCAGGTGAGGGTGATTCTGCGATGCAAAGACTCCTTCTACGATCTGCTGAGTGGGTTCGGTGATCACGAATTTACTTGCCTTTGTGGCGTTAACAGTGGGCTGAGATACTAGAATATTGGGAAAACTACATACACCACTCGACGATGCGCCAAAATGATTGGGCGAACCCAACTTTCTCTGCCCTTTGCACCAGCCCCAAAAGGCTGGAGTCCTGGAACTTTCGACGAGGTCTCACATACACAAGGCGCTTCACCGATGCTACTCGGAGGACTGTCTTTGCCCACCTTCCTGCCCCAAAATAGAGTGTTACATGCTGGATATTTTGGCGAGTTTATGCATCTTGGCGGTTCGCCGAGTGGTTCGGCGATCGCTGAAATTCTTCGCTAAATGGCCGCCTAGTGAAGGTTCCTTTTCACCCCAATCTGTTTGTTTGAGTGCACGTAATTTATCTTTATTTTTGTCGTTTTTAGTTTATCTTGTGTAGTGTTTGTTCTTTGATAACATTAAGGACAATGTTGGATGCTTTTGGTGGAGATGCTACGAGTCTATTGTTCTATCATAATTTCCAAGTGTTGGGTGTGCTCAATACCGATGACCTGAATTGTGGTCTGAATTGAACAAAATGAATGTGCGGCTACGATGAGGCAAATGAAGTTACATAGACAATATGTGAACTTTTAGCATCTCATTGTGATTAGCCAGTTGTCAAATAAGTCTCTTGTGATGAATATTGCACATTAGCTAGAAAGTGTGGAGTATTGTTTGATTTTGTTACCAATGCCCTGCGTGATGAGATTACTTTGAACATTGTGTGTGATTACACCTAGAATTTTCCCTGTTGGTCCGGTTGATTGAGTGATGCAAGCACTTGAAATGATCTTAGGCAAATTTTGAAGAGTGAAGTAATTAGACAATAGACCTCTTTTGTGGCCAACCTTGTGAGATGTGTGAACCTCGCTTGAACCCTCTTGAGCCTTACCCTTTTCTTGGAAGAAACTTGAACAATTGTGACCTGTCTCTATCCATTTACGCATAACTTTCATGAAGTATGGTTTGTTTGAAAAGCCTAAGTTGGGGGTGTGGTGAAAAGAGAAGGAAAGTCAAGAAGTGTGAGAAATACCCCTTTGAGTAATGGTTTTGAAGAAAAGATGGAACCCATCCATGTAAAAAAAAAAGAGAAAAGAGAAAAGAAAATAAAAAAGAAGAAAGAAAAGAAAAAGAATGAGAAAGTTGTGAAATAAAGTAGTGGAAATGGCTAAAGGAATGGGGTATCCTGTAGTTCATATGAAGTAGAATAATGGGGTGGATTATGAGCATGTTTGAAATGTTAAAAAAAAAGGAGGAATGTCATGTTCAGACCATACTTCATGAAGGTAGAAGCCAATAAGACTAAATGAACATACCCTTGACACTCAGCCCCGATACAAGCCTTAAAAAGAACTCTGTGATCTTGAGTGAGCTAAAACGAATGTTGATTGGAAAATAAGGGCAAACCTATGGGTGAAGTCATGCATGTGTTCATCTTTGTGAGTGTGAGAGTCGTATGTGATTCCTGAACTCTAAATTATTGAAGAAATTTTGTGTGAATATGGAATCGTCTTTGTTGTGAGGGCATTTGAGTATCTTTGTTGAGCTTGAACTTGCATTTGAAGCAAATATTGGGAACTTGAGCATCTTTGATAATAGTGAGTCACAATTTGAATATTTGAGTGCACAACGGATCATTGTATGAGTAATTTGAACCTTGTTGTGTGCATTCTTGTTGAGTCTTATGTAGCACTATATGGGACATCCTTTTTGAACTGATTATCTTGAGTTTTACTTGAGGACAACCAAAAGTTTAAGTTGGGGGTGTTGATAAGTTCAAAATTTGGACTCATTTGGAGCTTAGTTTGATAAGTTTTAGTGGCCTCAAATGCCTTATCTATGCTATAAACTGAGGTTAAGACCTTGATTTTCAACATTACAGGCTAAGGAGCAAAGCAAGGACAACAACAAACATAAAGGAACTAGCAAGCTGAGGAGATGGAGAAAAGTGATTCTGATGATCGCCAAAACTACTCGGTGATGCCGAGTGGCTCCTAGGCTGCCTAATTTTATAGTACGCCATGTGTGAAATGAGAGAAATTAGGGCAAACTGTGTTCTATATCTGCGAGTCGCCGAATTGATTGGTGATTGTATCGACGAAAGCACTGAATGAGCAGTAAAGATACAAGCGAATTGGTAATTCAAAGGAAAAAAGAACGCGTCACGGAAGTGATCGGTGATCCCGATATAGACCGCCTAAAGTTACATTGCACGTTGTATGAAAACATGAAGCAAGAAGGTGATGGACAAGGTCGATTAGGACAAGGTCGATTGGCGAATCGCCAACTAGTTGGTGAAGCCTGAGTTTCCTCACCGACCAACCCCAAGAAGTTAAATCTCAGATCAATATAAATTGATTTTTGGGAGAGAAAGGCGGCATCCAGTCATTGTGGAACAAAATAGAGAAAACAAAAACACTATTCTTGTGGATTTAAAGCAATTTTTGTGAGAGATTTGAAGTGGGTTTTGTAATAGAAATAAGTTTTATTCATTTTAAGACTTGGGAAATCAATACCCAGCTATGGAGCAAGTATTAGGTACTGAATTTTCTTCTTTTATGATGATTAGCTAAAACCCCATTCTTGGGGGTTTGACAATGTGATTAATTGCTGAATTTTGGCTGAATGGGTGTTAGTTATTATCAATTGTAGTGCAAATTTGAAGTGGGTCAGATTTATTGTTGTGGTTGAATTGCTCTGTTGTATGTTTATTTTAGTATGAGTTAGTGTTTTATGCTTGCTTGAGAAAGAAATGTAAAATCAAGGTGATAAGTTGGCACTCGTAGTCATTGGGTCATGGTGGATTTAGCTCGAGAGAGTGAATCCCAAGACTCATCCTATGTATCTAGCTCAAGCGAGTGGATGTAGTGAGGTTGTGGGCTGGTTTCCATGTTTAGCGCATTGAGGTTCGAGAGAACTCAATTGAAACGAGGTAGTTGTTCGAGAGAAAAGTATCTCATCTAAAGTTCATCTTACCCACGAAGAGTTAGTACTTTTGGTTATCAATTAACACCCATTGAGTTAAGTTTAGCAATTAGTTGGTCAATCCCCCAAGTATCTTTCTCTTATTTGATTACTCCTAGTTAATTGTTGTGGTTGCTTTATGATCTAAAACCCCTTAACCTGACATTGTTGTGACCCTTCTAATTTTATTAAAAGTTTCCGATAATCTCTATTCCTTCAGCTACTGAAATCTTTGTTATAACGTCATAATTGAATACGAAATAGAACTGCTCCCCGTGGGATCAATCCCAGCTCTTTTGTTGGGTTTATACTGCTTAACAATCATCTACACCTATTATCGGATGAAGTGTAGTTGAAACGTTAATCAACTTGTACCTGAAAAGAAATTCAAAGGTTAGATTTAGGAACCCACATTAACTTGGGTCCTTTGTCCTTTATTATAGTCAGAAGGGTGAATTAAATCCTTGTTTATCAAGTTAGGAAGAAGATTCTTCCTTGAAGCATACATGTTCCTATTCTTTTGTTTATCACCTTTTTCATTATTGTTATTAGAGTTAACTCTACAGTTATTACAAGTATTCTTGGAATGGCCTTTAATTCCACAGAGTGAGCAGAATGTAGGGAATTCTCTTATGAATTTATTTTCATACCCTATTCCAGTTTTATTATTTCGAGTGTTGTTTCCCAGATGTGTTACAATCATAGAAGATTTGGTCCATTTATTTGCTTGATCAAGCTCGTTTTTAGTTCTAGCTAGTTCAAGACTTATTCTCCAGGAATTATCGTTTTCTGAAAGCAATTCTCTTTTGATTTTCTCGACTTCATGTTCACCTAAGTTTTGATTACTTTTTTTCCTTTATCCATTACCTTTTGTTTCAGGACTTTAGTTTTCAAAGATAAATTACAAGTCTCAAATTGTTTTGCCTTTTCTAGTAAAAGTTTATTTTCTCTTTTAGAACAGTGTTGACTTTTCAAGATCAATATACTCGATTTTTAGACTGGTCATCGCATTTAACAACAGACTTTTGTCACTATTTAATTCATGTATAGTACATATGAGTGTAAGCATTAATAAGGATAGCTTATTCTTAGAGAATGAATTGAGTTTGTGCTTTAGATCAGAGAATTTTACCTTATTTTCTTCGATTTTGGAGTCAGATTCATGTTCTGAGTCTTTTATGTGCAGTGATGCTTATCGTGACCAACGACACTAACCTACAGTTCGAGTGTCTATGATCGTCGATAATATAGTAATTCAACCAAGGGTTGGGGTCGTTTCCCAAGGGATTGGTAGTGAAAATAGTAGTTAGGCTAGAATTTTGTTCTAGTTAGCTGTAGTTTGAGAAATTATCGAATAAAAACAAAGTAAATTCAAGTGGGTGACATAAAAGTGTCAAATATCAAAGGGGGTTTTGTCACAAGTAGTTAAAACAATAAAAATCAAGAGAAAATTTAAGGATGGGTAGAAGTTCTTGGGGTGTGACTGCAATATATATTGATATAAATTGTTGGGTACATGATTTCGATAGGAAATTTGCAAGATAATAGTGACTAGGCTAAGCTTTAAATGGAAATAAGTTCCCCCTCGGGCAACTTACCCTGTTTCAAATGGGTTCCTCTCGGACACCCATTTGCCGCATGAAGTCCAGCCTACACCTTACCCTACTCACTCTCTCGAGCCGAGTGTTAGGATATGGGACTAGGGCTCACCCTCTCGGGCTGAACCTCATGTCGACCTATTCCTTAGGCCATCAGTCTAGCGGTCTTGGTTTCCCGACCTCTCTCTCGAGCAAGCCGAAAACACATAGGTGGTTTTGTATTTGCAACTACAAACCCATTAAATTAAACCACAACCACTAGGTGAAATCACCATTAAAATTCATCTAACCTATCAACAAGCAAGACCCAACAATAATATCAACACATATTTGCTAAATCACACTCCAAGAATGGGGATTTTTAGCCACACATCAAGAATAAAAAATTACACCTAAAATGAAAATGAAATCAAATGGGTATAAGAAATTAAACCTTGATTTAAGCAAAGGAAGAAGAATGGAGAAGACCCACTTTCAACTTGGGGAAGATAAACTCCTTCTTTCTTCAAGTCTTCCAAAACCCTCTCCAAACTTGAGAGAAAATACAAGAAAGCTAATATTCTAAGGTAAAAATTACAATAATGTCTGGGCCCTTAAAAATAATAACTAAGTCTAGTATATATAGTCTTCAGATTTAGTGTTGCGGCGGACAGTTCAGCGAGGTTAGTGGAAATCGCCAATCGACTCGGCGATTTGTCCATCATCTTGTTCGTCACCTTCTGTGCTTGCCTACAACATCTCTGCATCCTGGACCATTGGGCTATATTGTACTGCTTCGCGAAACTGTTTGGCGACGTGTCGATTGCTTCTTTTTACCGCCGATTTGATCCTCTTCCTTCAGGGCTTCACGTACTGGAACAAAGGGCGGAGTGCTTCCCTTCGGCTATTCACCAAGAGTGATTGGTGAAGCTCAGGCTTCAATTTTTACGTTTTTTCCAGCTTTTTTGTTCCTTTTTTACGCCTAAGTGTCCATGTTTTCGGTAAAACTTCAAATACCTGAAACTTAATAGTTTTCATCAGATATTGAGACAAAATAAGCATTTGAGGACACTATTTCTATTAAAATAAGCCCTAAATGAGTCCAAATTGTGGACTCATCAACACCCATAACTTAAACTTTTGTGTGTCCTCAAGCAAAACTGAAGTTCAGCAGTTCAAATAGGATGTCTCAAATAGTGCTACACAAGACTCAATCATGAATGTACACAACAAGACTTCAAACTACTTATGCGAAGATTCAATTGTGTAATCAAAGATTCAAGTTGTCATACACCATTACCAAAGATTCTCATGCTCACAATACTTTCTACTAATGCAAGTTCAAGCTCAAGGAAAGTATATAA
Organism: Solanum stenotomum; assembly: GCF_019186545.1. Lineage (NCBI taxonomy): Eukaryota > Viridiplantae > Streptophyta > Magnoliopsida > Solanales > Solanaceae > Solanum > Solanum stenotomum. The sequence goes on from NC_064283.1 coordinate 37,975,134, forward strand.
ATGCCCTCACACAAAGAATGATTCCATATTCACACACAGAGGCTAATCAATTTAAGATCAGGAATCAGATGCAACACTCACGCTGAAAAAGAGGAACGCAATGCATGTTTTCACTCATAGGTTTGCCCTTATTTTCCAATCGATATTCGGTTCGGCTCACTCAAGATCAATAAGGTCTTTCTAAGGCTTGTAATGGGGCTGAGTGCAAAGGTATGGTCATTTAGGCTCAGTGACTTTTTCTTCATGAGATGTGGTATTCTCAAGGCATCCCCTTCTTTTCCTTTATCAATTCTTTTTCTAGTGCTTCTAAGTCATCTTTTTATTCACCTCCATGGATTGCTTGGAAACCAATTTCTTTTGTACTTTTATTCCACAACTTTTTTTTATATGGAGGGTTTCCATTTTTACGCAACACCATGGGTTAAGGGAGACTTTTCTTGCACTTTTTGACTTCTCCTTTTCCTTTTTCACCACACATCCAACTTAGGTTTTTGGCCTAAGTTGGCTATTCACTAAACCACAAATCAAGAGGATTATAGGTAGTGGATCAAGTAAGGTCTAGGGTTCATCAAGGTTCTTTCAAAGAAAGGTAAGGCTCAAAGGGTGATCAAGAGAGTTTCACACGCTCACGGGTAGGCCACAAAAGAGGTATATGTCAAATTGGCTCACACTCTTCAAAAGTTGCCTAAGATCATCTCAAGAGGACACCTTACTAAATCAATCAAACTAACGGGGCAAATTCTAGGTTTAGTCATGCAAGGTTCAAAGTAAGCTCATCACACAAGGCATCGACACTTAAGTCAAACAAGACTACATACTTTTGCTAGTGTGCAACAGTCATTACAAGAGAATCAATTTGAGAAATGACTAATCACAATGAGATACAAAGAGTTCACCTATTGTCTATGCAACTTCATTTGTTCTCATCGTAGCCGCACATTCATGTTTGTTCGATTGATAGCACTATTTAAGTCATCGGTATTGATCGAAACCGAGACTTTTTGATCAATACCGATGACTTGAATTTGTAAGATAACAACCACTTTCAACACAAGAGGTGGCAAAATTTTTTGAAAAATGAAATTTTTTCGGAAGGGTCAAAATTATTTTTCAATTAAACCCTAAAGAGAGCCATAAGCTCAAACAATTGCAAAAAGTAGTGTAAACACGATTTAAGCTCACAACCCAATATATAAACAAAACTAGAGAGTCATAAAATCACAAAAGGTGGGCGGCCTCACCCCACCACAAATAAAACATTTGTCCTCAAATGCAAACAAAAATATCCAAAAGTGAAATAAAGTAAGACAGAGAGGGAAGTAAGAAGGGGGTCCTGTCTACAAAGTCGTTCCATCTATCTGGGCATCAGTGCCCGGAGTCACCTCAGAAGGACCAGCACACGACAATAGGATATGGTCATTGCAAATGAGTACCAAATTTTTGAAAGTAAATTTGGGGTTTTAGAGATTAACCTTTGATGCCGATTAAATTTTTTTTAAAATGCTAGGCGGCAATGTAATCCACTCCAAGCACTAATTATCGACTACAGTACTAAAGGAAAGCAATAATCTAGAAAATATTATCTTGATGTGAAGTTGAGAAGTTTAAAAGGAGGGAGAGTGGGAAAATTTAAAAAATTCTGAGATTTTTAGCACTTTGTAACCGTTCAATTCTTGTCCATTCGGTGATGTTAGTCAACTCGCTGACCCACTCAGCGGTCCGCCGAGTGGTCATTTATCTCACCCTTTCTTCAAAATCTTCAATTTTCTGGGGGGTGAGATCGGCGGTATTCATCTAGATCGCCAAGCAGGTTGGCGATGCGCCGAGCTGCTTTTTGAGTTTGCCGAGTTTTACAGGCTCTGTACAACTCTTGTTTGGAGCCAAATGACGGATCCAGTCGGGCTCATCGACCTGTTTACCGACTCACGGAATGGACTTTCTGCTCGCCAACGTAAGATTTTCCACACTTTCCTTGGTTTATCTGCAACATCAACACACCATTATTTATAAAAGTAAAATCCTAAATTTAAGACCTTGGGTTGCCTCCTAGGAAGCGCCTTATTTAACGTCATGGTACGACGCAACTCCTCACTCAAGTTCCATTAGTGTGGTTTGCCTCATTTTCATGAGGCCACCCCTCTTTTGGCTCTAGGTAGAGGTCCTGCATACATAAACAATAAACAAAGAAAAACAAAACTAAAAGTAAAATTAGTAAAAACTACACTAAATAGAACAAAAAGCTCTAGTTAACTACATTTTCACGTGACACCACTCACAACACATATTTGCTAAATCACACTCCAAGAATGGGGTTTTTAGCCACACATCAAGAAATAAAAAATTACACCTAAAATGAATATGGGCTTAAATAAACAATCGGGTACATGCTATTGATAGTAAATCGCTGTAAATTTGTAACTAAGCTAGACTTTAGTGGGGGTAAATTCTCCGTCGAGCAACCTACCCCGAATCAACTCGATTTCTCTCGAACATCGAGTTGCAACATTTAGGCACAGCCTTCGCCTTAGCCTATTCACTCTATCGACCTGAATGTGTGGGAAAAGGCCTAGGATTCACTCTCTCGAGCTGAACCCACGACGAGCCAATAGCCACCGGCTATCGATTTAGTAGTTTTGGTCTTAAGACCTCTCTCTCGAGCAAGCCAAAGACACGGAGATGAAATCATATTTGCAACTACAATTTCATTAAGTTCATACACAACTACTGAATAAAATCACATTTAAACAGCAAATAGACTATTAATAAGCAAGACCCAACAATAAATTCAACCCATATTCACATAATCACACCCCAATAATTGGAGTTTTAGCTAGGCATGAAAAAGAGATAGAAATCGATGCCGATAAGTGTTTCTTTCCATCAAATGGGTACGATAAATATTTTCTTTAAACATGTCAAGGATGAAGATTCTTCAAGACCCACTTTCAATTTCTTGGAATTGAAAACCTTCAAAATCTTCAAAGCTCAAGAACAATGTCTCAAAAACTCTAAGAACTCAAAACTGAAATATGCTAAAAATCAGTAATAATTCACTACAACTTGATACTAAGCTACATAATTAAATAGGTATATATAGTTTTCAAAAATTTGTGCTGCGAAGGACCACTCGGCGCAGTTAGTCGGGATCACCGATACACTCGATGATCCACCTTTTCGTCTGCTTCATCGCCTTTCCGCTTTTGCCTTCAGCATCTTCGCGTTTTGATTCATTGGGCGACAGGGAACTGCTTCGCGAAATTGCTCGGCGATGCGCCGATTGCTCCCTTTCCTCGCAGACTTGATCTTTTCCTTCAGGGCTTAGCACACTGGAACATTAGATGAGATTTGAGGCCTTTCGGCGACTCGCCTAATGGATTAGGCAATCTTCAGGTCATCTTTTCTTCCTTCTTTCAACCAATTTTTTCCTTTTTGCTCGATAGCGCCCATGCTTTGTCTCTCAAGTCAAATACCTGAAACTTAAGGATTTACATAAGATATTGAGACAAAATATGCATTTGAGGACACTAATTCAATAAAAATATAGCCCTAAATGAGTCCAAATTGTGGACTCATCACAGACCCATGTGGTAATTAATAAGAAAAGAATTATCAGTAGAGATTTAGTGTGATACTATCTAATAGCTTAATGTCAATTTGTGTGACGGTGAAACTAAGTCATACATTGATGTGATGTCTAATCTGAGGTAAATGTAAGGGTTAGTAAAGTATACACACGTAGCCGGACCAAGGTGCAGGGTGAAATTCCCTATTTGGAGGACCAATCACTTAGGGATACCTAACTTACCAACCTTGCATGCTAAAAATTGAAATAGATCACTTGTACGATATTCTTTCTATTTTATGAAATCATGGGGAACACATTCCTCGTTATTTTTTATAATCTGAATATAAATAAATACTTAGTTTAAAGCTATTTTTATTTCAATTTAAATCCCCCTTATTTAAATAATGACTATTGAGTTAAATATTTGCTATTGACAATATTCTTCCATATTCTGTGTGGGATCGACCCCGACTCATTGTTGGGTAAATATATTGCATACGATCGTTTATATTTCTTTTCAAGAAGTATATTTGGACGTTATCAATTTGCTCACATGGTCTATGTCGGTTAGGGCTTATTCCCACTATGAACAAGAATGTGAGTTATGTACTACGATTACTCAAGAAGCTCTATGAAGTGTGGGTGGGGGTATGAGACTTCATCCATGCATTGCACAAGTAGGCTTTGAGAGTAGTTATGGTGTGTTCCTCAAATGTATAATGACATATGAAATGATGAATACTTAACTTGGATTGTTGCTATGAGTTGATTTCCTTGACATGACTTATTAAATGTGAATGTTCCTTGTCTATGAGTATTAACTAAAGATGAGAACAAAAAATGGTAAGTATTATTATGGTGGCCTAAAAGTTGTACTTAGTGTAGATGGGATTATGGGATCTTTATCTATACATTGCACAAGTATAACTTAGGGTTACTTATGAAATGGTTCTATTATGCTATGATGGTTTATATGTTGAATATGCTTGTGACTTATGCTTTTACACTAAAAATGCATGATGATTGAAACTTGGTAAATGCATGCTTTTCAACTAAAAATGCCCTTTTTAGCATGTTTTCAAGGATTTTTATGCATGGCTATCATACTTAGTGTATTTTTGTACTAACCCATATTTTCTACATTTTCACAAAGTGTAGGTTCCGATTCTTAAGGTGATTCTCTATTGGTTCAAGCTTGGATCGACTATTCTCCTAGCTTGTAGTGAGTCCTCAAAATTCGAGGACGTATGAGTCATTATTAGTTTCTTTCTAGTTATTTCACTTTCGGATTATGTTGAAAGGGTTGTGACCCTATTTTTTATTCAAACATTGTATTAGATGGATAATTGAGACAAGTTAGACTTCCGCTTGCTTTTATAAAAGATTTTGATTGTATGGATATAGATTTTAAATTCCACATCATTTCTTTTATCCTATGTTTATGATATGCTAAGGGGCTTGTATTAGACCTTCCGGGGTTGAGTACACCTTGTGACATCTAGGGGGTACCCTGGGTCGTGATAGTACCACTTAATTTGGAGTTGAATATACCTAATAATTTATATATGAAAAATAAATTGATTTCTAAGTTGGGATTGTTGCATGATAGAATTCATTGTTGTGTAAATGGTTGCATGTTGCTCTATCATAATGATGATGAATTATAAAATTTTAAGTTTTGTAGATATTCTCCTTATAAGTGGGCTCCTGATGGGAAGAAGGTCCTAGTTAAGGCGATATACTATTTACCTCGGATTAGATGATTGCTAGAAAGTTAGCTTTCCCCAATAACATGGAAAATAGTAAAGTATTTACTTTAAAGTATGATTGAGAAAATTCATGGTTCTTGCCAATGAACCACACATTTAGATAAAAATGAATTTAGAAAGAATAAGATTGAAAATGATTGGCCACCTCCATCAATCGGAAGACATCAAATTTGGGAGAGAGTTTGTCAGTTGCCTAAAGTTATAGAAGCTTCACCTTCTAAAGTTTTTGGATATGGTGTTGAACATAATTGAACAAAACAAAATATATTTTGGGAGTTGTAGTATTGGAAGAATAATATTTTACGACATAATTTTGATGTGATGCCCATTAAAAAAATTATTTTGACAATTTGTTTAACACAGTGATTGATGTTAAGTAAAAGACAAACACAATCCAAAATCTAGAAAGGGCATAAGTTAATTTTTTAGGAGAAAAGAGTTGTGATTGTAGGAAAAAGAAAACGGTAAAGCATTTTAATCCAATATTAGTTTTCATTCACATAGGATGAGAAATGATAAATTTGTGAGCATGTTAAGAATGCGAGGATTCCCGATAGATATGATTTTGTCACGATCTTAAAACTTGAGTCATGATGACATCTAACAAAACCCACAGGTAGGTAAGCAAACCCAAATTCCAGAAAGGTAAGTAACAAGCCTAATGGGTAGAAGTCTAAAATCAATGGAAATAATAACAATACAAGAAAATACATTGAGGAAGAGAAGTAATGACTTAACTATATACAACAATACAAGATCCAATACGGCACAAAGCTAATAAAAGGAGTCCAAACACCAAAATAAGTAAAATAAGTACAAACTTGTCTCGAATACAAAAGACAAGCCAAAAATTATATACAAATGGAGATGAGTCAAACTAGGACACCATAAGCTCACCTCGATCTCCAAATATCCCATATTCTATGCATAAGATCAACATTGTCAGCTCGTACTTGGGTTTGCATCAAAAGATAATAGATGTAGAGTGTAGCATGTGTACCAAAACAATGGGAACCCAATAGGCATCATAGGCCGACTGAGCTTGGAAAGTAAGTACATATTGTAAAGAGAAAAGTAAAATAGTATCAATGAGGAAAAAGAAAGAAACAATAATGATAAGCATAACCATGCGCCTCAATAATTCCACATTAAACGGAAAGATAAAGTAAATCGGCTAACTATAACCTAAATAGGCCCCCATAAGCCAAGAAGGTACACTTATAAGCAACTGAAATAAAAATAACCCACGCAGACCCCCTTAAACCCGATGAGTACATAGAAGAGCTAAAGTTATTCCTAGTTAAGACTAGATAAATTCAAGGAATGGATAGACTGAAACCCATACTTGAACCACAACTATGGCACCCCAAAGAACCCCATATGATGATACTTTTAGGACTCTAAACCAACTAATTGCAATGCGCTAGCACTCAAATCGTGGTTAGTAAAATGGCCATGACTTGAACCCGACTAATACACTACAAAATATCCCGTATCTCTCAGGTCACCATCACAAGGGGTTTTAACGAGTGAAACCCATCCCACAGTCATAAAAGGCTCACTCCTAACTCAAAACCCAAGCCCAATCCCAAACAGTCCAATAAGCTCCAACTTCACGACAAAATAACATTGGGGCTAGAACATAGGGAGATTATGGTTGTGAATCAAATAAAGGCAGTGTCATGACCCAACCTGCACCCTAGACATGACATGGTGAATAGAGCCCCGAGAGGCCCTAAACAAGCCACTTGACATAAGCATGACATAATAAATATACAATTTAAGAGATAAAGCAATATAAGTGTCTACAATCATAAGATTAATAAATGATACCAACATAGTACATAAGAAGTAAGCGAAATACTACTAAGTCTGACACAAGCTTTTCTTACATAAAAAAAGTGGTTGGGACGTAGCCATACAGTACTTACAAGTCTAAAACAAACAACATCAAATTAAAATATCGAAAACATCAATGGTCTTTTCCTTGGAGTATGATGACTACTGACCAATGAAATGGTCAAGCTGAGTAATCTTGATCTAGCCATGAGTGGGAGGAGAAACGTCGGACCCTATATTATTTTATAATATAGGAAAAAGTATGGAGAAATGCATGAAAACATAAACATGATCATATGGGGATTTTAACATGATATGTATGACCAACCTAAAACATAGTAAAAAGCCTTTAAAGAGTAATCATGAATCATTAACAAGGTCAATGCATACTTAAAACATAATGAAAACTTCATAAAACCTTTTGAAAGTAACTTAGTTCGTTTTGTGGGATATTAGCTTTAACTGACAATAGACCATCTAAGCCATAACATGGAATCTTATGTAACCCTCACATCGAAAAGGGTATTCTACTTACCAAGGTAGGCCTTGTAACATTCACTCATATGCTAATTGTAGATAGGTCATTAAGATATATTCTACAAAAGCACGTAGTTTGGGACAATGGGATTGCTCCTAGAGACCAGACCACTACTAACAGAGAGCCTCTATCTCAAAGTCCACTCGATGCTAAGTAAAAATCCCAATGGAATTAGTCATAATCATATTCTTATTATCAAACTTAGAAAGACACAATTAAACTACCAATCCAATCATAAGTCATCATAGAGTAGATCATTTAAATCACGATTCATACATATGTGAGAAAACCTTTCACAATCATTATTTCGTAATATTTGAGAAAACCTTTCACAACCATGATTTCGTAATATTTGAGAAAACCTTTCACAATATTGACACTTATTTGAAAAGCATCCTTAGTTCATAAAACATCATTTTCATAAGACATGCATAACTTTCATAAATCTTAATTCAGAAGTTCATAAGCTTTCTTCATTAAGTCATCATCATAATCAAGTAAAAATCATGTGTCGATACGAAATCAATTATAAACCATGTAATTGAATCAAATCATGCATAGTAAGATTGACATCAGACAATTGAATCATAATAAATTGGATTCAATTATGAAACCCTAATCAAATTGGGTGAAAATTGAGTTTGGATATTAAGATTCTTTGGGGACCAATCGATAAATGGAATCCATTGGTGAGTTCTCACATACCATGATAATGAAAGCCGAAAAGCAGTGAAGATTGATGCCTTGAATCCTTTGAAATCCTACTTCTTCAGCTTAAAACTTGAGAGAGAATTGGGAAGAGGACTTGAGAGAACTTGGAGGATTCTTGAGTGAATGGAAGAGATTAGGCTTAGTTTGTGGAGTAAAAACGGTTATAGGGTAGTTATAGGTCCAAAATGACATAGTTTAGGGGTTCGATAGGTAGGAAAAGAACAAAATACCCTTTATTAAATTGAAGTGACCTACAGGTTGGATTGACAGTCCGTAGAAATTTCTATAGATCATACTGGTCAACGGTAGAACCACTTACTATGGCCTAATCTTTAGCAAACTTTTCATGAAACCCTTCTATGGGCAGTCGACCTTCCTACAGTCCATAGACCCCAAATCTAGTCCTCAACTTTAAGCCAAAAAATTCACCAAGTGTAGAACATTCCTACCAATACCATCGACAATCCATAGGGTCTTTTACAAGCAATAGATAGGTCTCGTAGGTCTGGACCTTTCTAATTTCTGAGGTTTCATAATATCTCCCCATTGGGAACATTTGTCCATGAATGGGAATCAAGCTAGAATGAATAGAAGAGAGAAACTAACAACCCAACATGAATGCAAACCTCATCATAATGCATATCAACAAGGAGAAATCACACCAAGCTAAATCACTACATGAAAAAAAAAATCAAATTTTTCATGAACATGCATGCATATAGAAACATAAGAATGACTAAGACGCATGAATCTGAAAGAATGAACCATGAGGGATTAATACCTCAAGGTAGAATAGGAGAAGAGAGGAAAATACGAGGTTACTTAGACATCATATCAGCTTCAGCTTCCCATGTAGCACTCTCAACTAATTGATTTCGCCAAAGAACTTTCATAGAAGAAATTTCTTTATTTCTCAATTTCCGAGTTTGACGGTCTAAAACTTCAACCGAAACCTCTTCATACGAAATAATTTCCCTTACTCCAAGAGTTTCCAATGGTGTTATAAATGTCAGATCTCCAACACACTGTTTAAACAAAGAGACGTGAAATGCCAGATGTACCAATGCTATATTATTAGGTAACTCTAATCCATAAGAAACCTTGCCAATACGTCTCAAAATCTAATATGGGCCCACATATTGGGGACTAAGCTTCCCTTTATTTCCAAATCTCATCACACCATTCATGTGTAAAAATTTTAAGCAAACCCAATCATCAACATCAAATTCAAGCTCTCTCCTTCTAACATTTGCATAAAACTTTTGTCTGACTTAGATCCATTTTCAACCTCTCACGAATAAGTCAAACCTTTTTAGCCTCATGCACCAATTTGGGTCCTATCAAAGTGACCTCACCTACTTTAAGCCAACCAATAAGAGACCTACAACTCCTACCATAGAGAGCCTTAAATGGTGTCATCCCAACACTAGAATGATAGCTATTATTATAAGCAAATTCGATCAAAGGGAAATGATCATCCCAATTACCCTTGAAGTCAATTACACAAGCTCTCAACATATCTTCCAAAGTCTGAATAGTACTCTCAGATTGCCCATTAGTCCAAGGATGAAAAGTCATACTAAGCTTAACTTGGGTACCAAGACCTTTTTGAAATGACCTCCAAAACTAATATGTAAACTAAGTACCGCGATCAGAGATGATGGATAAGGGAACTCCATGCAACATCACAATTTCTCAAATATAAAGCTTGGCATACTCTTCGGATGAAAATTAAGTCTTTAGGGGAAGAAAGTGAGCCAATTTCATCATTTAGCAGAAAATGACCTAAATCAAATAAAACTGACGATGAGTACGAGGTAAACCCATAATGAAGTCTGTAGTCAAATCTTCCCACTTCCCAGTAGGAATACAAATTTCTTGACATAAACCACCGAGTTTCTAATGCTTACTTTCACTTGTTGAAAATTAGGACACTTAGGCACAAATTCCGCAATATGTTTTTTCATCCCATTCCTCCAATAGACCTTTCACAAATCACGGTACATCTTGGAGGATCTCGGCTGAATAGAATATCGAGAACTATGAGCTTCTTTAAAAATCTAATTTCTCAACTCATCTACATTCAGAACGCATAACCGACCTTAGTATCGAAGAACACCATCTACCCCTTGAGAGAAAGCCACAATAAATATTTTAGAAACAGACTTCTTCAAATCTACCAAAATCAGATCATGATCTTAGTTAGATTTCACATATAGTACAAAAGATGATTTTGAACTATTTTGAATGATCACATCATGTTCATTCGAATCAACCAAGTGAACATCCAATCAAGCCAACCAATGAACATCATGAACAATATCCTTCTTATATCCTCAATATGAGCAACACTTCCCATTGGTAGCTCACTAAGAGCATCTTCCACCACATTTGATTTACCCGAATGATAGTGGACACTCATGTCACAATCTTTCAATAACTCAAGCAATCTTCTTTGGAAAAGATTCAAGTCCTTTTGGGTGAACAAATGCTTCAAGATCTTATGGTTGGTAAACACATAATGAACACCATATAGGTAATGCCTCCAAATCTTTAGAGCAAACACTACCACCGCTAACTCCAAATCATGAGTCAGATAATTCTTTTCATGCATCTTTAATTGCCTCAAAGCATAAAAGATGACTTTTCCATGTTTCATCAAAACACAACCAAGACCAATTGGTGAAGCATCATAATAAACCACAAATCCATTTGATCCTTCATGTAAAGTCAATATATGAGTTGAAGTGAGTCTAACTCTTAGAAACTTTTCTCACAAGCTTCCAACCATCAAAATTTCATTCTTTTGAGTCAATGTCGTCAAAGGTAGAGGAATAGAGGAATGCACTTCCATAAACCTTCTATAATAGCTGACCAAACTCAAGAAACTCCAAATATTTGAAGCAAACTAAGGTATAGGCAATTTCTTAACTGCCTCGATCTTATTTGGATCAACTTGAATACCTTCACCGGAGACAATATGGCCAAGGAAAGCAATGGGCCTCAACCAAAACTCACACTTGCTAACTTAGCACACAATTCTCGATCCTTGAAAAGTTGCAATAGAATCCTTAAATGCTCAACAATCTCATCCTCACTCCGTGCGTAAATCAAAATATAATCAATAAACACAATCATGAGCATGTCAAGTTATATATTGAAGATCCTATTTAACAAATCCATAAATGCCACCTAGGCATTAGTTAAACCAAAAGCTATTACTAAAAACGCATAGTGACCATATCGTATTCAAATAGCCATCTTTGGAAAGTCATCTTCCTTCATTCTCAATTGGTGATAACTCGACTGAAGGTCAATCTTAGAGAAGAAACTCTCACCTTGGAGTTGATAAAACAAATCATGGATTATTGGAATATGATACTAATTCTTTATTGTTACCTTGTTCAATTATCGATAGTCAATGTACATTATAAGGGAACCATCCTTCTTTCGAACAAACAATATTGTAGCACCCTTGGAGAGATACTCGGCCTAATAAAACTCGTATCCATCAAATCCTTCAATTGGTACTTTAATTCCTTAATGTGTACCGGGTCCATACGATAAGAAGGAATATAGATAGACTGCGAATCTGGGAGAAGGTCAATACCGATGTCTATTTCTCTTTCTCGAGGAATATCAGGAAGATCATCGTGAAATACTTCCAAAAAGTCATTTACAATCGGAACTGACTCAAGAGTAGGGGACTAGAAATCTCTATTCCTGACCCTAACAATATGATGAATGCAATCCTTAGAAATCATTTTCCTAGCCTTTAGGAAATATATGAACTTACCCTTAAGAGCATAATTTCCCCCTTCCCAAAACATGATAGGTTCATTTAGAGCCTTAAATGTGACCAATTGGGTCCTATAATATATGGAAGCATAACATGAATGTAGACAATCCATCCCAAGAATAACATCAAAATCTAACATATCAAGTTCTAAAAAATCAACACGAGTGACACTATGAGAAACAAAAATAGGGCAATTTCTATAAACTCATTTAGCAACGATAGTATTACTAACATGTGTAGTGACATGAAAGGGATTAGAAGGGATTTCAGTACCAACACCAAATATCATAGCCAGATAAGGATTAACCAATGAAAATGTAGCATCTAGAATAAGCAAAGCACATACATCATAATGGAAAACTTTTAGCACACTGGTCACAACGTTCGTAGAACCCTCATGATCCTATTGAGTCTAAAGTGCATAGAACCTATTCTAGTGAGGAACAGCAAAACCAAAATCACTAGGATGAGCTTTCCCACCTTCCCTTCCATTATAATCAAGAGTCGGACAATCTCTCATCTTGTGACCATAGTTCCGACAAGCAAAGAAACCATCTGTATCGGCTAAGCATTTTCCTATGTGACTCTTGCTACACCTTTAGCAAGAGGGGATAGAGGATCCATTTCCACCACTCTTTGAGGCTTAGGGTTAGACACCCTATCCTTGTTGAGCTTAGGAGCCACAAAATTTGAAAAACCTTTGTCGAAGAACTTTTTCAGAATAAGGAATGACCATGTCCACCGAACCTACAATGAGAAAGTCACCATCACTGGTCCTTGTCCACTTTGACTCCGTAGTTTTCTCCTTTATCTTCTCATCTTCAATATGTTGAGAATGCATCCTCAAACGAGATATATCCATCTTATTGATCAACATGGTGTAATGACATTACTTGACCACTATTTAGGACACACTCGACACAAAATTACTCATCCTTGCCCTAGAGTCGGCAACCATAGTTGGAGCATATTCAGCCATTTGAGTGAACTTCAAAGCATACTATTTTACACTCATATTGCCTTGTCGTAGATATATGAACTCAAGAACCTTTGCCTCCCTCATCTCAAGGGGAAAGAAACGATAAAGAAAAGACCCTTTGAATTTCTCCCAATCAGCCTTATCATCGCCAGACCCACATTTGGGTTCATGGGAGCAATGACCTCTCTATTATCTAGGGCCATCATAGCTTGAGATAACACTTGGAAAGAGGCTCAAATTTTGGCATGAGTCACTTGTTTTGCCGAAGTGTCAACCGGAACTTGAGGACCTTTATATAGATGAACTCTATGGCACGATTTAAGATTAGTGAAAAAAGTTAAGTTTTCTAAATGCATTTTAGTCTCCTATTCGTAAATGTGACATGCTTGCCACTTATGAACAAGACTCTACTCGACGCGGCTTGTTAGACATCCTAGAATCATTATAAAAGAACCTGATATTTTGAATACCAAGTTTGTAAATACCCAAAGTTCACCCTAAACATCACATGATGAATAGAACCCCGAGTGGCTTTAAACGAGCCATTTGACATATGCATGATGTAATGAATATACAATTTAAGAGATATGGCACCATAAGTCTCAAATCATAACATGATATAAACAATACTAACAAAGTACATGAGAAATAAGTGAAATATTGTTAAGTCTGACACAAGCCTTTATAACATAAAAAGGGTGGTTTAGACGTAACCGTACACCATGTACAAGTCTGAACCAAAAGACATAAAACTGAAATATCTAAAACATAAATGGTCCTGTCCACGGAGCATGATGACTCACCAATCCAAATGGTCAAGCTAAGTAATCCGGATTTATCCGCCACCAGGAGGAGAAATGTCAGACCCAATATTATAAAACAATATCGACATAAGTATGCGTTAGTACATGGAATGTACCAAGTATGGGGAACTGCATAAAAATATAAACTTGATCATACGGGAATTTTAACATGATATTCATGTCCAAGCTAAAACATAGTAAAAAGCTTTTGAAGAGTAATCATGAATCATGAACAAGGTCAATGAATACTTAAAACATAATGAAAACTTTATAAAACCTTTTGAATGTAACTTATTTCATTTTGTGGGATATTAGCTTTAATAGATGATGTTTGGGATTTTGAGTCATTTAGGGCTTGTTATTCATAATATTAGTATACTCGATGCCTATTTTGTGCTATAAACGGATGTTTAAATGCTAATTTGCAGCTATGAAGGAAAAAGGGCAAGGCAAGGCCATTATCGACCAAAAAAAAGATGAAAAGATGGAAAAATCTGAAGTTAATGAAAGTTGATAATTGCCAAGGCCACTCGGCGACTCACCGAGTGGCACTTCAACTCACCAAATGTTCCAGTGTGCCAGCCCTGGGGAAAAGCCAACTTGGCGATGGACATGGACAATTGGTGAACCGCCGAATGGATCGGCGACAATGACTTTCATCGCCTAAAATTACAGAGTTTGAATGGTGAAGAGGCAGGACAAAATGGTAATGGAGAAGGCCACTTGGCGCATTGCCGACCTGGTCGGAGAGGCTTGACGAACTCCGCCAATTGGTCCAATAGCTGAACATTTGAAGGACTATAAATTCTAAATTGTAAAAAGATTTTAGGAGTGTGAAGTGTTGTTTTCGAGTTCCAAATTTTGATCAATTGTTCTTAGTTTTTGCGAGCTTGTACTTTGTGCTTTTGATCCAAAACATTATTCTTATAGTTTTTAAGTAGATTTTCAAGTTGAGTTTTGATTCTAAGCTAATTTGGAGCATTGTAAAGACTTGGATTTTACTACCCGGTTTATGGAGAACGTAGTTGTTAATATTTTCTTACTTTTTATAATGTGTGACTAAAAATCCATTTCTTGGGGGTGTGATTATGTCATTAATTATCTTAATTAGCTTATGGGTGTTAGTAATTACTGATTTAATTGCCGTTTTGAAGTGCGTTTGATTGATAATTGAGTTTCAACTCATGAATTGTTGCTGCAAATGCAGTTCTAGTCGAGTATTTTGTGCTTGCTTGAGAAAGAGGTTTTAGAATTAAGGTTATCAAGTGATAATTGTAGTGATTGGTTGTTGTGGATTCAGCTTGAATGTGTGAGTCTTTATTTGATCCTACCTATCTAGCTCGAGAGAGTAGGTAAATTGAGGTTTTGGGTTGTTTATAGTAAGATGCTTGTTGAGATTCGAGAGAACTCACTTGATTTGTGATATTTAATCGAGAGATGACTATAAAATCTAAAGTCTAGCCTACCCACTAAGATTCAACTACTTTTGATATAAAGTAATCACCCGTACAACGAAATTGGCAATTAATTGATCACATCCCAAGTATCCCTTTCTACTTGATTACTCCCCTGTTCTTCGTAGTTGTTAATTCACAAACCTTATTACAAGTTAGAATCTCCAATTGAAATTAGGGTTTTTATCCAATCTCAGGGGTTCTCTTCAATTATGATCTATTTGATTGTTTTATGTCTTTTTATGCATGAATTGAGCTCATTGCATGTTTTTAAGTTGAGTTCACTTGAACCCATGCATGACCCATGCTTTCTAGATTTTGATCATATGATGAAGCTTTTGAACTATGACAAATAAATTTATGAAAATATTCATGTTTCGTTATAAAATTAATTAAAATGATTTAAGGTTAATCGGAGAGTAAAGCATCGATTTTGTTGTTGTTGTGAAAGGATTTCTCACGTACTACTCAAAAGCATGATTGTGAAAGGATTTTATCACATAAAGGATTCATAATGTTGAAAGGTTTTCTCACCTAAGTTGAATAAATATTTAAGGAGCTATTCTAATGAAATTTAGCTTGGATTGGCTACTTGATGTGCCCTTCCATGGATGATAACACAAGCGGCGACTACCCATGTCCTCTAATGATAAGACAAGTGACGATTAATGACTATTCAGTGGGATTTATGCTTAGCACCGAGTGGACTAGCGACGATTACCCATGTCCCATAAATTATGTGTCACTATAGGTTGTCTTAGATATAAATTAGCTAGTGGATCCACCTAAGCTATAATTTTATGGTTCTTACCTTGGCAAATAAGGACATCTCCTTTCGGTGTGGGATAGACACCGGATTCCATGTTATAGCTCACGTGGTCTATATATCGGTTAAAGGTAAATCTCCCACAATGATGAAGATTTCTTTCTAAAAGTATCTCAAATGTGTTTTATAGATGTTGATCTTGCATTGACCATGTTTATGACTTATGCTTTCTAAGATGTTATTTTATGATTTACCTTGGTCATTGAATGTCATGTAAAGTCCCTTTTCTCATGATTTCATAACTCTTATGCATTGCTATCATACTTGGTACATTCCATGTACTAACACATACTTTTGCCTACATTGCTTCACTATTAATGTAGTGTCTGACGCTCCTACTTCTCATACTCGTGGCTAGTGATCCCATTTAGGGATTTGAAGAATGGTGAGTCCTTGTGTTCCGAGGACCGAGATTCTTTTATTGCTTTCATTGGATATTGTATGTGATGTATAGTTTACGTATCAATCACTCCTTTGATGTAATAGATGACTTTGCATGAAGCTTATGTTAGACTTCTGCTACTTGTGTTAAACTCATTTATTTGAAATACTACTTATAAACTATTTACTTCTATTATTTTGTATGATGTATGTTAAATGGCTTGTGTAGGGCCTCTTGGAGTCTTATATGACATGTCACATCTAGGGTGTACCTTGGGTCGTTACATGACATGGAGAGAATACCCAATTTCAAGTGGTGTGGTGATACACACGCGCCGCCACGTGTATAAATATTATTTTTTTTAAAATTACATATATTTTTTTTAAAAAAAAAGTATTTTTATTTGTTTGCCTTGTATTTCAATTAAGTTAATACACACAATTTTTTAATTTTTTTTTCATTTGCTTTTTTCTTTTATTCATTATATTTTCTCCTTTTTCTATTGATTTTATTTATTCTTTTTATTTTATTTGTCTTTCCTTTTGATTTGATTTCAAACTTAATTTTAAATGTCTTGTATTAAAATTAGTTAATTGCAGAAGGATATCAAAATAACTAAAGAAAAGAAAATAAAACATAAAAAAAGATAAACATTAAAATCAAATTACACTTTTAAAATATATATATATATTTTTAAAAAATAATGCATATAATTTTACAAAAAATTAAAAGTGAAAATATAAGAAATTGATGAAAGAAAAAAACAGAGTCAAAAGTGAGGAGGGAAATAAATATTTTACAGAGAAAGAAATGAAAACAACTATACACACATACATGGCCAGACACGTACACAACCCCTCAAGCTTGCCCTCATTTTTCATTTTGGCACTCTAACTTAGTCTTGTTCCATTTTAACCCTTAAACTCCATTTTTTCTGTACCATTTAAACACTAACACTAATTTTTATGATTTTTTATTTATTTATGTTCTTCAATTGCAATTTTTTATTTTTTAAAAAAAGATGTGCATCTGTTAATTTTCGTAAAAAAAATTAAACATTCGCGAACGAACATAAATTTTTTCAAACAATAATATTATTTTTTCAGATTTCTCTGTATTTTTGCATGAAAGTAAATTGACGAAAGTTCTTCGATTTTCTTTCTTAAACATTCAATTAAATAAAATAACACTACTTATTTATTATTTCTTGTCATCTAGGCTATCTAAATTTAACGCAAATACTCACTTTTTATTTTTAATAAAAATCAATACGAATAAAAAAAGTCATCTTCAATACGAGTAAAAAAGACTTTTGTTCATTTCTAATAACACTACTAAAAATGTTAAAACTCAACTGACTTTAATTTGTTAGATTGTCGGTGGTTTTTAAGAAAGAAAACCAACACAATTTCGTCGGTTATTTTTCACATAAAAATACATAAAACTCTTAAAAAGAAATTATTTTTTGTTCATTTTTATTTTTTTTTAACTAAAATTAACTGACACATGTCGATTTAAAATAAGAAGTTGCAATTGAAGAATATATATAAAAATAAAGAAATCATAAAAACAGTATTTCGTGTTAAAATGATACATAAAAAATGGAGTTTAAGGGTTAAAATGGAACAAGGCTAAGTTGGAGTGCCAAAATGAAAAATGAGGGCAAGTTAGAGGGGTTGTATACGTGTTTGGCCCACATACATACATACATATTTATATACATACATATCAATAGAAAAAAACTACATATTTATAAGTTTTAAGGTCAATAATGATGTGTACTAACTAATTACAAAATGAACAATTAAAAATGGATGTGTGTCCAATATTAATGAATTTTTCTCATTTGTTTCGCTTCTCACTTGCCTTCAAGAGAATATGAACACTCTCTATGCCACATGAGCATTTCGGGTGTATTATTTCCATTTTAAAATAGTTTATGGGGGTAATAGGACTCTAGTTAAGTTTAGATATGTCACAATGATTTTAGGTATAGTTCAGACGGTACTTATGCCTTGTCCCAATCTTTTTCTTATTAGTGTATGGATATATACTGCATCTTGGGAAGATGGGTCTTGGGGCTCACCCATGACCCTCCCCAAGTTCATCTGGCCCATTAATCTTGGACCTTATAACCTTTAAATATGTGATGTACTTACTTACTTTTCTTTAAATTTTGGGCTTGAATTTCCCAAGTGGGTGATACACTAACTTATCGTTATGTAACTTACTTAATCCTCTTTTAATTAATATAGGCTGCACTTATAAGTATTTAAAGAAGTAAGATGTCCAATGCAATATCTCAACCAATAGGACATCTAAATAAGTAGACATCTAAAATAGTAGGACGTCTAAGATAGTAGGTCACTTTGTCCCATATTCATTTTTCTTTTAAAATCTTATTCTTTTAAAACTATTACATTCAATTTTGAACACAACTTAGCTGTATACAATTGACTCGTCCATAAGTAGGAATTCTTCCGACAATGTATTCTTGGAACTCACATAACTCTTACTATAGAAATAGATTGATGAATGACTTATTTTGTAGGAAACTAGACCTTAGTCCCAAATGTATTTTCATTTTCCAAGCCTATTAATCTCATTGATACAGTTTAGTTTTATACACATGACTTGACCACAAGTGAGAATTTTGCCGATAGTGCCATCTTGAAACTCAAATAGCAATTAATCTAGAACTCGGATTGATGATTGATTATTTTGTTGGAAACTATACTTTAAGACAAAAAAGTAGTCTCATTTTTTTCAATCCTAGTTAATCTTGTCGGTGAAATTTAGTTGTATAAATGTGACATGGTGTAAGTGGAAATTTTGCTAGCAAAGTACTCTTGAAACTCACATAGATCTTTATATAGAACTCAAATTGATGAGAGATTTGTCTTGCCGAGAACAAGATTCAAATACCTTTAATTTTACAGGTAGTAGAGCCTCTAACTCCTAATTTATTGGTAGATATTCTCGTATAAAGTCAGACCATGTACAATATCATTTGAAATACTCGGCCACAATGAACCCTTCAACTTGAACTTTTGTTTTAAGGNCCCCCCCCCCCGCCCCCCCCCCCCCCAACTTGGTTTAACACTTCAAATGATTTAATATAAGGATTACTTCATATGCTTACCATTTTCAAATTTATTTTCCGAACTTGACACTAATTCATTGGTGTTTACAAGTCGCACATGTACTAGTAGTTACTGGGTGTTACAATGGTGGTATGCTGGTTACACTACGAAACTTATATAAAAGAATTACCTTATGATTAGTGTCAAAAATGAAGTCAAACTAATGATATATTACTTGATTTTACTCATGTCTTATTCACACTACTTTCGGTTGCCTTTTCCTTTCATGTATCCCGTGTGGTTCTTCACTTATGTTTTAGATATGACTACTATTCTATGTGTAGTTACATCCTTTTTGTTAGGGGGCTATATTTCATAATGCAGATTCATATACTCAGGGCATGACTCTACACTAGGTTTTATGTACTTATCAACATTTTATGAGCCCCACTTGATCTTGAGGAGCACAAAAACAACAACATACCCAGTGAAATCCCACTAATAGTGTCTAGGGAGGGTAGAGTGTACACAGACCTTACCACTACTTCGGGGAGGTAGAGAGGCTATTTTTTTGAAAGACCCTTGGCTTAAGTGCGTCAAACTTAAGTAAAAGAAGGCGATAAAGAAATCATAGCAATTAAATAAGAAAGACAATGTATAGTCGACAAAAGAAGCAATAACAACAACAAGATAGAAGCAATAACAACAAATTAGTATGTTAACTGATAATAAGCCTAACTACCCCTACTAACCAGCTTCTACCCAAATACGCGACCTCCACTCCTTTTTATCTAGAGTCATGTCCTCGGTAATATAAAGTTGCACCATGTCATGTCTAATCACCTCTCCTCAATACTTTTGGGCATACCTCTACCCCTTTATGTACCCCCTACAACAAGTCTCTCATACCTCCCAATTGGGGAGTCTGCAGACCTCTTCATCACATGCCCAAACCTCTCAGTCTTGTTTCCCTTATCTTTTCCGCCACTGAGGCCGCACCTTCCTTCTCACGAATAACCTCATTTATAATCTTGTTGCTTCTAGTATGACTACACATCCATCTCAATATCCTCATCTCTACATCATGCATCTTCTAAACATGTGAGTTTTTGACTGGCCAACACACCACCTCATACAACATGAACGGTTTAACCACCGCTCTGTAGAATTTACTTTTAAGTTTAGGTGGGACCTTCTTATCACATAGGATTATAGAGGCAAACCCTTCATTTCATCCATCCCGCCCCAATGTGATATGTGACATCATAATCGATGTCCCCACTTCCTTGGATTATAGACCCAATATACTTAAAACTTTCTCTATTAGGAATAGTATGAGTGACAAGCCTCACTCCCACATCTACTTCATCCACTGCAACATTGAATTTTCACTCTAAATATTCTTTTTGTTCTTGCTCAACCTAAGCCCTTGGGACTCCAGATTTTGTCTCCAAACTTTCATCATATCATTAACTTTGTATCAAGTCTCATCAATTAGTAATATGTCTTCCACAAATATGATACACCATGGAACCTCCTCCTGAATAGACCGCTTCAACTCATCCATCACTAAGGCAAATAGGAAAGGTCTAAGGACTGTTCCTTAGTGTAGCCCTATCTAAACTGGGAAATGCTCCTAGTCTCCTCCCTCCATTCTAACACGAGTCTTGACTCCATTGTACTTTACACATCCTTTATCGCCCTAATATAAACCATTAGGACATATCTAGCCTCCAAGAACCTCTGGATGACATCCCTTGGAACTTTTTCATAGGCCCTTTCAAAGTTAATGAGCATAATATATAAGTCTCTCTTCTTTTCCCTATATTTCACTAAAGAAAATAGCTTGTAACAGTAATAAATATGCACATTAACAAAGAGTACTAAAGACATTATCGGTATTAGTTAATTGTCACTGGATCCAATATCTCTATATGCTTTAGCGACATTTACAAAGAGTGTCAATTGTCGTTAAAAGAACATATTTAGTGGCAATGAAGATATTACCATTAATTAATTGTCGCTAAAGATTATTTTTGGTGTAATGTTTCTCTATCGGTCTTCGCACAAGATGGATGACTTCAGTAGTTTATTGTCTTTCCATGAATCTATATTGATTCTCGAAAATGGAGACTTCTTTCCTCGCCCTCATCTCCATCATTCTCTCCCAAATCTTCATACTGTGGCTTAGCAATTTAATATCCGTATTGATCTTGAGGAGTAGTTTCTTTTATTTAGCATTATTAGCTTTTGGGTATTCTAGGGACTTCTTTAGTTAAATATTATTATTCATGATATATTTTAGAGGCTTCACAAACTAGACTCATAAATTTGATGGCATTATTTTTGTTTCATTCATGTCTTAATGTTTTTAAATTAAATGAAGTGTTTATGAATGAAATCTATTTTAAAAACTTTATATTATGAATATACTTCATTGTATATTATTTATCTCTCTAGTCATATGTCATGTGAAGTTAAGGCAGTGAGTGCCAATATGCCTAGGCCAAGGTTCATAGTGTGATTAACTTGGTATCAAAATACTAGGTTTAAGTGTCCTACAGAGTATATGAAATTGTTTCTAGTAGAGACTTAATTATTGGTGTATAATGCATCACACTTATAATTGGGAGGCTATACGACATTCAAGAAATGTTAACCTCTTTTAATACTCTGAGTCGTGCAATAGAGTTATACCATTAAGAATTTGTTCTAATTCATGATTTACTACATTGCTTTCAGAATATGCATTTGAAAAGGATAGTAACCACTGGCCAAAGGATTAATGTTTCCCCAAAAGTGAACCCCAATGAGTTGCCGCATATTCAAGAAGTTTGAACTGGAGCCTAAGGTCTCACATCTTGCCAGACACACCGTACTTACTCTCCACCAACAATATAGGGGCCTGTAGGAACCCCCCCCCCCCAGATCATGTAAGCCACCAACCAAGCTCTTTCAACACAAATACTAAATTAGGATCCATTCAGTTGCTTATCAAAATTATTGTTGCATAGTCACAATGTCAAGGAACAACACTTCATAGTACTAGTTCTCATGAATGGTCAACAATCTCTAGAATGAAGGAATTTATTCAAATGAACCGTCCAGCTATCACAGAGTCCATCCCTATAGAGGATCCTCAAAACTTTATCAATGAGATATCAAGATTCCCCAAGTCATGCATGATAATTTGACAAAGCAATTGAATTTGCCTCTTATGAACTGAAAGATATTGTTGTTGTGTGGTACGAGACTTGAGAATATTCTGAAGGGGTCGATAAGGTGTCTAGGAGGAGTTTGCAAAATCCTTAATTGATTACTTTTTCCTGTAGATCTTACGGAAACTATGACCAACAAGCATACAACACTCATGCATGGTACCATGAGTGTGAGAGATGGACAGGATTCAAAGATGTAATAAATGGAAACACCTATTGTCCTATATGTATGAGGACAATACAATTGTGGTGTATTCACATCTAAGGTAGCACAACATCAGGTGTATTACTCTTTTCCCATGCAAAATTTTTCAACCTCCTGTTACATCCTTGAGGCTTACCCCAAAATGTGGGGACTACCTATATTGATCAACATGAAAGAAGCAATCAGATAAGCTCACGTGACAATAGGGGGTCAAATCGGTACAATCATATTGATCTGGAGACTATGCCTAGAAAGCTAAATGAGGTGTAAGTGGGTTCTTAATTGCTCCAACCTCGAATTTATGTGACAATCACGACCCAAAGTACACCCTAGATGTGACATGGCGTATAAGGCCCCAAAAGTCCTTACACAAGACACTTGACATATATATACACAGTGTAATAGACAAAAGTAAAGAATCTCATGTGAATAAAAGAGTTTGACATTTAAAAGAGGAAATGTCATAGTCATGACAAGTCATCTACTACATTAAAGGAAGTGGTCGGGATATAACCCGTACACCACGGACAACATCCAAAACATAAAAACATATGAAATCAATAAAGGTGACATGGTCCTCAAAGTATGATCACTCACCGCATCTTCAAATCCTTAAGTAATCACCAACTAGCCACGAGCGGAGGGAGAGGAAGCGTCACACCCTACATTAGTGAAACAATGTAGCCACAAGTATAATGTACTAAGTATGAGGGATATGCATAAAAACATGAAATATGATCCTAAGGGGACATAATCGAAGCATGATGTGCATTTCCAAGCTAAACATATAAAATCCATAAAAGAAAACGTCATAAAAATTGAACATGGTAAATGCATCTTAGATCATAAGGAAAGCTTCATAAAATATATGAAAGTAACTTAGTTCATTTTGTGGGATATTAGCTTTAACCGACAATAGACCATGCGAGATATACATGGAATCTGATGTAACTCTAACATCGAGAAGGGAGAGACTACTTGCCAAGGTAATACTCTGTATCATATCATATGTCTATCCACTAGCTATGTCATTTAAAGCAATCCTACAGGGGCACGTAATTTGGAACTAGAGGCTGCTACTAGAGACTACCCTATTTGAGCCTCCACCTCAAAGTTCTCTCGATGCTAAGTTAAATCCCAACGGAATAATCATTTTCATAAACATATCATCATACATGAAAAATAACAACTAAGGTACTAATCCAAGCTTAGAACACTATAGAATAGCTCATTAAATCTTGAATCAAGCATATGTGAGAAAACCTTTCACCAAACCATGATTCCTTAATATGTGAGAAAACCCTTTCATAATTTCTTTGATGCCAATTTCAAAGCAACCTAGATCATAATTTTTTTAATAAATTATGAATAAGCTCATGAAAACCAGCATTCCTAAATTCACAACTTTTATAAAAATTTATGTGAATTAGGGTTCATAGTCAAAATTCATGATCAATTCATGCGTTAATATGGGATTAGTTGAAAAGAATGTAATTGAGTCTAAACAATTATAATAAGATAAAAATAAAGCAATTAAATCCATACAAATAGAACTCATGAGGAATTGAATGAAAATTGAACCAAGTTAGGGAAATTGAATTGGAGAATTTGAGAAGTATGTGGGACTCAATGGGTGAATGGTACTCATTGATGAACTCCCTACATACCTTGATCTTTAAGCTCAAATAAATTGATGAAGAAAGGAGACTTGAACTTGAAGAACCCTGGAATCCCATGTGAGCATTAGAGAGAATTGGGGAGGATGCATTTTGTTGGGATTTGGGAATTTGGGGATGAATTTAGAGTGGGTTGTTTTAGGACCTAAAAATCATATACATACGGGACCTTCCTATGGTCCGTAGTCCATTCGACGATCATCCTGGTCAATCGTGGAATGAGTTACCAGGGCTTGAATTTCAAAATTCTACGAGACTAGTCTACGGCCGTAGAATATTGTACAAACTGTAGAATGGTCTTGTAGAGTAAACCAGTAACCAATCATTTGGCCTTCTTTATTCTTTTATTTTTAATTTTTTTTCCAGTTTTTACAATATCTCCTCTTTGGGGACATCCATCCTCGAATGGGACTCAAACTAGGATGAATACAGTATGAGAGAAACTAACAATCCAATCTGAATGCAAATTTCATCATAATACATATAAGCATGGAGAATCACTCCAAGCTAAATCATAACATCAAAAATCAAGTTCCTTTCCATGAACATTCATTCATATGGAAACATCAGAATGACTAAAATGCATGAAACCGTAAGAATGAACCATGAGGAACTAATACCTCAAGCTAGCATAGGAGCGAAGGGAAAGAGACGAGGATATCATGACATCATATTGGCTTTGACCTCTCATGTGTCACCCTTAACTAAGTGATTCCTCTTAAGAACCTTCACGGAAGCAACTTCCTTATTTCTCAACTTCTAAACCTGCTAGTCTAAAATCTCAACCAGAACCTCTATATAATAAAGAGTTTCCTTAACTTCTAAGCCTTCCAAAGGAACAATGGACGCCATATCTCCAACACACTTCTTCAATAAGGAAACGTGGAAAATTGGATGTATTGATGCTAAATCATTCGGCAACTCAAGCTCATAGGTAACCTTGCTAATACGCCTCAAAAACTGAAATGGGCTTACACAACGGGGACTAAGTTTTCCCTTCTTTCCAAATCTCATGACACCCTTCATGACTTAAATTCAAGTAAAACGCAATCATCAACATTAAATTCTAATTCCCTTCTTCCAACATTGGAATATGACTTTTGTCAACTTTAGGCAGTTTTCAACCTTTTACGAATAAGTCGTACCTTTTCCATAGCCTCATGCACCAACTCGGGCCCTATCAAAACAACCTCACCCACTTCAAACCAACCTATAGGAGACCTACACCTCCTATCATAAAGAGCCTCAAACAAACTAATTTTCTTTTAATTCACAAGCTTTCATGAACATGCACCACATAAGGAAATCATGGAAACATACAAATCACACATGACTTCACATAAAAGAAAATCAAGAGGAACTTGTCATCTCAAGATCCTAATGCTAAAGGAGGAATACAAGGAACAAAGATGAGGATATCGGGACTTATCATTGGCCCTAGGCCTCCCAAGTAGAACCCTCAAATAAAACCCTTTCTAAAAGTTCACTCCTCAATATTTTCAGGGGAACAACTTCCTCGTTCTTCTATCTCTTGACTTGCCGGTCTAATATCCCTACCGGTATTTCTAAATTAGAGAGGTTCTCATTAAGAAACTCTAGCTCACAAGAAACCTTATCAATTCCACTTAAGATCTCATGTAAGCCTACAAACCCGGGACTAAACTTCCCAAACTCACTACACCTCTCAAAATGAGAATTTCAAGTTAACCTAAATCATGGACATCAAGAACACTTAACGACCTTGCTATCTAAGCACATCATCTCCCCCTTGGGAGTAAGCCTATACGAACTCTTCTAAGCATCATTTCTTTCAAGTCTAAGGTCGAAACAAGTTATCACTTAAGCTTTTACATCAATCACACAAAATGATTCTAAACCAAGGTGAATTACACTTCTACCCTTCTTAGAGGAGTCTATTCACTCAACCCTTGAAGGCATTACTTAAACACCCTATTCATCAAGTCTATCAACATACCTCAAAACTCATCATGATTAAGTCGGGTTCTACCATCAAATGCACATAACCATAATACAACCCATTCATACTAAAGACAATATCAAAGTCTATCTAGTCACATAGCCATAATTGGCATCATAACCAACCTTTTCTCCCTCGCCCCTTGTAGCATGAGCCCTTCGAGTAGTCATATCCTAAAGTCCATCAAATAAGGAATAGGAGAGAGACCTTATAGAGTTTAACTCTATGGTACGTCTTAGAGAATGAAAAAGCGAGATTTCCTAACATCCAATAGCCTCCTATTCATAAATGTGGCGTGCTTCACACTATGAACAAGACTCTACTAGACGTGGTTTGAGACATCCTAGAACCATCCCAAAATCTTATGCGCTGATACCAAGTTTGTGACGACCCAGGAGTACTCCCTAGACGTAACACGACGTGCAAGACTCCGAAAAGCCTCATACAAGCCTCTTAGCATATCGTAACATAAGAAAATAGGAAATAGTACGGAAATTTAAAACTTTTGTTTGCAATCAAAGTATTTTATAAAAGTAAGTGGGAGTCTACAACACTCTGTCTCAAACCATCTAAAACACTGGAATAAATCTTTTGGACGTAACAAAAAGCTCTAAATATAAAATGAAAGACTTAAAGGACATAATGGTCAAGTCCTCGAATGCTATGAGGACTCACCAAAATTCTTCTTCCTTGATCTACTATGATCCTAGCCATGAGGATGAAAGTTGATATCGCCAAACCCTCACTTTGTGAAAAATTTATAAGAAATATGGGTTAGCACAAAGATGCACTAAGTATGATAGCCATGCATAGAAACCTTTGAAAACATGCTTAAAATCGACATTTTTGTTGAATGCATGCACTTGCTAATTTAAACAATCATTTAGAAAGTAGTGTGAAAACACAAGTCATAAGCATAAAAGACATCATGATAAGATATAAGCTATAACATGGTAGCCAACAATCACAACTAGTGAACATAATAAATATCATTAGGGACATATACATGGTCAATACAATCTAGTTTTAGCATGGCATGAGAGAAACACTTCATGAGCCTCCTCAAGGGAAGCTTGTGCAATGCATGGATAAGATCTCATAATCCTACCCACACTAAGCAAGTCACTTTAGATCCTCAATCATGTTTACCATCTTTTGGTCTCATCCTTTGCCCATATCTCATAGACAAGGAACAATCACTTTTAGTCAACCACATCAAGGAAAGCAACTCATGGTAACAATCCAAGTAGCATACACCATTACAAGTATCCTTCACATAAAATGAAATTGCCATTTAGTCAGAAGCCCATTCATTACAAGAGTCATCATGACAAAAGAGAAACCTACCATAACTACTCTCAAAGCCTACTTGTGCAATGCATGGATGAAGTCACATACCCTCACCCACACTAAATAATACTTCTTGAATAGCCATAGATCATCCTAGACTTGACCTTGTGGGAATTAGCCTTAATCGACCTAGACCATGTGAGCTTGCATGGAATCTGGTGTCATGTCCCACACCTAAAAGAGGTGTCCTACTTGCCTAATGTAGAACTAAAATGTATTAGCTTGGAGATGGATCCAATAGATAAATAACCTACGGGGGCACGCAGTTATGGGATAAAGAGATTGCCTCTAGAAACCCCACCTTACTTAACGGGGGAGTTCCATCTCATGAGATTAACTTTAGAAACTCGACCTTTTTAATTGATGGGAGATCCTCTATCTCATTTTCCATATCCACTAGATGTTAAGCATTAGTCTCATGAAGTATTTACTGAATCCTAACTTGTTTAATTAGGATAGCTTATTAGATCATGTGTAAGAATAAACTTTCACAATCCATGTCTTCATGTTAAATTCAATTACGTGAGAACTGACTTTCAACCTAGAATATTCAATATGTGAGAAGAACTTTTACATTATGCTCATTATGTGTTTATGAGAATGAACTTCCAATCAACACAATAATATCATCATAATAATGGAATAATCATGTATAAGTGTGTATGTGAGAATGACTATCAACAACACAATAATTTATATTATAATCATGTTCATAAAGTATACACATGAAGCCACAATTAGGCATAAGTCTCATGTTTTACCCCTCTTGGATCAGGGATCACATTCAACCAATCACATTTAGGGTTACTACATTAAACATGGAAGATAACATGATTCAAATAACTCAACTAATGTCACATATTCTCATAATGTTCATCTCACCACAATTCACCCACATCACAAATTCACAAATTGGGGGACATCGGTTCTTGGAGGAAATTCAACATCAAAACCATATAAATTCTTCAATTAATACATAATTCAAGTGATCAATTCATTATATTCATGATTCTATAACATTCTACTAATATCAATCAATACCTACACTTTAAGATCCAATTTGAGAAATTAGGGTAATTCATGGTAGATTTTATCATAAAGCCACCATAAAACATCAATTCAATCAT
The DNA here is from genome assembly GCF_019186545.1 of Solanum stenotomum. Lineage (NCBI taxonomy): Eukaryota > Viridiplantae > Streptophyta > Magnoliopsida > Solanales > Solanaceae > Solanum > Solanum stenotomum. The sequence goes on from NC_064283.1 coordinate 38,004,436, forward strand.
AATATAAGATAATTAAATCATAAAAATGTTTTTAGAAAGAATCCATGACTTGGCGTGGAAACCCTAGGTTTTTGGAGTCTTTCTAACTTTAGAATTCAGAGTTTAAGGACTCCATGGAATAAAGCTATCCATGATCAAAGACTACCATACCTTAAGTGAAGAAATCCAACAAAATCATGTGAAAAAGCCTCCTTATTCAAGCCCTAACTTGATCTTTTTCTTCTTCTTTGGAGTTATAGAGAGAGTTTTTGGGGGAAAGTTAGTTATGAACTTGGGGTCTTTGGATATATGAGGTATATGGGTTAGTTAATGGTTTAAAAACCCTTATATAGGTCTATTAAAATAATATAAAATGACCCTACAATAAACTAACTAAAAAGGAAATTACCTAAAAGACCTTATCTTTGGCTAGGGCTGGCAAGGGGACGGGGATATGGGGACTGGGGGACGGGACGGGACGGGGGACGACGCTGGCGAGATTTGGCCGGGACCGGGATTGCGGGGACAAAAATGTCCCATCCCATCCCACTATATATGCAGAATGGGACGGGGTTTTGCAAGACGGGACAAGGGATTTTTTATTTTTTATATATTTATTTATTTGTATTGAAATTATATTGAATAACAGTTTTAGTTTATTTGGTTTTCAATAACATTTTTAGCTAATAAATAATGCTTAAGTTTTCAAATTTCAAATTCAACTTTCAAATTTCAAACTTCAAATTTCAAATTTCAAATTTGAGAAGTTCAAATTTGTATTTTAAATATTTTAAAGTAATTTAAACTTGAAATTTCAAATGTCAAATTTTGATTTTTATATTAAGTATTTTAAAGTTAGTTTAGTATTTATGTAAATATGTATGTATATATTAAAATTAAAATTCAAGACAGTAGTTGTATAAAAAAGACTTGAATAAAGCCTTCAAATTTATTCAATAAAATCTAATTGCAACTTAGAATTTAGAAGTTACAATTTACAAATATTAGTGGAGTAACTAATCTACGCAACCACCTTCTAGGAAGGGTTCTGTTTCAATAAGTTCTCATATGTAAAACTAATATTTGTTACAATTAGTAGATGAGTAACTAATTTATGCAGTCACCTTTTAGGAAGGGTTCTATTTCAATTAGTTCTCGGATGTAATCTAATATCTGTGTTCTCCTTTAAAATCCAATTCTAATTGTCGAATCATATGATGGTGACATCCTCCGATGTTGGCAAACTTGCTAGAAACTCTTGTGACTCTAATTCATCGTCACTAGATTCAATTACCGCTTTAACCCAAGCTTCTTGTCTGGAACTTAACTTTGGCAAATTATAATTCCTCCTCTTGGCGTTGACCCAGTTTCTAAATAAAACTGATGTTTCCAAACTTTCTTCCGCCAATGAATGTCTATGATCGCCAATTTGAAACCTTGTCGCACTAAAAGCAGCCTCCGATGCAACTGATGAAGCTTGAATAACTAGAACATCACGAACAATTTTGCTCAAAATTGGAAATGCAACGCTCCGCCTCCTCCATCATGCTAATAAATCTTCATTGCCATCTTTGTCTTCCACTGTTTCTAAAGATTGATTAAGATATTCTTCAAAATCATCACAGTTAGTAGAATTAAGACCAAGAAAACCTCACATATAACTTGAAATTCGAGCTTTACTCTGACGATTAGAAGTTTGACCAACTTCTCCTTGAGTATTTCTTGTAGTTCTATATTTGTCATACGAAATTTTTCCTTCTACTTTTATGCTAGACAATTTTGCTCTGTTGAATTTGTAGTTTCATTTGGAACTTCTGTCACCAGACTAGTAGGTGTATCTTCTAATTCCTCTTCTCCTAAACCAACTTCAACTTCTTCACCTGAATTTTCATCAAGATAAGGATTAATATTACCATAAATTTGTTCAAAAATTTCATGATCGAGTTGAACATTTGAATCAATATCATAAGAAGTATCATCAACATAAGTAGAATCATTTGTATTAAATCTAACTCTAGACATTGATTTAGAAGAAGTACCACCACATTTACTCTTATTTTTTTCTTTACTACTTTTTTTTATTAAAATTAAATAATTTACTAATGCCACTTAGTTCTTTCTTTTTTCCTTTATCGGTATCTTTTTTGCTAGAACTCATATTTAATAATTATATGTAAAGTGTATATATAAAAATAATAATAACACAAAAATTAATGACAACAAATAAAATATAAATATTATGAAACGAATGTACCAAACGTCTGCGTTAATAGCAGACGTTATAACCGATTCTTGAAGCTTGTAGTTTGTTGTAACTTGTAATTTGGAACTCCAATACTTGATAGCAAATATGAGAATTATATATATTATGATATAATATGAAAATTTAGAATTGAAATATATGTATTATAATAATATGAGACTTAAATGGAATAAAAAATTAAGACTTAAGATTGAGAGGATATAGAAATAGATGAGAGAGTAGATGATTTAGTAAAAAATAATAAGGGATAGAGGGGTATTTATAATATTAAAAAAGGATTAAAGTGTATTTATCATAACTTGAGGGTTTAAATTAAAATATTAAAAGTAGGGGTGGTAGGGGGTGTTGGGGAAGTGAAAAAAGTGGAATAAATCCGTTGGGGGGGGGGGGGGGGGGGGGGGGGGNGGGGGGGGGGAGGGGCACTAGCTGTTGCCCCAACGGTTGGCAACGGATACAATTCAAATAATTAAAAAAAAAAATCAAAGGGGATCCCGCGAAAACCGGCCGGGTCGACCAGGACCAAAGGGTGAACCGGCCCCTAACCGGTCCCCTAACCTGTAATCTCCCCAACCCGCGAGAATAGACGGGACCGGTCCGGTGAGACGGTTCTCGAATCGGTTGCGGGTCGGGGCAGGCCGACCTAGTCCCCCTACCAGCCCTACCTTTGGCAGAATTTGAGGCAACTTAAAGACAAGTCCGACGACCTAGCCCCACGGACCGTGGGTGGGTCCATGGGGCGTGCTGCAGGTCTGTGGTTCATGGCCTGCAGCTCCTCATGACCCATGACCATGTCCCATGAGGCGTGGATGGAATTATTGAGTTCACATATCAAGACACTACTTCCAGTTCAAGTGCCAACGATTGTGAGTAGTAATATAACCCAACCGAATGGCTTATTATCGAGTCCCAAGGGAGCACTTAGTAGTCGAGAATCAAATAGAAAAGTAAAATTATGATCTAGTCAATCATAGTTATAAATATTTACGAATAAAAGCATATTAAATCAAAAAGTGACACGAATGTCAATTATCAATGGGGGGTTTTATATTCAACTAATAAACAAAAATAGCAAAAATATAAAGATACGAATTAGGGAGATGGGATTCTTGGGATGTGATAGGAATAAGGGATTAAATAAATAACCGGGTAAATGATATTGATAGTAAATCGCTAAACATTTGTAACTAAGCTAGACTTTAGTGGGGGTAAATTTTCTCTCGAACAATTTACCCCGAATCAAATCGGTTTGTCTCGAACACCGATTTGTAGCAATTAAGCACAACCTTCACCTTAGCCCATTCACTCTCTCGAGCTGAATGTGTGGGAGAAGGTCTAGGATTCACTCTCTCGAGCTGAACCCACGACGACCCAATAACCACAGGCTAACGATTTAGTAGTCTTGGTTTTAAAACCTTTCTCTTGAGCAAGCCAAAAACAGGAAGATGACATCGTATTCGCAACTACAATCCCATTAAGTTCAAACACAACTACTAAATGAAATCACATTTAAACAGAAAATAGACTATCAATGAGCAATACCCAACAATAAATTTAACCCATATTCACATAATCACACCCCAAGAATTGTGATTTTAGCTAGACATGAAAATGAGATAGAAATCGATACCAAAAAGTATTTCCATCAAATGGGTACGATAGAAAATTTATTTAAACATGTCAAGGATGAAGATTCTTCAAGACCCACTTCCAATTTCTTGGAATTGTAAACCTTCAAATCTTCAAAGCTCTAGAACAATGTCTCCCAAAAACTCTAAGAACTGAAAAATGTCTAAAAACTCAATAATAATTCGATTGTAAAACGATGCTAAGCTACAAATTTAAATGGGTATTTATAGTTTTCAAAAATTTGTATTGTGAAGGACCATTCGCGGCAGTTAGTCAGGATCGCCGATACACTCGGTGATTATTCCTTTGGTCTGGTTCATCGCCTTTCAGCTTTTGCCTTCAGTATCTTCGCGTTTTTAATCATTGGGCGATATGGTGCTGCTTTGCGGAATTGTTCAGCAACGCGCTGACTGCTCCCTTTCATCGCGATCTTGATCTTTTCCTTCATGGCTCAGCACACTGGAACATTAGGCGAGATTAAGGCCATTCGGCTACTCGCCTAATGGATTAGGCGATCCTCAGGCCTTCATTTCTTCGTTCTTTTAGCCGCCTCGTTCCTTTTTGCTTGATAGCATCCATGCTTTGTCTCTAATTTCAAATACCTGAAACTTAAGGATTTACATCAGTTCTTGAGATAAATATACATTTGAGGACACTAAATCTATCGAAATAAAGCCCTAAATGAGTCCAAATTGTGGACTCATCAACACCCCTAACTTAAACTTTTGCTTGTCCTCAAGTAAAATACAAGTTCAGCAGTTCAAAAAGGATGTCTCAAACAGTGCTACACAAGAGTCAATCATGAATGTACACACAAGATTCAACTTACTCATGCAAGGATCAATTGTGTACTCAAAGACTCAAGTTATGACACACCATTATCAAAGATTCTCAAGCTCACAATACTTGCTTCAAATGCAAGTTCAAGCTCAACAAAAGGGTTCAAATGCCCTCACACAAAGAATGATTCAATTTTCACACACAGTGGTTAATCATTTACAGTTCCAGAATCAAATGCAACGCTCACACTCACAAAGATGAACATGATGCATGCTTTTACCCATAGGTTTCCCCGTATTTTCCAATCAAATGCAACGCTCACACTCACTCAAGATCAAAAATGTATTTTCAAGGCTTGTGATGGGGCTGAGTGCAAAGGTGTGATCATTTAGGCTCGGTGACTTTTATCCTCATGAAATGTGGTGCTCACCACACTTCCTTTTCTCTTCTTTCATCATTTTCTTTAGTGCTCATAAGTCATCCCATTATTCACTTTCCATGGATTGTTTGGAAACCCCATTTCTTTTTGCATTTTCATACCTTTATTCCACGACTTTTTCTTTTTCATTTTTTTCTTCTATTTTTCTCTTTTTTTTTTGTATGGAGGGGTTCCATTTTTCTCAAAACCATGGGTTAAAGGAGACTTTTCTTGCACTTCATAACTTTCCTTCTCTTTTCACCACACCCCCAACATAGGCTTTTAGCCTAAGTTGGCTATTTAATCAACCACATCAAGAGGATTATAGGTAGTGGATTAAAGAAGGTCATGTTCTCATGAAGTTTCTTCCAAAGAAGGGTAAGGCTCAAGGGGTGTTCAAAAGAGGTTCACACACACTCACAAGGTAGGTCACAAAAGAGGTATATGTCAAATTGTTTCACACTCTTCAAAGTTGCCTAAGATCATATCATGAGATCATATCACTTTGTCAACCGGACCAATGGGGCAAATTCTAAGTGTCACCATGCATGGTTTACAGTAAACTCATCACACAAGGCATTGACACCAACGTCAAACAAGACTCCACACTATCACTAGTGTGCATTGATCATCACAAGAGAATCAATTTGATACTTGGCTAATCACACGAGATGTGAAAAGTTCACATATTGTCTATGCAACTTCATTTGGTCTCACGTAGCCGCACATTCATGTTCGTTCGATTATGAGCACTATTCAAGTCATCGGTATTGATCAAAACTGAGACTCAAATTTTCCAAAGAACATCCACATTTAAGTGCATAAAAGAGTGGGCAAAATTTTTTGGACGAGTCAAAAATCATTTACAATTAAAGCATAAGGAGCCACAAGCTCAAACATCCACAAAAAGCAGTGTATAACACAACATTAAGCATAATGACCCAAATATATAATCAAAACGAGAATCATGAATAGCACGCAAAGGTGGGCCTCACCCCACCACAAATAAAAGTATTTGTCCTCAAATGCAAACAAAATTATATCCAAAATTTAAAACAAAGAAAGATAGAGAAGGAGGTAAAGAGAGGATCCTGTCTAAGCAGTCACTCCATCTGTCTGGGCATCAATTTGGAGTTGGGCACTAGTGTCCGGAGTTACCTCAAAAGGATCATCAGTATCAGATCCACTTGGATCTGCCAAGGGTCTATTTGCCAGAAAGGTTTGCACAACTGCATAAAATCCCCTGGCCTATGAAGGAATATTTGGGTCTTTAAGATTAGTCTTCCTATCAGAAATGGGCTTATTGCCCTTTCCTCTCCCACCAGTTATGGGAGGTTTGGTGACCTTGCTCCTGGATGCAACTGTATCCTCGTATGGTGTAAACCTCTTTGCTTTCCTTCGGGGTCGCATGCTTCTTCCTGCAACCTTGGGTTTGGCCATGTCTGTGACACATCGGGAAAAAGTTAGACTACTTCAAACAAGATCACAGAGAATCTATCGTAGACAGATTCGCTGACCCACTTGGCGAATCGCCAACAGCTTTTGGCGAATAGAGATTAGTCTATTGAAAGTTATAGTGCAAAGGGATTCAGGGGATCAGACAAGGGGCGATAAAGAAGACTCTCGACGAGTCGATGAGTGCCTTCAGCGACCTGAGGCTTCTCACCGAAAGTTACAGAGCCCAACAACACATAAAGCATGAGATTAAAGGTGAGATGGGGACATTGGGCGAACTGCCAAGCGATTCGGCGAGCTCGACCCAGCTCGCTAAATGACTCATCGTGCTTATTTTTAACCCAACTTATTGAATTCAACCCCGCAACCCAAGTGAACATAATGAAAGCATGCACAACTTCAATCAAGACTAGACCCAAAGCACTCATTAACATGCAAGCACAACCCCTAATGATTTAGTTCACTTTACAGCACAATGTTACGAGATTTCAACCCTATACACATTTCGAGCAAGATTACAAATTCAAATCAGGCATTCAAACATGCTAGTCTTATCAGAAAGGCCATGCATACATCATCAACATAACATTGCTTGCATAAGAGTACAATTACCAAAAGTAAATGCGGGGTTTGGTAAACCAACAGTTACCGCCAATTAAATGAAGATTAATCGCTAGGCAGCAATGTAATCCAAGTTTCGAGCACATATTAATAACTAACACATTTAGAGAGTGCAAAAATATAGAGAATAATATGCAGGCGTGAGTTTAGAAAAATGAAAGTGCATAATAGTGAAAGAGTTTTAGACTTTAAACCCTTGGTCTCAAAATCCGTCCAGTGCTCGCCCATTCAATGACTTTAGTCATGATCGCCGAACCATTTGGCGTCACGCCAAGCAATCACTAACCTCGTCGAGTTTTACAGAACCCCCAGTCAATTTGGGAGTCCAAACGGCGGTAAAAATTAGAATTGCCGATCGGGTTGGCTATGCGCCGCATGGACTTTTAGCTTGCCGACGTGTACTTCTTGAACAATTCCCACACTTCAACCTGCACAAAAAGTACACCATTATTTTTAAAATAAAAATAAAGCCATAAAGGGTCTTGGGTTGCCTCTCAAGTAGCTCCTTAGTTAACGTCGCGGCATGACGCAAGTTAACACATAATCCTCCTCTTCGGAGTCGGCCATGGTGTCACAAGGCGACCCCTCATTATGCTATGGGAAGAGACACAATATCACTTGGTTTATCTGGGCATCCTGTAGCTGAATAATCATGGAATTGGAGGTTGTTGTCTGATTCAACATTTCGATATTCTCTTTTATCTTATTCAACACCTTATCTTGTTCTTCAATCTTGTGTTGAATGAGTGAGAGGAATTCTTCATTTTGTCCACCCTCTTGCTTCTTCCCCTTTTTATGCTCGCGAGGGGGAAAGTGCTTGTCCTTTTTCGTGGACAGTGCTTTTAATTCCATGACTCTCTAGGACAAAACATCCAGCTGAGTCAGCATTGCGGCCCATTCTTGATCATTTTATGTCTCCTTGTTTGTCTTCATCATGCCATCAAGGAGTTGGGCTACCACTTCATAGGGTTGTTGCGTCAAACAACCTGCAAAGAGTTGATCAACAACACTTTTATTGTCGAAACCAAGACCCCAACAGAAGCATTCCAGCAACACTTTATGAGGCATTTCAAGAGCTGGGCACTATTGTAGTAATGCCTTGAACCTAGGGCACATCTCATATATAGTTTCACCCTCCACTTGCTTAAACATTAGGAGGTTGTCCCTAAGATTCAATAATTTCATAAGGGGTGATCCGTTTGATACCCATAGTTACCATTCACACTCATCTTTCCTGCTGCAACACACAAACAAGCAAAAACAAAACTACAAATTATGTAAGTAGAACTATAACTAACAAGAGCAAAAAATTTACTTAACCAAAACTTCTCAAGTAACACCACTCCCTGGCAGCGGCGCCATTTTTATTTCACGTATCAGGAAACTACTTCCAATTCAAGTACCAATGATCGTGAGTAGTAATATAACCCAACCGAATGGGTTGGGGTCGAGTCCCAAGGGAGCAGTTAGTAGTCGAGAATCAAATAGAAAAGTAAAATTATGATCTGGTCAATCATAGGTATAAATATTTACGAATAAAAGCATACTAAATCAAAAAGTGATACAAATGTCAATTATCAATGGGCGGTTTTGTATTCAACTAACAAACAAAAATAGCAAAAATATAAAGATACGAATTAGGGAGACGGGTTTTTTGGGATGTGATAGGAATAAGGGCAAAAATAAACAACCGGGTAAATTCTATTGATAGTAAATCACTGAACATTTGTAACTAAGCTAGACTTTAGTGGGGGTAAATTTTCTCTCGAACAATTTACCCTGAATCAAATTGGTTTCTCTGGAACACTAATTTGCAGCAATTAAGCATTGCCTTCACCTTAGCCCATTCACTCTCTTGATCTGAATGTGTGGGAGAAGGTATAAGATTCACTCTCTCTAGCTGAACCCACAACGACCCAATAACCACAGGCTATCAATTTAGTAGTCTTGGTTTTAAAACCTCTCTCTCGAGCAAGCCAAAAACACGAAGATGAAATTGTATTTACAACTACAATCCCATTAAGTTCAAACACAACTACTAAATGAAAACACATTTAAACAACAACTAGACTATCAGTGAGCAAACCCAACAATAAATTTAACCCATATTCACATAATCACACCCCAAGAATTGGGGTTTTAACTAGACATGAAAAATAGATAGAAATCGATACCAAAAAGTGTTTCCATCAAATGGGTACGATAGAAAATGTCTTTAAATACATCAAGGATGAAGATTCTTCATGACCCACTTCCAATTTTTTGGAATTGTAAACCTTCAAATCTTCAAAGCTCAAGAACAATGTCTCCCAAAAACTCTAAGAATTGAAAAATGTCTAAAAATTCAATAATAATTCGATTGTAAAACGATGCTAAGCTACAGATTTAAATGGGTATTTATAGTTTTTAAAAAAAATTATTGTGAAGGACCACTCAACGCAGTTAGTCGGGATAACCGATACACTCCCTGATTCGCCCTTTGGTCTGGTCATCACCTTTCAACTTTTGCCTTCAGTATCTTTGCATTTTTAATCATTGGGTGATATGGTGCTGCTTCGCGGAACTATTTGGCAACGCGCCAACTGCTCCCTTTCATCGCCAACTTGATCTTTTCCTTCAAGGCTCAGCACACTGGAACATTAGGCGAGATTAAAGCCATTCGACGACTTCTCTAATTGATTAGGCGATACTCAGGCCTTCATTTCTTCATTCTTTAAGTCGCCTTATTCCTTTTTGCTTGATAGCGTCCATGCTTTGTCACTCAATTCAAATACCTGAAACTTAAGGATTTACATCAGTTATTGAGACAAAATATGCATTTGAGGACACTAAATCTATCAAAATAAAGCCCTAAATGAGTCCAAATTGTGGACTCATCACCTACGCCCAGTAGGTCTGATCCGTAGGTCACCAACTTTTGGTTGTTTTGGGGTTAAGCTTTAGGGTCCTCCTCAAGGACCCTTGGTTGGTTCTTTGGGAGTCGTACCTTGACGTTTAACCCCTAAACCCCTCATCCTAGGTACGGGAAGCCATTTTATGATAAAAACCCACATATCAAACTCTAAAACTCTCATGTAAGGCTCTAGATTTACCTACTAGTTTTCTGGGTGTTACAAAATTGAGGTGTAACATTCCGGAAACTAGTAGACTAAACTAGAGCCTAACGTAAGGGTTAGAGTCGTAAATAACTCTCGATACTCAATATATATGTTTTTGGGTTAATACATCAAGGTACGACCCCCCAAGGACCGACCATGGGTCCTTGAGGAGGACCTTTCAAAAGGTGTCAAAAATTGTGCCTGGGTAGTCCACCCACGAAGGGGAACCACAACCAGTAGGTGGACCCATGCGTCGTGGTTGAAGGCTGTTGGTCAAGTCCCCAGGAACCATATCCCAGAACCCTTACCACGGTTCACCATAACGGGTTGTGGGTCCTACCACAGTCCGTCAATGGTGGCCACAAATGCGGACTGGAACTGCCAATTGGGAGTTATACTTAAGGGTGTTTTGGGGTTTTCCTTTTTAATTAAATATTAAGTGGCGTCGTTTTTTACTTAATTAAACTAACTATATAAGGTTTTAAATTCCCTAAACTAACTAATCCAAATCACAATTCAAAAGTAACAAATCAAAACCAACTTTTCCCCCAAAACTCTCTCTCTAGAACTCCGAGGAAGAAGAAGAAGAAAGTGAAAGCTAGGGTTGAATGAGCAAGCTTTTCTACTCAAATTTGTTGGATTTCATCACCAACGTATGGTAGCTCTTCATCCATGGACCTGCAGGACTGCCAGTAGGTCCACCAATGGTCCGTAGGTCACCCAATTGTGAGTCACACCAAAATCTGCCCGAGTCTCAGCCAAGTGAGGGACATGATGGTATAATCCTAGGGTGGTTAGATAAGTTAGGGGTAATTTTATATTTATTAATGAGACATATTTAATACCTATTAAACCATCAACTACCCCTTTACACTTCATAATTCCCAAACCCAAAATAATAACCACCTCCTCTACAAATTATTCTCTCTCTAGAAACTCCATTGAAGAACAAGAACAAGGTCAAGTCTAGGGTTCAAGGAGCAGCCTTTTCTCTTAAATTTCATGAGGAAATATTCATAAGGTATGGTGGATTTTCATCTATGGGTAGCTTTCACTCATAGAGTCCCTTCAAAACTTGATTTCAAGGCTTCCAATTTACCCAAAAACGTAGGGTTTCAATCTAAGTCATGGGTTCTCTTTCAAAACATTTTCAATGATTGATTTAGGATGAATTATGATTGAATTGATGTTTAATGGTTGATTTATGATGAAATCCCCCCAAGAACCCATGAATCCCTCATATTGCTAAATTGTGAATCTATGATGTGGGTTGATTAATTATGGAAGCATGTCAATTGATTATGTTTGTATTGATTAAGTTGTTGAATCATGATATTCCCCTATCTAATATAGTAATTATAGAAGTTTTAGTTGAGTTTGATTCATAGCCTTGAAGGGCAATTTATGAAGTTTTGTACTTGTTGATGAGAATTATGTATGAGCTTATGATTCACTTAGATAGTGAAAATCCTATGACTATTGTGAAATTGTGGTATTGTTGCAAGATCATTCTCGCCATACCCTTACACATGGCTATGCATGAAATTCTAGGATTATGATAATGTTGATGTGTTTATTAAAAGGCAATTATCATGAAACACTATGAACATGATGTGAAAGGTTTACTCACATATTAATGATTCTAAGGTTGAAAGTCCATTCTCACCTAATTGAATCCATGAGCTATTTTATGAGTTGTGTTTAATGAAGGGCAATATACTCCTTCACAAATGTAAATACAATTCAAGACTAATTATGTAAATTTTGGGAAAGTATGCTTAGCACCGAGTGGATATAGAATGTGAGGTAGAGGCTCTCCCTTCAATACAATAGGCCGGGTCATCTAAAGTAACCTCAGGAGTTGGATGCTCCCCCATCAATGCAATAGGTTTGGGGTTTCTAGAAGCAATCTCCCTATCCCATAACTATGTGCCCACATAGGTTTTTAGCTAGTGGATCCACCTAAAATCTAAACATGTTAGTTCTACCTTAGGCAAGTAGTACATCTCTTTTCGGTGTGGGACATGACACCGGATTCCATGTAGCTCAACATGGTCTATGTCGGTTAAGGTTATTTCCCTACATTACAAGAATAAGAACTTGAGTTATGTACTATGGTTCCTCAAGAGGTTTTACTTAGTATGAATAGGGGTATGGGACTTCATTCGTACATTTCACAAGTAGGGTTTAAGAGTGATTGTGGTATGTTCTCTTGTAACATGATGTTTTATGAGTTAATGGATGTTTTACATGAACCATGAACATGAACATGAACTATATATGACATCTTAATGAGCTTTTCTTAGTGTGAGTGGGGGTATGGGACTTCACTTATACATTGTACAAGTAGACTTATAAAGAGGTTAGGGTGTGATTTCCTTATGCCATGAAGATATACAAAATTATATATGCATGATATAAATTGTTGCTAAGACTGACTTTAATTATTACAAGCTATGAATATGAATGTCTCCTTGTCTAATGAATGTTGGCTACGGATGAGGTCAAGGTATGTTGTGCATGATTATGGTGGCCTAAAAGTTGTACTTAGCATTGATTGGAGTATGGGATCTTGCTATGCATTGCACAAGTATAGCCTTGGGTTGCTTATGAAATGGTTTGACTATGTAATTATACTAAAGGTGCATGATGATTCTTAAAGTTGATAGAGTGCATGGTTTCAACTAAAATGTCCCTTTTTACATGATTTAAGGATTTTTGTGCATGGCTTCCATAATTAGTACAATATTTGTGCTAACCCATATTTTCTACATTTTCTATAAGTGTAGGTTCCGGTCGTTGAGGTATACTTCTTGTTTTGAGTAGAGCTTGGATTAACTATTATCCATGCTCGGTGAGTCCTCATGGTTCGAGGACAAGACTTATTCATTTATAGTTCATTTTTGTACTTTCTCCTTGGAGAGTATATTGTAAAGGGTTGTGACCCTTATTGATTCTCGATTATATTAGATGGTTTTTGAGACAAATTCTAGACTTCTATATTGGTTTTATGAAAAAGACTTCGATTGTAAAAAGTTATAAATTTCGCATCATTTATATTACTTATGTTTATGATTATGCTAAGGGCTTGTATGAGACCCCTCCTGGGTTAAGTACGCCATGTTACATCTAGGGGGTACCCCTGGGTCGTGACAAACTTCGTAATCAGAGCACAAGGTTTAGAATCATTCTAGGATGATGTCTCATAAACTACATCTAGTAGAGTCTTGTTCATGAGTGTGAAGTGTGCCACACTTATGAATGAGAGGCTATAAGATGTTTAGAAAATTTCACTTCTTTCATTACTCTTTAGTTGTTCCTTAAGGTTTTAACTCTATGAAGTCATTTTCCTAACCCTTCTCTTGTGTCTATGGGATATAAATACAAGAAGGGCGAACAGAAGAAGGTTGGAAGAGGAGAATATGAATGCAAGAAGGATGGAAGAGGAGAATGTGAATGAGGGAGTTCCTCCACAAGGTCCCCAAGGTCCTCAAGTTCGTCAAGCTCCTAATGATGAGGGGGCTATGACAAATGCGGAAATAAGGTCGGGCTCTCCAAATATTGACCCAAGCCGTGACGGCCCAAGTCAACCCTAATGAGAGCACCGTGGCTTCAAGGTTGAGAGGTTTCACAAGAATGAACCCTCTTACGTTCTTTGGTTTTAAAGTGGGTGAAGATCCTCAAGAGTTCGTGGAAGAGGTCTACAAGATAATTGATGCTATACGGGTGACTTCTATAGAGAAAGTCAAACTAGCCACTTACCAATTGAAGGGTGTGGCCCAAGTATGGTATACTCAATGGAAGAGGAATAGGCCGAAAGGAGCAGGTCCCATAGGTTGGAAAGTGTTCAAGAAATCATTTCTTGATAGGTTTTTTCCCAAGAGAGGAGGGAAGCCAAAGTGGAAGAATTTATCAACCTTCGTCAAGGAGGTATGGGTGTTGAAGAATATTCTCTAAAGTTTACCGAATTGTCCAAGTATGCTCCATCCATGGTGGCGGATCCTAGGGATGAGATTAATAGGTTTGTGATGGGGGTGTCTATCTTGGTGAGAAAATAATGTCGTTTGCTATGCTTCATGATAATATGGATATATCCCATCTTATGGTATATGCTAAACAAATGGAGGATGAGAAACTCCAAGATAAGAATAGGGAAGTGAAGAGGCCTAGGACCGATGACGGGAATCCTTTCAGGGGTAATTACGAGGGACAAGGTAAACCAAGGTTCAAGAGAAGGTTCTCCAAACAAGGCTCCTCTAGTTCTCCAAGGTTAAAAAATGATAGGGTGTCTAATCCTAAACCTCAAGGAGGCAATAATATTAGATCTTCTATGGTGAGGCCTATATGTGCTAAATGTGGTGATGGATATGTTAAAGGTCTAGCCGGCATGGGTGTTTGCTATGGTTGTGGTAAGAGTGGGCATCAATTTAAGAATTGCCCAACACTTACAGCCAAAGGGAGAGAAGATAAGCGAACTCCTCCTAGCGGTTCAAATTACAATGCTCCTAAGAAGAATCGTTTCTATGCTCTTCAATCCCAAGGTGACCAAGAGAATTCCCCGAATGTGGTGATGGATATGTTACAAGTCTTTTCTATTGATGTATATGCATTGTTAGACCCTGGTGCCACTTTTTCCTTCGTTACACCTTTTGTGGCTATGAAATTTGAAATACTCCTTGAAGTGTTAATAGAGCCTTTTTCGGTGTCTACCCCGGTTGGTGACTCGGTAGTGGAAAAAAGAGTCTATAGAAGTTGTCCTATTTCTTTGTCTCATAAAGTCACCTTGGTGGATTTGATAGAGTTAGACACGTTAGACTTTGATGTCATTTTGGGTATGGATTAGTTGCATGCATGTTTTGCCTCTATTGATTTTAGAACTCGGGTGGTTAAGTTTCAATTCCCAAATGAGCCTACTTTAGAATGGAAGGGGGGGAATTCTATCCCTAAAGGTCACTTTGTTTCTTGTCTCAAAGCTAGAAAAATGATCTCCAAGGGGTGCATTTACTAGATTGTTAGGGTGATGGATGTGGAGTTTAAAACCTCTTCCCTAGAGTCGGTCCCGTGGTGAATGAATTTCTGAAGTCTTTCCCGATGACTTGCCCAACATTCCTCCCGAGCGAGAAATAGATTTGGCATTGATCTCTTGCCGGATACGCAACCTATCTACATTCCTCCTTATAGAATGGCTGCGGCCGAGTTGAAAGAATTGAAGGAGCAATTCAAGGATTTGCTAGATAAGGGCTTTATTCGTCTGAGTATCTCTCATTGGGGTGCTCCGGTGTTGTTTGTGAGAAAGAAGGATGGGTCCCTTAGAATGTGTATTGACTACCGCCAATTGAACAAAGTGACCATAAAGAATGAGTATCCCCTTCCGAGAATCGATGGTTTGTTTTTTCAACTTCAAGGGGCTAGTTACTTTTCAAAGATTGACCTTCGTTCGGGCTACCACCAACTAAGGGTGAGAGGGGTTGATATACCTAAGACGGCTTTCCGAACTAGGTATGAGCACTATGTATTCCTTGTGATGTCCTTTGGCTTAACTAATGCCCTGGCAACATTCATGGACCTAATGAATAGGGTGTTTAGGCATTATCTTTATTCATTTATGATCGTTTTTATTGACAATATTTTGATCTATTCAAGAGATGAGGTTGAACATATGAATCATTTGAGGATCGTATTGCAAGTCCTTAAAGATCACCAATTGTATGCAAAGTTTAGTAAGTGTGAGTTTTGGCTAAGGTCTGTAGCCTTTCTTTGCCATATTGTGTCTAGAAGGTGTATTGAGGTAGATCCTAAGAAGATGGATGTGGTCAAGGGTTGGCCTAGACCTCTAACTCTTATCGATATTAGAAGCTTTTTGGGTTTGGCTTGCTGAGGGTTTTTCCTCCATTGCTTCTCCATTAACGACTTTGGCTCAAAAGAAAGCTAAGTGTGTGTGGTCGGAGCCTTGTGAGAAAAGCTTCCAAGAGTTAAAAGATAAACTTACTTCCACTCCGGTGTTGACCTTATCGGAGGGTACCGATGGGTTTGTGGTATATTGTGACACTTCTCGAGTGGGTTTGGGATGTGTCCTTATGCTACATGGTAAAGTGATTGCTTATGCTTCAAGGCAACTCAAGGTCCATGAAAAGAATTGTCAAACCCATGATCTCAAATTAGTAGCGGTGGTGTTTGCCTTGAAATTATGGAGGCACTACCTATATGGGGTCCATGTAGATGTTTTCACCGAGCACAAGAGTCTTCAATATGTGTTTACCAAAAAAGACTTGAATCTCCGACAAAGAAGGTGGTTAGAACTTTTAAAGGATTATGACATGAGTGTCCTTTACCACCCAGGCAAGGCTAGTGTAGTTTCGGATTTCCTAAGTCAATTGCCCATGGGTAGTGTAGCCAATGTAGAGGATGAGAAGAAGGAGTTAGTTCGTGATGTATATAGGTTAGCCCGGTTAGGTGTTCAACTAGTGGATTCCACCAAGGGTGGAGTCATGGTCCATAATGTTTCCGAATCATCCTTTGTAATGGACGTGAAGGCCAAACAAGACCTTGATCCCATGTTAATGGAGTTGAACGAATCGATACTCAACAAGTCCGTTGAGGATTTCTCCCAAGAGGGAGATGGGGTGCTTAGGTACCAGGGTCATTTATGTGTTCCGAATGTTGATGGCTTGAGAGAGGAAATTTTGGAAGAGGCTCATGGTTCACAGTATTTTATTCATCCGGGAGCCACCAAGATGTACCGTGATATCCGAGAAGTCTATTGGTCGAATGTCTTGAAGAAGGATATAGCGGGTTTTGTGGCCAAGTGTCTGAATTGTCAAAAAGTTAAGGCCGAACACCTAAGACCGGGAGGTTTGTCCCAATATATAGATATTCCCACTTGGAAGTGGGAGGATGTGAATATGGCCTTTGTTGTGGATTTGTCTTGTACTCGAAAGCAACATGATTCTATTTGGGTCATTGTGGATAGAATGACAAAATCAGCCCACTTTATTCCCGTCAAGGTTTCTTATTCGGCGAAAGACTATGCCAAATTATATATCAAGTAGATAGTGAAGTTTCATGGGGTTCCAGTGTCTATTATTTCGGATCGGGGTACTCAATTTACTTCACACTTTTGAAAGGCATTCCAAAAAGGACTTCGTATCAATGTTAAGCTTAGTACCTCTTTCCACCCTCAAATGGATGGTCAAGCGGAATGCACCATTCAAACCTTAGAGGACCTGTTGAGGGCATGTGTTATAGATTTCAAGGGTAATGGGGATGACCATCTACCATTGATAGAATTTGCCTACAATAATAGTTACCACTCAAGTATTTCCATGGCTCTTTTTGAAGCATTGTATGGTAGGAGGTGTAATCTCCGGTTAGTTGGTTTGAAGTAGGTGAAATTGCACTAATTGGTCCCAAACTAGTTTATGAGGCCATTGAAAAAGTTTGACTCATTAGAGAGAGGTTGAAGACGGCCCAAAGTCGGCAAAAGTCATATGCCGATGTTAGGAGGAGGGATCTAGAATTTGAAATTGTTGATTGGGTTTACTTGAAAATCTCACCTGTGAAAGGTGTGATGAGGTTCGGTAAGAAGGGGAAGCTTAGTCCCTGGTATGTGGGCCCATACCAAATCTTGAAACGTGTTGGGAAAGTTGCATATGAGTTAGACTTACCAAATGAGTTGGTTCCGGTTTACTCGGTGTTTCATGTTTGATGATTTATGAAATGAACATCATTATGACTTATGCATTCCTTTTTCCTTCAAGATGAAGCTTTAACTTATTAAATCGCATGCATTTAACTAAAATGTCCCTTTTAGCATGTTTTCAAGGTTTTTATTCATGGCTATCATACTTAGTGCATTTTTGTACTAACCCATATTTTCCTACATTTTCCCCAAGTGTAGGGTCCGGTTCTTAAGGCGGTCATCATTGGGTTCAAGCTTGGATTCGACTATTGTCCTTTCTTGTGGTGAGTCCTCAAGATTCGAGGATAGGAGATTCACTTTGAGTTTCATTTCTAGTATTTCATTTTGAACTATGTTGTATGGGTTCTGTCCCTTTTCATTTGAATTATTTAATAGATGGCTAATTGAGACAAGTCTAGGCTTGCGCTTTGCTTTTATGAAAACTTCTTAAGAATTTAAATGTGTTTTACTTTTATTGTTCTAATGCTTTATGTTATGATATGCTAAGTGGCTTATATGGAGCCTTTTGGGGTTCTATGTGCCTTGTTATGATTCTAGGATGATGTCTCATAAGCCACGTCTTGTAGAATCTTGTTCATGAGTGTGAGGCACACCACATTTATGAATGAGAGGTAATAAGATGTTTAGGAAATTTCACTTCTTTCATTACTCTTACGTCGTGCCTGATGAGTCCACGATTTGGACTCATTTAGGGCTATATTTTGATAGAATTAGTGTCCTCAAATGTATATTTTGTCTCAATATCTGATGAAAACCCTTAAGTTTCAAGTATTTGGAGTTTGAGGGAAAGCATGGACATTATTAGCAAAAACGAACGAAGGCAGCTGAAAGAACGAAAAATGAAGATCTAAGAATTGCCAAACTCGTTCGGCGAGTCGGCAAAAGGTCATATCCTCGCCTTTTGTTCCAATGTGCTGAGCCCTGAGGAAAGGATACAATATGCGATGAAAGGAGCAGTCGGCGCGTCGCTGATCAGTTCCGCGAAGCAATAGGAGAAGGTCAAGTCTGTGATGAAAGGAACAATCGGCGCTTTGCCGAGCAATTCTGCGAAGCAGTACCCTATCGCCCTATGCCTCAAAATGCGAAAACACTGAAGACAAAAAGCAGAAGGGCAATTAACCAGACCAAAGGGCGGATCGTCGAGTGTGTCGGTGATCCTGACTAACTTCGCTGGGTGGTCCTCCGCAGCACAATTTTTAAACACTATAAATACTTGTTTAAAATGTTAGCTTAGTATCAATTATTCTATTATCAGATTGTTACAGTTTATTTTTAGAGTTCTGAGCTCTTAAGGGTTTTTGGAGACTTTGTTCTAAAACTTAGAAGTCAAAAAGGGTTTCAACGCTAAGAAATTGGACATGGATCTTGAAGATTCTTCACTCTTGATGTATTTTAAGACTTAATTCTTCATACCCATTGATGGAAACTGAGATTGGTATAAATTTTTATCTCTTTTACATGTCTAGCTAAAACCCCAATTCTTGGGGTGTGAATTTGTGAATATGGGTTAAGTTAATTGTTCGGTCTTGCTTGCTGATAGTTTAATTGTTGTTTATTTGTGATTTCGTGTAGCAGTTGTATTTGAACCTATTGAAATTGTTGTTGACAATATAATTTCACCTTTGTGTTTTTGACTTGCTCGAGAGAGATGTCGTAAAACTAAGACTATTAAATTGATGGCTGGTGGGATTGGGTCGACATGAGGTTCAACTCAAGAGAGTGAACCCTAGTCTTTCTCCCACACATTCAGCTCGAGAGAGTTTGTGGGCTAAGGTGGAGGCTGAAATTCATGCGGCAACTCGGTGTTCGAGAGAAACCGAGTTGATTCGGGATAAGTTGCTCGAGAGAAAATTTGCCCCCACTATAGTCTAGCCTAGTCACAAATATTCAACGAATTTATTATCAAAAGAATCCCCTCTCCTTGATTAGTAGTCCTTATATTTTTGTTGTTTTTGTTTACTTGTTACAAACCCACATTGATAACTGACGCTTGCATCACCCCTTAGACTTAACATGTTTATATTCGATAATGTTTTTAGCTATGACTAATTAGAACTTAATTTTATTTTTCTATTAATTCTCAAAACCACTCCCTTGGGACTCGACCCCAACCCTTGATTGGGTTACTTTACTATTGTATGATCATAGACACTTGCATTGGAAGTTATGTCTTGATTACGCAAAAATCATTTCCATAGAGTTTAACTTTATAAAAGTCCCTCTCCTAACCCTTCTCTTGTGCCTTCAGGAAATGAATACATGAAGGGCTAACGCACGAAGAATGGAGGGTGACAATATGAATGAAGAAGCTCATCTTCAAGCTAATCAAGCTCCGATTAATCCTTCGGCTATGTCGGATATGGAGGTTAGGTCGGCTTTTCTTATGTTGACCCAAGCCATGACGGCTCAAGCTCAAGTCATGACAACTCAAGCCCAAGCCATGACGTCCCAAGCCAATAGAGATATTGGGACTCATGTGAACCCTAATATAAATTCGGTCGCTTCAAGGGTTGGGGATTTTGCTAGAATGAACCCTCCCGAATTTCATGGCTCCAAAGTGGAAAAAGATCCCCAAAGGTTTATTGATGAGGTTTGTAAAGTGCTTTATATTATGGGAGTGTCTCCACAAGAAAAGGTGGAATTGGCCGCCTACCAATTGAAAGATGTAGCTCAAGATTGGTATGAACAATAGAAGGGTGAGAGGCCAATAGGAGCAGTTCCCATAGAGTGGGAGATGTTCAAATCGACATTCCTTGATAGGTTGATTCCCCTAGAGTTGAGGGAACGAAAGATGCAAGAGTTCCTTAACCTTCATCAAGGAGGTATGAGTGTGAAATAGTATGCTCTTAAGTTCACCCAACTATCCAAGTATGATTCAACTATATCGGCGGACTCAAGGGCTAAAATGAATAAGTTTATGATGGGAGCGTCCAACTTGGTAGAGAAAGAATGCTGTTTGGCAATGCTCATTGGTGATATGAATATCTCATGTCTTATGGTGCACTCCCATCAAATTGAGGAGTCAAAGCTCAAAAGAATGAATAGCGAGGGGAAAAGAGGAAGGACCGGTGATGGGAATTTCTCCAATGCTAGGTCCGATGGACAAGGTCGACAAAAGTTCAAACAAAGGTTTTCCAACCAAAGTTCCTCTAATGCTTCCCCAAGGGTCAATAGGATAGGGTGTCTAACCCTAAACCTCAAGCAGGTAGTGGGAGTGGCTTTCATGTGAATAGGTCAGATTGTGCAAAATGTGGGAAGAAACATGATGGGAAGTGCCTAGCCGTCACGGGTGTTTGTTTCGGATGTGGTAAGAGTGATCATCAATTGAAGAATTGTCCAACACTTTTGGACAAAGAGAAAGAAGGTAAACAAGCTCCTCCAAGCGGTTCAAACTCCAATGCTCAAAAGCAAAACTACTTTTATGCTCTTCGATCCCAAGATGACCAAGAGAGCTCTCTAGATGTGGTGATCGGTATGTTAAAAGTATTTTCTATTGATGTGTATGCCTTGTTAGATCCCGGTGCCACTTTGTCCTTTGTGATACCTTTTGTGGCCATGAAATTTGAAATACTCCCCCAAGTGTTAGTAGAACCTTTTTCGGTCTCTACCCCGATTGGTGACTCGGGGGTGGATAAGAAAAATTACATAAGTTATCCCATTTCCTTGTCCCATAGGGTTACTTTGGTGGATTTAGAGGACTTAGACATGTTAGACTTTGATGTGATTTTGGGTATGGATTGGTTGCATGCATGTTATGCCTCTATAGATTGTAGGACCCGGGTGGTTAAATTCCAATTTCCAAATGAACCTATTTTAAAGTGAAAAGGGGAGAATTATATCCCTAGAGGTCAATTTGTTTCTTGCCTTATAGCTAAAAAAAATGATGTCCAAAGGGTGCATTTACCATCTTGTTAGGGTAATGGATGTTAAGTCCGAAACCCTTTCTCTAGAGTTAATTTCGGTAGTGAATGAATTTCTGAAAGTTTTTCTCGATAATTTACCCGATATTTCTCTCGAGCGGGAAATAGATTTTGGTATTGACCTTCTATCGGATACGTAACCTATCTTCATTCCTCCCTATAGAATGGCTCCGGTGGAGTTAAAAGAGTTGAAAGAGAAACTAAGGGATTTATTAGATAAGGGTTTCATTTGACCGAGTATCTCTCCATGGGGTGCTCCGGTGTTGTTTGTCAGAAAGAAGGATGGGTCGCTTAGATTGTGCATTGGTTATCGTCAATTGAATAAAGTTACAATCAAGAATAAATATCCCCTTCCGAGAATTGATGACTTGTTTGACCAACTTCAAGGGGCTAGCTATTTCTCCAAAATTGACCTTCGTTCGGGTTATCACCAATTAAGGTTAAGAGGGGTTGATATTCCAAAGACAGCCTTTAGGACCCAATATGGTCACTATGCATTTGTGGTTATGTCATTTGGATTGACAAATGCCCCGACGGCATTTATGAATATGATGAATAGGGTATTTAGACAATACCTTGATATGTTTGTGATTGGGTTTATCGATGATATTTTGATCTATTCAAGGAGTGAGAGTGAACATATGGACCATTTGAGAATTGTGTTGAAAGTCCTTAGGGATAAACAACTTTTTGCAAAGTTTAGCAAGTATGAATTTTGGTTGGGATCCATAGCATTTCTTATCATATTGTGTCAAGCAAGGATATTGAGATAAATCCTAAAAAGACGGATGCAGTCAAGAGTTGGCCTAGACCTCTAACTCCTTCCGACATTAGAAGCTTTTTGGGTTTTGCCGGTTACTATAGGAGGTTTGTTGAGGGGTTTTCCTACATTGCTTCTACATTAACGACTTTGACTCAAAAGAAGGCTAAGTTTGAGTGGACGGAGGCTTGTGAGAAAAGCTTCCAAGAGTTAAAAGATAGACTTACTTTCGCTCTGGTGTTGACCTTACAGGAGGGTACGAATGGTTTTGTAGTGTATTGTGATGCCTCTAGAGTAGGGTTGGGATGTGTCCTCATGCAAAATGGTAAAGTGATTGCCTATGCTTTAAGGCAACTTAAAGTACATGAGAAGAATTATCTGATCCATGATCTAGAATTAGCAGTGGTTGTATTTGCCTTTAAAATATGGAGGCATTATTTGATGGGGTCCATGTGGATGCTTTCACCGATCACAAGAAGGTGGTTAGAACTCTTGAAGAACTATGATATGAGTGTCCTTTACCACCCCAGAAAAGTTGATGTGGTAGCGGATGCTCTTAGTAGATTTTCCATGGGTAGTGTGGCTCACTTAGAAGATGAAAAGAAAGAATTGGTTCATGAGGTGCATAGGTTGGCCCGACTAGGTGTCCAACTAGTGGATTCCACTAAGTGTGGTGCCATGGTCCATAATGGCTCCGAATCGTCCTTTGTGATAGATATGAAGTCTAAACAAGACCTTGATCTTATATTAGTTGAATTGAAAGAGTCGGTACTCAAGAAGTCTATTGAGGCTTTCTCCCAAGGGGGAGATGGGGTACCAAGGTCGATTATGTGTTCCGAATGTTGATGGTTTGAGGGAGAAAATATTAGAAGAAGCTCATAGTTCTCAGTATTCTATTCATACGGGAGCCACCAAGAGGTACCGTGATCTACGAGAAGTCTATTGGTGGAACAGAATGAAAAGTGATATTGCGGGATTTGTGGCCAATTGTCTGAATTGTCAACAAGTTAAGTTTGAGCATCAAAGGACGGGATGCTTATTACAAGATATACCAATTCCCACTTGGAAGTGGGAAGAGGTGAATATGGATTTTATTGTGGGTTTTCCTCGTACCCGGAGGTACCCTGATTCTATTTGGGTCATTATACACCGGATGACAAAATCAGCCCACTTCATTCCCGTCAAGGTTTCTTATTCGGCGGAAGACTATGCCAAGTTGTATATAAATGAGATAGTGAAGTTGCATGGGTCCCTTTGTCTATTATTTCGGATCGGGGTACTCAATGCTTGGTACTAAAGTTAAGCTTAGCATGACTTTTCATCCCCAAACCGATGGCCAAGCGGAGCGTACCATCCAAACATTGGAGGATATGTTAAGGGCATATGTTATAGATTTCAAACGTAATTGGGATGACCACTTGCCATTGATAGAGTTTGCCTACAATAATAGTTATCATTCTAGTATCGATATGGATCTTTTTGAAGCCTTGTATGGTAAGAGATGTAGGTCTCCGGTTGGTTGGTTCGAGGTAGGTGAAATTTCTCTTATTGGTCCCGAATAGGTTTATGAAGCTACTGAGAAAGTTCGGCTCATTAGAGAGAGATTGAGGACGGCTCAAAGTAAACAAAAGTCTTATGCCAATGTGAGGAGAAGGGATCTAGAATTTGAAGTTAATGATTGGGTCTATTTGAAAATTTCACTCATGAAGGGTGTGATGAGGTTTGTCAAGAAAGGGAAACTTAGTCCCCAGTATTTATGCCCATATCAAATTTTGCAATGTATTAGGAAGGTTGCCTATGAGTTGGATTTGCCAAATGAGTTGGCTCCGGTTCATCCGGTATTTCATAATTCTAAGCTTAAGAAGTGTATTGGAGATCCGACATCCATTATTCCCTTAGAAGGATTGGGAGTTGATGAAAGTCTCTCATATGAAGAGGTTCCGATAGAGATCCTAGACTAGCAAGTCAAAAGATTGAGAAATAAGGAAATATCTTCCGTGAAGGTTTTATGGAGAAATCATTTAGTTGAGGGTGCTAGTTGGAAGGCCGAGGCCAATATGAAGTCCCTATATCCTCATCGCTTTCCTTCTACTCCTATTTAAGCTTGAGGTAAATAGTTTCTCTTGAGTTTTAGTGTTTTGGGAGCTATGTGTGTTATATGTGTTTTCCATGATTTCCTTATGTTGTGCATGTTCTTGATGAAATTCATGTTAGTAAGAAAATGAGTTTTTATGATTAAGTTTTCTCATGTTGTTGTGCATTTATTATGAGTTGTCTATTTGACTTCATTAGATGAGTTGATGAACATGCTTTAGTATGCTTTTGAGAGAAATTGCATATTGGCTCCATGATGTTGTGTTGAGCATGATGTTAGTTGGAGAAGGTAGTTCCTCGTATGAATATGAGAAATGTTGAGTTTCATGCATATTGGGTTGTTAGATGTAGTTCTTACTTCCTTGTATTGCATTGATTATGTTTGAGATGGAGTTGATGTTTCCTCTTTTGAATTGTGCATTATTTTGAAATTTCATGCATGATGGGCTGCTAGTTTTGAGTCTTTATTTCTGTAAGGTGTCTAGATCGTCGTTCAAGGACGAATGTTCTCAAGGGGGAGATAATGCACCATTCCGAAAACTAGCAGACTAAAGTAGAGTCTAACACAAGGGTTAGAGTCGTAAATAACTCCCGGTACTTAATATATATGCTTTTGGGTTAATACGTCAAGGTACGTCCCTCCAAGGACCAACCATGGGTCCTTGAGGAGAATCCTTCAAAGGGTGTCAAAAATTGTGCCTGGGCAGTCCATCCACGAGAGGGAACCACGGCCAGTAGGTGGACCCAAGCCTCATGGGTGAGGGCCGTTGGTCAAGGCCCCAGGAACCATGCACCAGAACCCCTACCACGGTTCACCAGCATGGGCCATGGGTCCTTCCACAGCCCGTCAATGGTAGGCATGGATGGGGCCTGGGAACTGCCATTTGGCAGTTATACTTAGGGGTGTTTTGGGGTTTTCCTTTTTAATTAAATATAAAGTGGCATCGTTTAACACTAAATTAAACTAACTATATAAGGTTTTTAATTCCTTAAAATAAGTCATCCAAATCACAATTCCAAAATAACAAATCAAAACGAACTTTTCCCCCAAAACTCTCTCTCTCTAGAACTCCAAGGAAGAAGAAGAAGAAAGTGAAAGCTAAGGTTGAAGGAGCAAGATTTTCTACTCAAATTTTTTGGATTTCATACCAAGGTATGGTAGCAGTTTATCCATGGACAGACTTCATCAATAGAGCCCCTTCAAAACCCCCAATTTCAAAGCTAGAAATCCCAAAAGCTAGGGTTTTACTTCAATCTCATGGATTCCTTTCAAATTCGTTTTTAATGATTGAATTATGCTTTATTATGGATATAATTATTATTTTATATAGTTTTATGTTGAATTCCCCAAGAATCCATGAATTCCCTTATTCTTTTAATTTGGATCTCAAAGTGTGGGTATTGATTGATGCAAGTAGAATATGATAGAATTATGCATGTAGTAATTGAACTACTTGAATTATGTTCTCATCCATATCTAATGTAGTGATTCTAGATGTGTTGATTGAATATGATCTATGGTCCTTGAACAACAAATTATGTGAATCATTCATGATTATGAGGTTTATGAATATGCTTTAAGAACACTTTAATAATAAAGTGAATATGATTATGATCTAGTTTTTGTGTTGTTGGATGATTATCCTCATGTACACACTTATGTACGAATATGATATGATGGGAAGGATTTTCTCACAAATATGATGTTTCTAAAGGTGAAAGGTTATTCTTACTTATTGAATCTATGAGCTATCTTATGAATTATGCTGGACTGAGTGTCAAGGAATTCTTTCATGATTATGAACTTAAGTTAAGACTTAATATATACTCAATGGGAATTATGCTTAACACTAAGTGGATATTGAATATGAGATCGAAGCTCCCCCGCTAGAAAGGGCAGGTTTCTAGAAAGTGTCTCTTGAGATGGAAGCTCCCCCGCTAGAAAGGGCGGGTTTCTAGTAGCAATCTCCTTATCCCATAAAGTATGTGCACCCATATGTATTTAGCTAGTGGATCCACCTAAAAGCTATTATGATGATGGTCTTATGCTAGGCAAGTAAGACAACCCTTTTCGGTGTGGGTAACACTAGATTCCATGTTAAGCTCACATGGTCTATGTCGGTTAAGGCTTATTCTCACTATGAACAAGAGGATGAATTATGAACTATGGTTACTCAAGAAGCTTTACTTAGCATGGGTAGGATTGTGGGATCTTATTCATGAATTGCACAAGTAGACTTTGAGGGTACTTATGGTATGTTTCTCCTATGATATGATGATTTATGAAATGAACATGATTATGACTTATGCATTCCTCTTTCCTTCCAGATGATGGTTTAACTTAATAAATCACATGCATTCAACTAAAATGTCCCTTTTAGCATGTTTTTAAGTTTTTTATGCATGGCTATCATAATTAGTGCATTTTTGTACTAACCCATATTTTCCTACATTTTTCCCAAGTGTGGGTCCGGTTCTTAAGGCGGTCATCATTGGGTTCAATCTTGGATTTGACTATTCTCCTTGCTTGTGGTGAGTTCTCATGATTTGAAGACGGGAGATTCACTTTGAGTTTCATTTCAAGTATTTCGTTTTTGAACTATGTTTTATGGGTTGTGTCCATTTTCATTTGAACTATTGTAACAGATGGCTAATTGAGACAAGTCTAGATTTCTTCTTTGCTTTTATGAAAACTTCTTAAGACTTAAAATGTGTTTAACTCTTATTGTTCTAATGCTTTATGTTATGATATGCAAAGTGGCTTACATGGAGCCTTTCGGGGCTCTATATGCCTTGTTACGTATAGGGGGTACTCTTGGGTCGTGACACGAGGATCCCTTGTTCACCGGATCTAGAATGAGAAAAGTTACCATTACTGGTCCTCACCCTCTTAGACTTTTTTGCTCTTTCCTTGAGATTTTGCTTTAAAATTTTTGGGCATGTATTATCAAATGATAAATATTCATCTCCTTGATCATCACAGTGGTATTACATTCTTTGACAAACAAGTCAGAAACACCTGACACAAACTTACTCATCCTTGCCCAAGAGTCAGCAACCATAGTTGGAGCATACTTAGCCAATTTAGTAAAGTTCAAAGCATACTCATTCATACTCATATTGAATTGTCAGAGGTTAATGTACTAAGTACTTTTGTTTCTCTCATTTCAAGAGGAAAGAAATTATCAAGAAAAGCTCCCTTAAATTTCTCCGAATCAAGAGAACCCGCATCAATAGCCCTTTTACTTTTCCAATGTCCAAACCACATTTGAGCAACACCCTTGAGTTTATAAGAGTCCAACTCCACATTCTCAACTGTGTACAATCCCATCATACCCACTATCTTATAAACCTCATCAATAAACTCTTGAGGATCCTCATCAACCTTAGAACTATGGAATTTTGGAGGATTATCCTTGCCGCCACCAAACTCATATTTGGGTTCATGGGAGCATTAGCCTCTATATTAACTTAGGTCGTCATAGCTTAAGCCAGCACTTGGAAAACAACTTAGAATTCAAGATGAGTCCCTTGCTCGGCCAAAGGATCAACTGAAACTTGAGGAACCTCTAGATTTACATTGTCATTGCCCGCATTCCTTCTAACATAAGATCTTCCAAGGCCAAATCCTGAAAAGAACCAAACATAATTTAGGAGAAGGATAATTATAGAGATAGACTTTACGGCACGAATTTAGAGTAATGAATGAAGTGAAGTTACTTAAATGCTTTGTAGCCTCTTATTCATAAATATGGTGCGCTTCACACTTATGAATAACACTCTACTCAACGCAGCTTGTCAGGCATCCTGGGACCTTTGCTAAAACCTTGTGCTCTGAATACCAAGTTTTTCATGACCCAAAGTATACACTAGACGTGAAATGACATATAATACCTCGAAATGCCTTACACAAGCCACTTGACATACATATAAAAATTGTAATAGACAAAAGTAAAGAATCTCATACGAATAAAATTTTGATATTTAAAAGTGGAAATCGCACAAACATGACAAACCATCTAGTACATCAAAAGAAGTGGTCTGGACATCACTCGTACACCACTTAAAACATGTGAAACATAAATACATGAAAGCAATAAAGATGACATGGTCCTCGGAGTATGAGGACTCACCGCGTCTTCAAGTACTTAAGTTATCACCAACTAGCCACGAGCGGAGGAAGTGGAAGGGTCACCTTACATTAGTGAAACAATGTAGGCACAAGTATGCGTTAGTACATAGAATGTACTAAGTATGATGGATATGCATAAATACATGAAATATGATCCTAACGGGACATAATCGAAACATGATGTGCATGACCAAGTTAATCATAGTAAAATCCTTTAAAGAAACATCATAAGACTTTAACATGGTCAATGCATCTTAGATCATAAGGAAAGCTTCATAAAAATTGAAATTAACTTTGTTCATTTTTTGGGATATTAGATTTAACCGACAATAGACCATGCGAGTTATACATGAAATTTGATAACTAAAATATTGAGAAGGGAGAGTCTACTTTCGAAGGTAAACTCTGTGTCATATCATATGCTATATGCAGATACACTTGCTAGGCCATTTAAGGTAATCCTACAAGGCACGTAGTTTGGAACTAGAGATTGCTACTACAGACTACCCTATTTGAGCCTCCACCTCACAGTTTTCTCGATGTTAAGTTAAAACCCAAAGGAATACTCATTTTCATAAACATATCATCATACATGGAAAATCACAATTAAGTTACTAATACAAGATTTGAACACTATGGAGTAGCACATTAAATCTTGAATCAAGCATATGTGAGAAAATCTTTTACCAACATATGAATCCTTATGATGTGAGAAAATCCTTTCACAATTTCTATGATTCCCATTTCAAAGCAACCTAGATCATAAGAATTTTCTTTTCATAAATGATAAAAACTCAAACACCCCTCAAAACTAATTAAAATAATGAGTGGTTGTCGTCAATAAAAATACCCAACTAAGAGTCTGGTTTGACATCTTACAAGGAACAATGTAACGACAATTAAAAATATAAAGGCTAATTAGATACTTGTTTGAATCTAAACATACAATGTACAAAATTATTGATTAGAAGGTAATTTTTATAACTATATTTCAAATGGGGGAACAAACCATATCAAGAAAGGGATGTATGGGAATTGGGAAAACTAGAGATTTACCTAACACTCAACAATCCATTGCAATTCAATCCAAGATCAATCACTAATGAGTAAGTGATGAATCTGAGATTTGGACTCATTTGGGGCTTTGTTTATATAGATTTACTGTCCTCAAATGCTTAATTTGTGCCATAAACTGATGTTGAATCCTTGATTTTCAGGTATACGGATTGAGGAACAAAGCAAGGACACTAACACGCAAAATGGAACAAAACAAATTGAAGAAATGAATAAAGGCAAGCCTAGTGATCGTCAAGAGCACTTGGCGAATCGCCGAGTAGCTAGATGGACTGCCTAAAATTCTAGTGTGCCAACCTTGAGGGAAGAAACCAAGTCGGCAACAAAAAGGAGTAGTCGGCGAATCACCGAGCAGTTCCGTAAAGCAAAGTTACATCTCCCAAAGTTACAAAACTCGAGGATGATGAATGCCAAGGCAAAAAGATGATGGAAGAGGTCAAATAAAGGCTCGTCGAATGGTTCGGGGAGCCCGACTTACTTCACCAAATGGCCATTCGTAACTTATTTTTGGCGACTTTAAATTAGATTTTGAACATTTAGTTTAGGATCTTGGTACATTTGGACAAGATAATTTTAGCTTAGAACTTTTTTCTCTACAGTTTTTAAGAATTTGACAAGTTCAATTTGGAGATTTTGGAAGTGGGTTTCGAAGATTCGACAAATTGAAGCATTGTAAAGACTAAATCACTCTTACCCAATTGATGGATAATCAATTCGGTAACTGTTTTTACCTTTTTATAATGTTTGGCTGAAACCCCAATTCTTGGGGTGTGATAATGTGATTATGGGTTGAATTAGTTTATGTGTATTGTTAATTACTGGTTTAAATACTATTGTGAAGTGATTTAATCATTAATTGTGGATTAATTTATGAGTTGTAGTTGCAAATGCAATTGTACCTTTGTGTTATTGGCTTGGAGAGGTTTTAGAACTAAGATTATTGATTGATGATTTATGGGTATTGGGTTGAGCTGGGTTTATCTCTAGAGAGTGAATCCTAAACTCAATCCCACACATTTAGCTCAAGAGAGTGAATGAATTAAGTTGTGGGTTGTTCTTCATTGTCATGCTTGTTGATATTCGAAAGAAATCACCTAATTCGGGGTAGTTGTTCAAGAGAAAACTATCTCCCTTATAGTCTAGCCTACTCATTGATATTTAGCTATTTACTAGTAGTTTCAATTACCCATATGTCTATATTTGCCTATAATTGATCACTTTCCGAGAATCTTTCTCCCTATTGTTATTTCGAAGTTTTGTGACTGTTTGTAGTTGATAATTAAAACCAAAAAACCCCATCTGACATTTGTATCACCCCTTCACTTGATTAATATCTTTTCTCAATAATTTCTATTCATATGGCTGATTAGACCACGTTTGCACTTCCTATTTAATTTTGAAACACGTACCGATCCCTGTGGAATTTTACCCCAACTCATTTAGTTGGGTTTTATACTGATTTACGATCGTTGACACCTAGAATTAGATGAGGTGTGCTTGAAATATTAAGAATCAAAATGGCACCACTGTCGGGGAGTGGTGTTGTTTGAAATTCTTTTGGTGAAGTTGGATTGCAATCTTCTTAGTTATAATTGAATCTACTTATTTTTGTTTTTGGTTTTGTGTTGCTTGTGTTAAAACAGAAGAGGAGATAAGCATTAACGGAAGTAATAGTAGGCAAGTGGACCACCAAGATGATGTCGGAAACCTCAACGATGTCAATGACCCTATCCAAATGGGTGGTGTTGGGGCCATTCGGTTGCCTCCAGCTAAAGGAAACGTTGTGTTTCACATCACAAGAACCATGCTTCAGCTCCTACAACTGAAATGTTTATTTAGGGGGCTGGCTCATGAGGATCCCCATGAGCATCCCATAAATATTGTGGAGATGATATTAGTGAATACGCTTGTAGCAATATGAGCTATGAGCATGGTGAAAATGAGTTTTATGAGGGCCATGATGGTCCTTACGAGCATGGTAATGGGGCTCTTATTTATGATGGTGAATCTTATGAGGGAGATGATGGTCCATGGGATAATGAATAACCTGGTGGTGAGAACTACTACTCCGGAGATGATTTTGAGATGAATGGAACTTATGACTCTTGTGATGATGTTGAAGGGATGGAAGAACCTTATGGTGTATATCATTATGGAGATGAAGGTTCTCATCATACGCACCATGGTTATGGTGGTGATGTGAGGTACAATTTTTTCTCTCATAGGTCTTATGAATCCTTTGAGCAGAATATAGATAGAAATGGAGGTTGTGAGGTTGAATTTACTACCTCGTCTTCTGCTACTTCCTATCCTAAGAAAGAAGGCATAGATATTTGGGTGGGACCATTTCAAAGTCACCGTGTGGACCATAGAAGAAGTACATTCCCTACTTCTCGAAATATGCTAACTTATTCTTCACATCCTAGTTCCAATGTTTCTTGTTCTCTGTATGGTGATGAGGTTGAAGGTAGAGGAGAAGGAACACTAAGCCATGAAGTAGTAGAGTTAAGAGAATCTCTTACAACGTTGAGGGAAGATTTTGATGATTTCTTGCGGATGTTTGAAAAGGTTATGTCTATGGTACAAAAGAGGCAAGTTATTCATCATGAAGATACGCCTAAGGAGTTACCCTTGGAAGAAAAACAAGATACTCCTTGTAAGGTTGGCAATAAGGAGTTGCACGTGGAAGTCAAAACATCCACTCCTTGTGCACCAAAATGGAAGTTGAACTTGAAGGGATATTCTAACCCTTCAAAAGGAATCCTTGGCACTTGCGCTAACTCCCATCAAATTGAGAGACAAAAGATTGAGAGGAGTAAGGATGTGAAAAGTGACACTAGAGTGGAAAAAAGAGAGGTTGGGTGGAGTGTTGTGAGAGGGTTGTCACATTTTTCTCCTAACTCATGTAACTTTACTTTCTCTAGTTATTTGAAAATGTGTGCAAGTATCCTTGGAAGCAAGCCTAGTGAGGCACCTCAAAATGTGAAGAATCATGAGGTTCTTGAAAGCTTCCAAAATGAGAAAATGTGCTCTAATGTTTATAGCCAAGGTGACGACACTTCTTCCTTTGAGCTACAAGGTAACAATGCTAACGCCTACACTTCCTTGAACTTGGAACATCATTGTGTGGCTAGTAGCCCATTGAGTATAAATAATAACTTGTCTTTATGTGAGCATAGTGAGTCTTTACCTTGTGATGTTCTTGATAGCACTTTCTTGTGTGATGATAATATCCTTGTTGTAAGTGATCAAGCACTAGTTGATCATTTTGATGACCAAATTGACTCTTCTAGTAAGGTCAATTTGTGTCCACCTAGTGTTGGCACTTGTAGCTTGAATGAGGGTACATTTTCCTGCGATGAAAGTGATGCTACACTAGTTGATTCTATTGATGACCAAGTTGCTTTTTCTGGAAAGATCAATTTGTGTTCACCTAGTGTTGGCATTAATGATTTGAATGAATCCTTAGACCATAGCACCATTTCTTGTTTTTCTCATGTGAATCTTGAGGTAGAATGTTTGCTAAAGGATAATCTCTTGTTCGATGATGACATGACTCTTGAGAGTGTGCATAGTGAAATGCCTTATAATGTTGGAAGTGTAGCCACTCTCAGCGGCTATCAATTGTTTAAGAATCCACTATGGTGTGATGACACACTTTCCAAAGATGGAAATCTCTTTTGTGAAGATGATAGTACATTTATTGGAGAGGGTAGTGTTAAGATGAAAGGGGATTCTTATGTGTTAAATGTTACTTCATCCTTGTGTGTTCCAATTCTTCATATGAATTGTGCTTCTTTAGTATATGAAGTGGAGGCCAAACTTGGGAACAACTTGATTAAAGTTCATTTATGTGACACCTTTTTCTACTACTTGTTTTCATATGATGATGTTAGCACTTTTGAGTGGAGTACTATGATATTGGAAGATAAGGCTGCCAACCGGGTTAATAAAGGGGTGCTTGATCCATGTTCATGGATTTCCTTTCCATTTGACCCCGGTAATGAGTTGAATTGTGGCATTTGTTTAGTGATGCTTGGTCAAAATGACAAGAACAATTTGGAGGAATTTGTTGGCTCCTTTCCCTATGATGGAAAGTTCTTCTTGAGGGTTTACAATTTACTTGAGGGGCCTACATTGTGCATGGGGAAGGGTAGTTTTCTAACCCCCTTTCTTTACCATCTCTTTGCGTATGATCTTGTTGATTGTGCATCTCATGGTGATAAGAGTTATTTGTCAAGAGATGGGGAAGTTTATCTTAAATTCGTCATGTTGTCTTTGTGTGTTCCATCTTGTGATGTAATGAGTGCTAGGATCCTTAAACCTAGTTTTAATCTTGCATATAGGAAAACCTTAGATGACCCTTATGTGCATGACACATTTCTCTACTATCTCTTTGCATATGATGAGTCTCATATTTGTCTTAAATGGGCATTGCATTTCAGTCGAGGTATCATTGAGGTCTATACTTGTTTGTATGACCCCATTATGTGGACCTATTATCATTTTGACCCCGGTGAGCGTTTGAGCTTGTAGTAATGTTATAATTTGGGTGGTATTATCCTTTTGATGTGAGGAATAGCCAATTTCCTTGTTCTCCAACTGTGGGCTTAATAGTCCTGATAATAAAGGATACTTGGTTGCTCCTTGAGATTGTGTCTCCTTGGTGTAATGCTATTTGTACTAACCATTATACTAACCCCCATGCTATGAGGATATACTTGTTGTTTGTCCTTTTCATGGTTTTGCAAGGTTTGGATTCGAGGACGAATCCTTTTCAAGAAGGGGAGGATGATAACAACATGGATAGCATGGATCGCGTAAAAGCATTAGAGGAGCTTGATGGACACAAAATCAAGAAGTACAATGTGTGGAAGGCCCATCTAAGTGAAGAGAAAGAAGAAAGAGGCCATTTGTGCAAATGGTCATCTCATAATTTCAAGAATTCACAAAAAAAGACAACCAAACAAGGCCCTTACCTCATTAAGGGTAAAATTGTCAAAGAAGTGTCTTCTTTACTTTATTTTCAAGAATTCACAAAAGAAGTCAACCAAACAAGGCCCTTACCTCATTAAGGGTAAAATTGTCAAATAAGTGTCTTCTTTATTTTATTAGTATAAATAGTAGTCTCTTTTATTTTGGAAGATGGAGACTACATGGATTTTGAATGTGAAATGAATAAACACTTTCAAGAGTGTAGTTTAAGGATGGAATCCCTTTAGGATAGCCTAGCTTAGTGTAGCTTAATCTAGATTAGTGATGGGTGGATTCTCATTGTTGATTGAGGACTTCTTTAACCTTGATTTCACTTGAGATTGCTCATTTGTGGTTTTCAATTTGAGTTGTTTCTTTTCGAATTCAAGTTTCTCTTCTTCCTTGGTTGATCGTTTATTCAATTGTCTTTCTTTCTTCTCTTCTCATCTCTTATTTCTCATCTATCTTACTTTTGTGTTGTTTCATTCCCCATTTGATTTCAATTGGTTTCATCCCCAATTGGAACCCTTATCAAAGTTCAAGTCTAAGTTCAACTTCAAATTCTAAGTTCACGTTCTAAGTTCAAGTTCAAGTTTTAATTTCAAGTTCAAGTTCTAAGTTCAAGTTCAAATTCTAATTTCAAGTTCAAGTTCTAAGTTCAAGTTCAAATTCTAAGTTCAAGTTCTAATTTCAAGTTCAAGTCTAAGTTCAACTTCAAAATATGCTTTGTTTGGTCTAATTAAGTTCAATTAGTTCAAGATCTACAAAGTTAAAGCTTAATTAATTAATCAATACTAATTAATTAAGTTCAAATTAAGTTCAAGTTCTAGTTAATTAGTTGATCAAAATTAAGTTTATATTAATTCCTAATTAAGTTTTCAAGTTATTATAAATTAGTTAAGTTTAGTATAGTTCTAATAAATTTATATTAAGTTCAAATTAATTAAGGTCAATAAGATTTTCAAGTACTACAAAATTCTAATTAAGTTCAACTAAAATCCAAGTTCTAATAAGAATAAAAATTAAGTTCTAATAATAAATTAAAGTCAACAACATTTCAAGTTCATATTCCTAATTAAGATCAATTTATAGAAAATTCAAGTTATAATTAATTATAAGTTCTAATTAAGTTGTAATTCAAATCCCTAAAATT